>NW_012098754.1:376973-395128 GCF_000951045.1 Mandrillus leucophaeus
AAAAAAAAGCCGACAATTTTTCTTTACAGAAGAATTACAAGCACATAGATAAATATTTAATGTCAATCTTTTGGTGGTACATCTGTTATGGGACATATACCCCAAGAACGACACACACACATGTACACACACACACACACACACAAAATTTAAAATTACATTCATTGGTCTTCTTGTGAGTAGCATGACAATTACTATTATTATTGGACTAATAAAATAAATAAATATAAAACTTCAAAGTATTAAAAGAGCAAATTTTCAGGGTAAAAGAGATGCATATGTAAAATTTTTTACATTAAATAAAAACCTATACGCTTTGATTTAGAAATGTCAGTATGAATTCATAATTATTTTTTTCTTAAAAATGACCAGTTTTCTAGCTGTGTCCACTGAAAAGGCCTGGAAGAACAATGAATAACCTAAATGCACAAATAATACACAAATTATATTCTCCAAAGTCCATTCATCCCTAAAAGAAATTAGGACTTTCTTAGAGAAGTGGCTGATTTAAGGCTTCAGGTAGGAAATATACAGGATCAGCCTGGGACTTCTTATTGTACCTATAGAGTACCTGTGGTCATGATGAAAGGAAAATTTAAAAGCCTCCCTTGACAATTTGAGCTCAAAAACAATCATGAATCCAATAAATTGAAGCACACTATCTAAAACTCCATGCTTTCATACTAATACACACACACAAATCACTGGTTATCTGTTGAATGCAGAAATCACCCTTCTGAGAATTGTTATAAAAAGAGATTTCAGATTTTATCCTGGCTTTTCTGTTAGTACCATGTTTTCTTACAGTTACAAATACCAAATAACCAGATACTGTCAGCAGTCACTTAACAATGGGGATAGAATCAAAGAAATGCATTGTTAGGTGATTTCATCATGTACAAGCATCACAGAGTATACTTACATACACCTGGATGGCACAGCCTACTTTACACTTAGGCTATATCATATAGCCTATTGTTCTTATGCAAAAAAAAAAAAAAAAACAACAACAGTAAAGCATGTTACTGTACTGAATACTGTAGGCAATTGTAACACAATAGTAAGTATATGTGTATCTAAACATATCTATCCATAGAAAAGATACAGTAAAATTATGGTATAACCTTATGAGACCAATGTCCCAAATGTGGTCTGTCATTGTGGCACTTGACTGTAGTTGATGAAGGATATCTCTACTATATGAAAGAATCACAGCTAATAAGTGAAAAAGGAATGATCAAATTTAAAAAGAGTAAATAATTTAGTCAGGCAATCATTATTAGTAGATGTTAAAACCACTAAGTAAAATGCTGATGAAGAATATCTAGTAAAAATATCAGGCAGCCATCATCTGATCCTACTAATTTTAACATCCTTGAAAGAGACATACACAAACATTAAGTGCATCCTGATATGGTACAATCAGGATGAACCCAGCACTACCTCTTTAATTACTGCTTAAAACATTTTTATTATAAATCTAATTTAAATTATGACTGATATTCCACAAAATGCTGGAGAAAAAAAGAACTTGTTAAATAATACCACAAGGAAGGAATCAAATAAATTCTGAATGTAGAGTATTCTGCAGAGCAAAAGGCTCAGTTTCTCCCACAAATAAAGAACACACAGATATAAAGTGGGGAATGGAACTGTTACAGCTTTGAAATAGACTAAAGAGCAGTATCAGGAAAACACAACATGTGAACCATCTCAGGATCTTGATTCCAACAAATTATCTATAAAAAGACGACTCTAAGACAATGAGCAAAAAGTAAATATGAACTGCATATTAGATGAGGAGAAGGAATTATAGTAATAATAGGTTTTTAAAAGTCTTTATCAATAGAGGTACCTATTGAAGTATGTACAGGTCAAATGATATGTCTGGAATTTGTCTTGAAATATCCAAACGAAACAAACAGAATTTGGGAAGTAGAATATATGGAACGAGAAAAGCAGAATGTCCATAAATGTTGAAGCTCAGTGATGGGTTAATGGACATTTATTATAATATTATTTACATTGGTATAAGCTGACTATTTCCCATAATAAAAACTTGAGGCTGGGCATGGTGGTTCACGTCTATAATCCCAACACCTTGGGAGGCCGAGGTGGGAGGATTGCTTGAGCCCAAGAGTGCTAGACCAGCCTGAGTAACATAGGGAGACTGGTCTCTAAACAGTTGTTTTTTTAATTAGCTAGGTATGGTGGTCCATCCCTGGAGTCCCAGCTACTCAGGAGACTGAAACAGGAAGATTGCTTTGAGCCTAGGAGGTTGAGACTGCAGTGAGCAGTGATCACACCACTGCATTCCAGCCTGGGAAATCGAGTGAGACCATGTCTGAGGAATAAACAAACAAACACCAACAAAAACTACTTTTAAAGACCTGAGATTTAGATTCCTTGGCAGAAAAAGATATCTATGCAGTATCACTAAAAACCTTTTAACAGGGAACACAGATATATCTCCATGTCTTGGTTTTTACCATCTATAATGAAATACTAGATGATTGTCTCTAAAGATTACTTTTCATGAAAAGGAGAAACTTAGACCAAATGAAATCTATATTTTCCACGTTTTTAATAAAAGAAACTTTTGTTCTCAGAAAAAAATATTATAATATGACACCTTGATATTTTCTACTTTGTTTTCCAATGTTTTGTAATAGTAATACTGAGTTGCATCTTTATAAAATATATATTGTTAATGATTTGTAACTATGCAAGAATAAATGTTTTACATGGCACTGCATTAAATGAATCAAAATAAAATTTACTAAACAGCTGGTTGCTCCCACCATGTAAAATCAAGTTGCAATTTCAATAAATGAATAAATTATTGTTTACATTACCATTGCCTCTTGACCTGAATGTCAGAGTATAGTAACAGAAGTTAGCAACTTTTATCAACATGTGACTTAGCTATAGCATAACATTTGCAAATATTCTGAGCTGGCCAATTTCTTATCCTTTTAATCTATTTTCGAATTTTGAATTAAACCTATGTCAGTTATCAGAAAAATCCTACATTTGGACAAACATCTGGATCCTCTCATCAGTGATCTCTGTGGCATGTTACATATTAACCTCCAACAGGAACCAATAACTTTATTTTTTTTTGAGATGGAGTCTTACTCTGTTGCCCAGGCTGTAGTACAGTGGCTCGATCTCGGCTCACTGCACCCTCCGCCTCCTGGGTTCATGCAATTCTCCCGCCTTAGACTCCCGAGTAGCTGGGAGTACAGGCGAGCACCACCACACCCAGCTAATTTTTGTATTTCTAGTAGAGACAAGGTTTCGCCATGTTGGCCAGGCTGGTCTCGAACTCCTGACTTAAGGTGATCCACCTGCCTCGGCCTCCCAAAATGCTGGGATTACAGGCATGAACCACCTCACCCAGCCTAGTAACTGGTAACTCTTTAAGAGGACATCACCGCAATGCTTTAGAAACATTTAAACACTAAATATTACATATGTGGCAGAAACCAACCCACTTAACCTGTGTCCTCCTCTCCTTGGGAATACAGCTAGACCATATTTCCCAGCCTTTCTTGAAACTTAGTTGAGAACAAATAACTGAGTTCTAGCTAATGAAATATGATTGAAGTTATGTGCACACTTTAGCAGTATCCTAATATAATCTAGCATTTACCTACTAAGAGTACTATCTGTTTTCTGAAAGATGATTTTCTTTCAGATTATTCTAAGAACAAAAGGAAAAATTTGAAGAAATAACTCTGGGTATTTAATGTATTTTTAGATTATCATGAGTTATCACACACATCTTATGTATATCTCCAGACTCACTTGGTCTTTTTGCCTCCCAGACATAGAGTTGCTTGTTCCACCTCAGCTGCCACCAAACTAACACCCTTCAGGTACACTCGATTCCACTGCCTGGGACCGACCACTACCTAATCCACTAGGTGATTCTTTTTGGCTGACATTCTCAAAGCCAAGTCAACCAGGCATGTGTATAGGGTTCTGGGCTTTCTCACAACTTCTGTACTCAGTTAAAATGTTTGTACCCAGTTAAAATACAGAGCATGGAATCTATCTGACCGACTAGCTCCTGACAGTATCAGATGATGCAGAGCAGTGTGCACAAGGGGATGAACTTGCTCAGGATGTGAACTTCAACCAGTAAGAAATAAGAGACAAATTGAGCCACACAGATAAATTTGCGCTCACTGCACCCTCCGCCTCCTGGGTTCATGCAATTCTCCCGCCTTACACTCCCGAGTAGCCGGGAGTACAGGCGAGCACCACCACACCCAGCTAATTTTTGTATTTCTAGTAGAGACAAGGTTTCGCCATGTTGGCCAGGCTGGTCTCGAACTCCTGACTTAAGGTGATCCACCTGCCTCGGCCTCCCAAAATGCTGGGATTACAGGCATGAACCACCTCACCCAGCCTAGTAACTGGTAACTCTTTAAGAGGACATCACCGCAATGCTTTAGAAACATTTAAACACTAAATATTACATATGTGGCAGAAACCAACCCACTTAACCTGTGTCCTCCTCTCCTTGGGAATACAGCTAGACCATATTTCCCAGCCTTTCTTGAAACTTAGTTGAGAACAAATAACTGAGTTCTAGCTAATGAAATATGATTGAAGTTATGTGCACACTTTAGCAGTATCCTAATATAATCTAGCATTTACCTACTAAGAGTACTATCTGTTTTCTGAAAGATGATTTTCTTTCAGATTATTCTAAGAACAAAAGGAAAAATTTGAAGAAATAACTCTGGGTATTTAATGTATTTTTAGATTATCATGAGTTATCACACACATCTTATGTATATCTCCAGACTCACTTGGTCTTTTTGCCTCCCAGACATAGAGTTGCTTGTTCCACCTCAGCTGCCACCAAACTAACACCCTTCAGGTACACTCGATTCCACTGCCTGGGACCGACCACTACCTAATCCACTAGGTGATTCTTTTTGGCTGACATTCTCAAAGCCAAGTCAACCAGGCATGTGTATAGGGTTCTGGGCTTTCTCACAACTTCTGTACTCAGTTAAAATGTTTGTACCCAGTTAAAATACAGAGCATGGAATCTATCTGACCGACTAGCTCCTGACAGTATCAGATGATGCAGAGCAGTGTGCACAAGGGGATGAACTTGCTCAGGATGTGAACTTCAACCAGTAAGAAATAAGAGACAAATTGAGCCACACAGATAAATTTGCTCCCCTTTTTTCTCCAAAGCATGATTTCTTCATACAATCAATCTGGAAATGTCCCACATGGCTATGCAGATGCAGATGTATTTGGTGAGAATGTGGTTCCATCAAAGCTTAGCATAAAGCAATGAAAGCTGAGTACATATCATCTTACCTTACCTCCAATTCTTTCCTCTCTCACTTCCTTTTTCTCTTACTCATGATGCCCTGAGATTGAACCAAAAGCAGTTTGCTAGAGAAACTGGGCTCAAACAATCCCTGTTATCCATTAAAGGTCTCCTTGAAGAAGTAGGACATAAGGCAATGTCACCTCATAGTGCCAGCAAGCAAGGAAGTTGAAAAGACAAATGGGATCATGACACAAGATCAATCTTGAAAATGTCCCCAGTAGAATATGAAAGATAAATAAAATATTGGAAAACCCTCATTTTGAAATGCCTAATGGAATATTCATTCAGGCAGTATTTATCAGTGGATGCTAACACAATTACAAGAATAGTTGATGAGGAATCTGACATTGGATTTTCCACCTGATCCTAATTAATTTTAGCATCACTAAAAGTGAGACAATCACACATTGTCAATCACCTGGTGTAATACAGTATGAAGTATATAACACCACCATAAAGAATTTCTGATCCAACAAAACCCCTGAATCCTGAATTTAATCAACTTCTATGTCTATCAGTTGCAGAAAACATGAATTTGAAAATGTGTTATATGAGATCATGAATTAGTCAAATACATGATGGGAGACATTCTTCAGGATATAGTTTATTTTGTAAGTCAATAATATGAGGGGAAAAAGACTAAATTAGTGAAGGTGCCTATTTAAAGGAAACAAAACATAGAAAATGCAAAGGCCTATTTGAATTCTGCTTTAAATAAAGCATTCATAATAAACAGTACGTTTTGATGACCAGGGAAAATGATATATAAAGTAGATAGAAAATGATATACTAATTTTGTTAGGTGTAATAAGATACTACAATTGTCTCAGATAATTTTTAGAGAGAGATATGGCATAACATTATAACAGGAATTTAGATTAAGACATTTCAGAGAAAAAGCAAGGAAGGAAAGAAAAGAGAGATGGAGGGAATGAGTGCCTACAGGTGAAGGAAGGAAAGAAAAGAGAAAGAAAAATCTTCAAAGGCATAGACAAAGCAAGCATAGCAAAATCTTGATAATTGTTCAGTCCAGGAGATAGGCCCATGGAGGTTTCTCATATTATTCTGTGCAATTTAACTTGTCTGAAAATGTTCACAATAAAAGTCTGTAAAATAATTTTCAGAATACAAGAAAAGGGAAGAAGCAAAACGGTCCTTGCATACACACTTTGAAAGAAGAAAATCAATGTTACTTGAGGCAAAGTTTTGAATTTAAAATAAAAATCTAATGTATGTGAACATTTCTACTGACTTCCGTATGATGTTTGTTTGTGATCTATTATCTGAAACAGTCTGCAAATTTGCTTAAATATGTAAAATACCAACTTAAAAATTTTAAAAAATTTAGGTCAGAGTTTTGTTTCATATTATTTTTTGATATATCATAGTTGTACATATTTTTGGAGTACATGTGCTATTTTAATACATGTATCCCAATGATCAAATTACACATTGTATAATTTGGGTTAATTGGGATATCCATCGTCTTAAACATTCATTTTTTCTTTGTGTTGGGAACATTACAAGCCTATTCTTTTAGCCATTTTGAAATTATATATAAATTATTTTTAACTATAATTTCTCTGCTGTACTATCAAACACTAGAACCATTCCTTCTATTGTACTGTATTTTGTACTCATTCACTAACTTTTCTTCATCCTTCCACAGCGTCCCTTCTCAGTCTCTGGGAAACACCATTCTATCCTCCACCTCCATGAGATCCATTTATTTAGCTCTCACATGTGAGTGAGAACATGTGATATTTTTCTTTCTGTGCCTCATTAAATATTATTTAATGTGAAATTCTAAAATCAAAATTCTAATTTAAATAAAAATTTTACAATCATATTCTTCTGCTATCTGTTATAGATAATTTATTTACCCAATAGCTATTAATTTTAATTTCAAAACTACTAAAAATGCCTTTCTCTTTACACATTCTCTTTTCTCAATTTCTACAACTCTGTTTTCCATATTGTTCTCTACCTGCTCTCATGGGTCATGTCCTTCCCATTCGTGTTTATGGGCTCTACTTTCTCTGTCCCTGGATGCGATGTTCCCCACAGTTTCTTTTTTATACACCCTCCCGTATCACTTAACCACTTTCCTTGAGGGATGTCATTTCCTGGCAAGGCTTCAATCACCTTGAATGCTATTGATTCCCAAATCTACATTTCCAAACTTGATCTCTCTCTCTTGAGCTCCAGGGCCATATTTATTAAATGCTTCTAGGCCATCCAGGGTTGGATGTCTCAATAGTCCAGCAGGTAAAAAAATACCCAAAATTGAACTTACCATCTTCTCTAGCCTCCTCATCTTTTAGAATTCCTGAATTTTATAAATGGCTATTCAAGATAGTAACGTGGGAGTCATCATAGTCCACATACAACAGCATCATCATACTGTTTTAATTCTTCCTCTTTAACGAGTTTTAAATTTGTCACCATCCCTAGTTGAGCTCTTGTTATTTCTCAGCCATCTTTAGACTGGTCTTTTCTCCACCTTCAACCCACTCTAGCTTCTTAGTGAAACCCGCCATCAAATTTGTATTTTTGCTAAGGCAGAGCTAGTCATGACACTTTCCTGATTAAAATTATCTGGAGACTCCTTCTCACTTTCAGTATAAAGTCCGCATGCCTTAGTATTTTGTACAAAGTCTTTCATGATCTGATACTCTATTTTTCCAGTCACACTGTTCGCAATTTCAGCCATCCTAAACTTACATGTTCTCCCTACTGCCTGGACTGCCTTTCTGCCATTTTATAGAACTGGCTAGCTCCAAGACTCAGTTCTTCAAAGTACTGTGACCCTCTTCATCCTCTTTCATCTGCTGCATCCCCAAATAAAGTTAAGAGTTCTGCTGTATGCGCTGTCTTAATAAACTATGTTATTCCCTTTATTGAACTTTATTAAAGTTATTTATATGCATCTGTCTTATTCACAGTAAACTTTTAAAGGGCAATAACCACAATCTCTATATCCTAGCACCTAATATGCTACCTAATATGTAATAGGCACTCAATAAATATTTATCAAATGAATGAATAGACAAATGCATCATATAAATTTAAAGCTATTTCTCAAATTAATTTTAACTACCCTCATTGCCATTTGTAAAATTGTTTGGAAGGCACTGATTTTTATGTGATATATTTTTCTAAACTCACAGCAACTTTAGAAACCAGAACCCATTGCCCTTTGATTATAGGATTATAAAATTTCTGAAATACTGTAGGTGGCAAGGAGAACAAATGACAGAAATTTCACAGAAACACACAATAGTGAAAACAGAAAATTGAGAATTCTGTTAACTCACATAGTGATTTTGTACTTTCTTTTTCCTTAACCAAGGAGGGAAATAAAACTACCTACTTTATAATGAAAAGTGATTGAGTATGAAGCACATAAATTGGATCAAGGAGAAAGAATGGGAGAAAAAAACAAAAGCCAGATTAATATAAAGAAAAATGCCAAGGAAAAAAATATTCATTTAATCTTTACTTAAACTGGAAGAGAAAAAAAGACAAAAACAAGTCAAAGGGGTCTTAGTTTCAAAGTCTTTCAAACAGTAAGAAGACATTCAAAATGTATCAATGCAATTGAAAAATTCTTTAAACCACTTGTGTATTTATTGACCTTATAGAAAAGCAAGGCTCAAATAAGAACACAGAGAAGACGCATGCCTTGTAGATCCACAGATATCTATAATTTTATTTACTGTTAGAGGATAAATGTCAGCTCATGCAGCACACTGCAGATAATTTTTACTTATCACTTACCACCTTCTACCATTCATAACCACTATTTCAAGCTTTCCTAAATCCTCCTGTCCCTGTATTCTCAGCAGCTGGCAAACTCAAGAAAGCAGAAAATCAAGGCCTCCCGGTATCAATACTCTTAACTGCCTTCCTTTTATCTCCAAATCAAAATTAAAATGCCGACTACTTGTCAGGCACTATTCTAGATCCTAGGGACACTGCAAGAACATGACAGATAAGGTACCTACATTTATGGCATTTGTTTTTGATAGGAAACAAAAGACAATAAAATAAGCACAATGATCTTAGACAGTGGTATACCCTATGAGGACAATTAAATAGCAACGTAGAAGAAAATAATTTAGGTAAAGGATTACTTAGAAACAATTTTTCGAGGTTTCTAAAATGACATTTGCTTTGAGGCCTGAAAGAGGAAGAGATAGATATTCAATGATTGCAGGGAAGAGTTTTTTTAGCCAGAAAAAGAAACTAGTGCAAAGGTCTAGGCAAACAAGAGCCTGACTTGCTCAAGGAGGGGAGAGTATATCTGCAATGGAATAAGGGGTTTGTGAGGGTGGTAGAAGTCAGAGAGTTAAACAGAGGTTAAGCAAAATGGGTCTCGAATGCCATGGTAAGAAGTTTGAATATTACTGCCAGTGAAATAGGATGTTCATCACTAAAACATTTTAAGAAGTTAAGTTGCATGAGCTGCCGATTTGCAGCCATGCTTATCTCAGAAGAAGATGTCTCTGCTGGTCTGATGATGTTATATCACTCCCTGCCTCTTTTAGGATCTAGATGTATCAATTATCCCCTCTCTCTTTTATAATATCAAACATCTGCTTCTCTCTGGCTCCTTTCAAAGGCATCATGTTAGATGGAGGAAGAGAAAGGCTTTGAAATCATTTATCTCTGGGCTTGACCTGATTCTACCTCTTAACATAGCAAGCAAATTGACTACAGTCATAAGTCTTGGTTTCCTCATTTGATGTGGGAAATATAATACCCTCCTTCAGAGAATTACTATGAAGGCTAGATATTTTTACAAAAGTAAAAGCCCTGATATATATTAGTTACCTGTCTTTTCCCTCAATCTCCTAACATCTATTTCAAAATACAACAACAAAACTCATCCCTTCTACTGCTAGCTATTACCATATCTTCTCATCTATCTCATCTATAGCAAAACTTTCTAAAGAATAATCCACATTCATGCTCTATGCTTCATCACCTTCCATTCATGTTCCAAGCTCTTAAATCAGGCTTTTACTCCCATTGAAGTTGTTTTGAAAAGGATCATCAATGACCATGTGTCAGTATGGGTCCTCCAATAACCAGACGTCAATATAGTATTAATTGTATGAAAAATGTATTGGGAGAAATGCTTGTGATGGATGAAGGTAAAAAGCAGGTGGAGTAGGTAGAAAGAGCTTTCAGACTACAGTGTGAATCCTATACTTGAGAAAGGAAAGGGCCAGTTCAGGAATCAGAAAGGATACCTATGTGGCTGAGGTGGAGGGAGTGAGTGAGCATCAGGAGGGCAACAAGAGCAGTGCACCAGAGACTTTAGATTTTATTCTAACTGTGATAGTAAACCAGAGAGAGAGAGAGAGAGAGACTGGTATCTTGAATAAATACAAGCTTTTGGATTTAATCATTAAGTCACCTCATATTTATCTTCTACTGTTTTTAGGGTTATTTAGTAGAGAACTTGTTCATCTATTTTTTTATCAACTTGATGAAGACAAAGTATTTCCATAATTTTCTGATTAATCATGGTAAAAATAATTTTTTTTTTTTTTTTTTTTCCAGACGGAGTCTCGCTCTGTCGCCCAGGCTGGAGTGCAGTGGCGCGATCTCAGCTCACTGTAATCTCCGCCTCCTGGGTTTACGCCATTCTCCTGCCTCAGCCTCCCGAGTAGCTGGGACTGCAGGCGCCCGCCACCTCGCTCGGCTAGTTTTTTGTATTTTTTAGTAGAGACGGGGTTTCACCGTGTTAGCCAGGAGGTAAAAATAATTCTTATGGTCATCTTTACATCACAAAACCATTGTCTCATTTCAATAATTCAAATGGTCAAAACATAGAGTAATAAAACTCCCAACTTGATTTAAAGTTAAAAATACTTCATCTACATTTAGGGCTTTCTGTAAATGAAAAGTCTATCAACCAAGAAGTCCCTTTCCCATTTCCTATAACCTAAGCTTGTGAATCTACCAGGTTCAAAGAGGTAAGATCAGGAAGAAAAAATGAGGAGTACAAGAAAACTTCTTACTTAACTAGCACTAATGTAAGATAACTTCTTGCTCTCTGAGTTTAGCTGATATTTAAAGCTAGTTATTTGTTTCATTAATACTTCCATGGCTTCTTCCAAGAGCTCACTGGGTATATTTGATTCCAATTTCTACATCATGGGATATATTTTTCTATGGCTAGTTATTTTCCCTTCAGTCCCATTATTACTGAAGACAGTGCTACTGGGTAGGATTTAAAACAGCTCAAGGACAGCACTGTGTCCTACGTGGCCCACATCTGGACCATATAAAACATATACAAATCCACTGCCTACTGAATTCTGCATGCATAGTCCAAATCCAACATAGTGAGCTTTACTCCAGCATCAGCAACTAGGCTGCCCAACTCCAGACCTTTAAACTTTCCAGGTAGAAGTAAAAATAATCTACCCTGTCATGCATTCTGCAGACATCACACGTTAAGATCTCTAAATAATCTCAATGTAGGACTTTTACCAAATAATTGGGGGTAGGGATCACATAGCCATGTTGTCTCCTGAGAATTCCTCTTCAGAAATCCTCTTTATGAGTTTTCCTCTGTCTTGATTAACTTTTTACATTCTTGATGTGGGTAATGTATTCTAGAACCATGTAGCTAGTTTTGGTTATCTGCATTTGAAATTCCATAAAGGTGCTCTGTTTTCCAATTCCCTTTGCTATATGATGGTTTTTATCTAAAAGGATCAGCCAACAAATATTTTAAACACCCTGTTGGGAGTGAAATGATCAGAGTTATGCTTTTAATGAATTACTTCGGAGACTCTGAAAAGTAGATTGTAGAGGATGGATGCAAATATGGAAGCATGAAAAAGGTTATTAGAGTAGTCCAAATGAGAAATAATGGGGATATAAACTAGAGCTGTGAAAATAAATTACATGTCAGATAGACGGAAAGATAAACCACATCCATAGATTAAAATAATTAGTATTGTTAAAATGTTCATACTACCCGCGTGACCTATAGATTCAGTATAATCTCTATCAAAATTCCAATGACATTTTTCACAGGCATAGAAAAATCAATCCTAAAATTCATATGGTACTACAAAAGACCTCAAATAGCCAAAGCAATCTCAAGCAAAAAGAATAATCTGGAGGCATCACACTATCTGACTTCAAAATTTACTGCAAGCCAAAAGAGCATGCTATTGACATAAAAACAGACACACAGATCAATGAAACTGAATAAAGAGCCCAGAAATAAATCCACATATTTACAATCAATTGATTTTTGACAAAGGTGCCAAGAACACACAAGTGGGAAAAAACAGTCTCTTCAATAAATGGTGCTGGATAAACTGAATATTCACATGCAGAAGAACGAAATTATACTTCCAACATATAAAAGAAATAAATGCAAACTGGATTACAGATGTAAACATAAGACCTAAAACTGTAAAACTACTAGAAGAAAACATAAGAGAAAAGCTCCATGACCTTGATCTGGACAATGAGTTTATGGATATGACCCCAAAAACACAGGTAATGAAATTTTTTAAAAGTGGGGGGGATTACATCAAACTAAAAAGCTTTTGCACAGCAAAGGAAATAATCAGAAGAATAAAGAGACATCCTACAAAATGGGAGAAAATATTTGCAAACTATTGATATTTGCAAACATCTGATAAGTGATTATAATTCAAAATATATAAGGAACCCCAGCAACTCAATAGCAAGAAAACAAATTACCTGATTAAAAAATGAGCAAAGGACCTGAATGGACATATCTTAAAAGTAGAGATACAAATGATCAGTAGGTATATGAAAAAAAGCCCAACCTCACTAACCATCAGGGAAATAAAAATCAAAAACACTACGAGATATCACCTCACACCTGCTAGAATGACTATTATCAAAAAGTCAAAAGATAACAAGTGTCAGCGAGATTGAGGAGAAATGAGAATCCTTGTACACTGTTGGTGAAAATGTAGATTGGTACAACTATTATAGAAACAGTACAGACATTC
The DNA here is from genome assembly GCF_000951045.1 of Mandrillus leucophaeus. Lineage (NCBI taxonomy): Eukaryota > Metazoa > Chordata > Mammalia > Primates > Cercopithecidae > Mandrillus > Mandrillus leucophaeus. The sequence continues at coordinate 390,357 of NW_012098754.1, forward strand.
TTCCAAAATATAAAAATGGATTTACTATATGATCCAGCAATCCCGCTTCTAGATACATATTCAAAGGAAACAAAATTAATATGTTAAAGAGGTATCTGCACTCTCATGTTTCTTCACATGCAGCATTATTCACAGTAGCCAAGAAACTGAATCAACCTAAGTGTTCATCCACAAATGAATGGATAAAGAAAATGTGTATAAACACAATGGAACACTACTCGGTCTTTAAAAAGAAGAAAATTCTTTTATTTGTGACAACATGTATGAACCTAAAGCACATTATGTTGTTAAATAAACCAGATACGTAAGAACATATACTGCATAGTTTCACTTATATGTAGAATGTCAAAATGCTGAACTCAGAGGAGCAGAGAATAGAATGGTGGTTATCAAATGCTGGATTTGGGGTTGGTAGAGGGATTGAGGATATGTTAGTCAAATAATATGAAATTTCAGTTAGACAGGAGGAAAAAGTTCAAGATATGTATTGTATACCATTTGGACTACAATTAATAACAATATATTATATACTTAAAAATTATTAAGCAAGTATGTTTGTTTTCAACACAGAAAATGATAAGCATGAGGGTTATATATGTTAATTGACTTGATTGAGCCATTTCACAAGGCATATATATATAAACATTATGGTGTACACTATTAATATATACAATTTTATTTTTCAACTTAAATATTTTAAAATAAATATTTTGAAAAGACATTACATGCTAGATATAGCCTCAAGATAGAACAAAATATGCTCATAAAGTATATTGAAAGTGTGAGGAAAAGAGATGAACCAGGAACAGTTTACAGATTTTTATTCTATTAAATAGGTGAAAGGTACGCCCTTCACTAGATAAAGACTGAGGAGGTCAAGAGTTTAGAAAGGGAAATAATCAAGACTTCAATTTCAGACATATTAAATTTGAAATCACTATTAGATATCCAAGTAGGAATGTCAAAGGTACAGTTGGATATTAAAGACTAAGGATCAAGAGAGTTCTGTACATCATTGCCAAATACATTTGTAGATCATTAACGTTGGAGATATTAAAAACTACTAGACTAGACGAGATTGCCATGGAATTGTAGTAGTGTACTAGAGGAGAGAACAGAGCACAAGTTTTGATGGCCTTCCTTCCCTTCAAAATCCAGATGTTAGAAAGATGAGGAGGAACCAGCAAATTAAGATGGAAGGAATGGTCACCTGGGGCCCCGTGCAGTGACACACACTTGTAGTCCCAGTTTCTTGGGATTCTTAGCTGGAAGGATCACTGGAGCCCAGGAGTTCACATTCAGCCTTGGACAACATAGAGAGATGCTGTGTCTTTAAAAAACAAAAATTTTAAAAAGAGGTAGTTTCAGGTAGCTAGAAACAGAAAGAAGACAATATATAATTTTGCTTCACTCTCTCCATTCATCTCTTTGCTCTACAAAAGCAACATCTAATGAACAAATTTGTTTATTTTCAAGGATAAGTTACCAGATTCAAGCCTTGATGTGCTTCCCCAAGTAACTCTAACAGTGCTTTCAAAAGAAGTACTTTCCCTTTGACTTCGCCTATTTAATGAATACATCCAATCAAGCCACCCTGTTAATGAAAATGGAAAACAGACATTTTTGAGATGATAAATAACTGATTGTAGAGAGAATCTGCAAAGCTTACCACTATCGAAGCTCTTTTATATTCAACCTCACACCTGGATTTTTTTCAATAGATAGATGAACAGATTTTTTTTGTTTGTTTGTTTGTCTTAATGACAAGTTTCCAGCTCAAACTCTAAGGACAAAATCCATAACACTGGAATCCTGTTACCTCTCAGCTTAGTCCATGGAATCACATTCATGAGAAATTAAATATCTATCATTCAAAGTACCTCCATTTGCTGGGAAACTGAGGTGGGAAACATCTGCATATGTCATAAGTACACATTTCTTGTGTGATCTGCTTTTGATTCACTAGAGGTGTTTTTGAATGTGAACCTTGGACAAATAGTAGCTGAATAATTTTCTGTATGTTCAAGGCAATAAAGGAACATACAGAATTATGAATTCATTATAGAATCAGAGGGTCAAACATAGTTCTCTGGGGTAGAAATGAAATCATAACCTAATGCCTTTGTAGGATCTTAATACCAGCATTCCCCTAAATCCTACTAGAATAAAAACGCAATTACTTATATATGAGTACTGAGGCACTGGATTGCTGTATGACTAGGGAAATTTGCCAGATAAACCCCTAATTATGTGAATCGCTAGTTCAAATTTCAACTTCTCTGTGAACATTAATTTAGTTTCCCCATTCCTGCTCTCTCCCTTCTCTGCTTGCACAGATTCACATTATTTTGATAGCACCTACTCACATTTTCCTGTATTCATCCACCTGCAGGTCTATTGCTCACAAATCTGTAAATTTAATCACTACTTTATTCCCAGAACAAGGATTAGTCCTACAACATAATGGGCCTCCCTAATTGTCTCTGGAATGAGTCTCCCTAATGGTCTCTGGCCATGGGATCAGCTGGAAGGAATCATTCTAAACAGGTAACATTTGGTCCTCAGTCCCTAGTTCAGCCTGCAGCTTATCTTGCTGATGGTCCCACTGAAGAAGCATATGAGCTTCTGCCATGCCGACCCTGGTGGATGTCCAGCACTTTTACCATTGGTGTACACCCTCCATCCCCACCCCTATCCCAGCCGCAGTGAATGTTGACTGAGAACAATTCAAAGCTAGTTCTTTCTCCAGGGAGATAACGTTTTCCCTGCTCAATGCAGACCTGATTTACTATCAAGGGCAAAGGAGGAACAAGGGGACACACAGGCTAGCCCTTTTTTTTTTTTTTTTTTTTTTTTTTTGGAGATAGAGTCTCCCTCTATGGCCCAGGCCATAGTGCAGTGGTGAGATTGTGGCTCACTGCAACCCCTGCCTCCCAGGTTCAAGCGATCCTCCTGTCTCAGCCTCCTGAGTAGCTGGGATTATAGGTGTGTGCCACCACACCCGGCTAATTTTTGTATTTTTAGTAGAGACAGGGTTTCACCATGTTGGTCAGACTGGTCTCAAACTCCAGACCTCGTGATCTGCCCGCTTCACCTTCCACACGTGCTCAGATTACAAGCGTGAGCCACCACGCCTGGCCTAGCCTTCTTATCTCAATCTCTTACAACATGAGACCTCCCTAGACCTACACTGTTCAATACGGTAGACTTTAACCAGATGTGGCAATTTAAAGCTAATTTTAAATAAGTTAACCTGAAATAAAATTAAAAATTCCGGTGCACTAGTCGTATTTCACTTGTTCAATAGCCATATTTGGCGGCTACCATAACAAACCTTGCAGGTAGAAAACATTTCCCTCATCCTAGAAAGTTCAATAAGACAGCACTGCTATAAAGCATGTAAACTTTGCAAGGTAAAAGAATGTTCTTCTTTGAGAGAGATTTATAAGTAGAGTAGCTAAAGGCACTTATCTACAACAGGATGCGTGGCCCTTCATTTTACTGCCTTCTCATTCTTCACAGGCAGATATTTAAATGAAGCAATGCTTGCAGAACTTTGATCGTGTTGAATATGACAAGAAGTGTTAGTCTGCACAGTTAGCATCATTAATGAGAATATCACTTACAAGATCTCTATAGTCGTTAAAAGCATTTACATAATATTGGGTCCGCTAATTTCCATTAGGATTTTTCCTAATTATAAGAAGGCAGTCCTTCAGCTATAATTTAAATATAGTGACAACGCACAGGCCAGCTTAGATCATTTTTCATTTATTTTCTAATATACTGTTAATCCTTTTACCATTTAATGCTTTCTACCATTAATTCTGAATCCTGCCAGCAACTCCCTATATACAGTTTGTGGTACCTTATGCCATTTGCAGATGATCACATTCCTTTCATGTGAATGATCTTATCTCTGATAGTTTCAAGAACAAAATCTCCCTTTCCTGTTTCTTTTTCATTTACTCACACTATATTGAAAATCTGATACTCAGAAATGTCCAGGTACTCACATTGGGACTGATCAGAGAAACAACTTGACACATGGAGAATGAAGAAAAGCAGGGCAGGGTGACAGCTCACCCAAGAGTGACACAGGGCCAAGGGAACCCCACTCCTAGCCAAGGGAAGTGGTAGGTGAACCTGTGGCCCCGGGAAACTACACGTCTCCCTGGAATCTTTGCAATCCTTGAAACAGGAGATCCCTTTGTGAGCCTACTCCACCAGGGTTTTGGGACTGGCACACAGAGCGGTGTGGAATCTCAGTAGAGCAGCTGCTGACACACACAGAGACCCAGGAGCTTTACATACTCCAACCCCAGTGTTCCCTGACAAAGGTGACTGCAACTCAGGCAAGGCCAGAGGTCTGTACATAACCCTAGGAAGCGGGTGAATATGGGCGGCCGAGCCGTGTTGGTCTGCAGGTCCCACTTACATGGCAGCTCACAAGACCCACTGGGTTGGAATTCCAGCCAGCCACCAGCAACAGGGCAGAATCTGTCTGGGATAGGACGGAACCCTCTGGCGGAGGGGTGGGCCACCATCTTTGCTGTTTGGATGACTCACTCATTCCAACCTGCAGCCTTTAGAGAGTCCAAATGGTTCAGATGAGGAAGGGACCTCCTCCCAGTACAGCATAGCTGTTTTACCCAAACGTGGCAAGACTGCTTCTTTAAGCAGAACCCCAATCCATTTCTCTTCACTGGACAGGATGTCCCAGCCAGGACCTACAGCAACCCTTGTCTGTATTCTACAGACAGCACTCCGAT
>NW_012098754.1:395178-401846 GCF_000951045.1 Mandrillus leucophaeus
GCAGATGATCACATTCCTTTCATGTGAATGATCTTATCTCTGATAGTTTCAAGAACAAAATCTCCCTTTCCTGTTTCTTTTTCATTTACTCACACTATATTGAAAATCTGATACTCAGAAATGTCCAGGTACTCACATTGGGACTGATCAGAGAAACAACTTGACACATGGAGAATGAAGAAAAGCAGGGCAGGGTGACAGCTCACCCAAGAGTGACACAGGGCCAAGGGAACCCCACTCCCAGCCAAGGGAAGTGGTAGGTGAACCTGTGGCCCCGGGAAACTACACGTCTCCCTGGAATCTTTGCAATCCTTGAAACAGGAGATCCCTTTGTGAGCCTACTCCACCAGGGTTTTGGGACTGGCACACAGAGCGGTGTGGAATCTCAGTAGAGCAGCTGCTGACACACACAGAGACCCAGGAGCTTTACATACTCCAACCCCAGTGTTCCCTGACAAAGGTGACTGCAACTCAGGCAAGGCCAGAGGTCTGTACATAACCCTAGGAAGCGGGTGAATATGGGCGGCCGAGCCGTGTTGGTCTGCAGGTCCCACTTACATGGCAGCTCACAAGACCCACTGGGTTGGAATTCCAGCCAGCCACCAGCAACAGGGCAGAATCTGTCTGGGATAGGACGGAACCCTCTGGCGGAGGGGTGGGCCACCATCTTTGCTGTTTGGATGACTCACTCATTCCAACCTGCAGCCTTTAGAGAGTCCAAATGGTTCAGATGAGGAAGGGACCTCCTCCCAGTACAGCATAGCTGTTTTACCCAAACGTGGCAAGACTGCTTCTTTAAGCAGAACCCCAATCCATTTCTCTTCACTGGACAGGATGTCCCAGCCAGGACCTACAGCAACCCTTGTCTGTATTCTACAGACAGCACTCCGATCTCTCCCTGGGAGGGAGTGTCCAGGGAAAGGGATGGGCCTCCACCTTTGTTATTTGGATAACTTGACCATTCCAGCCTGCAGGCTATGGAGAATCCAAGCAGACCAGGGCAGAGGCAGTTCCCCAGCACAGCATGACTGTTTTGTCAAGGTGTGGCCAGACTGCTTCTTTAAGTGGGACCGCGATTCATTCCTCCTCAATAGGTGGGTCCTCCTAGCCAGGGCCTCTGGCCACCCCTACCCATATTCTACCCCAGAAGAGTTCTACTTCTCCCTGGAATGAAGTGCCCTGGGAGGCGGGATGGGCTGCCACATTTGCTGTTTGGGCATCTCAGCTGGTTCAGACTATGGGCCTTGGAGAGCCAAAGCTGATCAGGGGCTGAAGGGACACCCAACACAGCACAGCTGCTCTACCGAAATGTAGCCAAACTGCTTCTTTAAGCAAATCTCTGATCCCATTCCTCCTGACTGGGTGCGACTTCACAATTAGGGTCCCCAGCCACCTCCTACAGGTGTGTTCAAGTCAGCAACAAGTCCGTATCCTCCTGGGATGGAACTACTAGAGAAAGGGGGAGGCTGTCATCTTTGCTGTTTCAAAGCCTTCACTAGTGATAATTCCAGGTACTAGGAAAACTGAGGTGACTAGGGTCTGGAGAAGAACCCCAGAAAACTGCATCAGGCCTATGAAAGAGTGGCCAGACTTGTAAAAGAAAAACAAACAAAACACACACACACATACATACACACACACCCCCAGCTGACGGACAGCAACCTCAAAGATTAACGGTAGATAAGTCCACAAAGATGAGAAAGAAACAACTCAAAAATAATGAAAACTCAAAAACCCAAAGTGCCCCCTTTCATCCAAATGACTGCAACATTTCTTCAGCAAGGGTTCACAACTGGCTGAGGCTGAGATTGCTGAAATGAAAAAGGTAGTCTTCAGAATGTGGATAAAAAACAAACTTTGCTGAGCTAAAGGAGCAACCCAATGCAAAGAAGCTAAGAGTCATGATAAAACAACACAGGAGCTGACAGCCAAAATAGCCGGTATAGAGAGGAACATAACCGACCGTATAGAGCCAAAAAAACACTAAAAGAAATTCACAATGCAATCACAAGTATCAATAGCAGAATAGACCAAGCAGAGGAGAGAATCTCAGAGTTTAAAGACTGCCTTTGTGAAATAAGACAGGCAGACAAAAATAGAGGAAAAATAATGAAAATCAATGAACAAAACCTCTGAGAAATAAAGAGATTATGAAAAGATACTGAATCTACAACTAATCAGGGGTACCTGAAAGAGAAGGGGATAATGGAACCAATTTAGAAAACATAATTCAGAGTATCATCCAGGAGAACTTCCCCAACCTAGCCAGAGAAACCAAAATTCAAATACATAAAATGCAGAGAACCCCCAGAAAGATACTCCATGAGAAGATCATCCCCAAGACACATAATAATCAGATTCTCCAAGGTCAAAATGTAAGAAAAAATGTTAAGGGCAGCCAGAAAGAAAATCCATGTTACCTACAAAGGGAAGCCCATCTGACCCACAGTGGACCTTTCAGCTGAAACCCTACAAGCCTCAGAGATTGGAGGCCAATATTCAACATTCTTCTAGAAAAGAAATTCCAACCCAGAATTTTATATCCAGCCAAACTAAACTTCATAAACAATACTAAACTTAAATGTAAATGGGGTAAATGCCTCAATTAAGACACAGAATGGCAAGCTGGATAGAGTCAAGACTCATTGGTATGCTGTCTTCATGAGACCCATCTCACATGCAAAGACACACACAGGCTCAAAATAAAGGAATGAAGTAAAATTTACCAAGCAAATGGAAAACAGAAAACAGCAGAGGTTGTAATTCCAGTTTCTGAAGAAAACAGACTTTAAACCAACAAAAATCAAGAAAGACAAAGAAGGGCCTTACATAGAGGTAAAGAATTCAATTCAACAAGAAGAGCTAACTATTATACATATATATACACCAAATATGGGAATATTCATATTCACAAAGCAAGTTCTCAGATACCTTCAGAGACACTTAGACTCCCACACAATAGTGAAAGACTTTAGCACTCCACTGACAATATTAGATCATAGAGACAGAAAATTAACAAAGAAATTCAGGACCCAAACTCACCTCTGAATCAAGTGGACCTGACAGATATCTACAGAACTCTCCACCCAAAAACAACAGAATGTACATTCTTCCCATCACAACACAGCACTGACTCTAAAATTGATCACATAATTGGAAGTAAAACACTCCTCAGTAAATATAAAATAACTGAAATCATAACAAATTCTCAGACTATAGTACAATCAAATTAAAAACCAAAATTAAGAAATGCACTCAAAACCATACAACTACATGGAAACTGAATGACCTGCTCTTGAATGACTTTTGGGTAAATATGAAATTCAGGCAGAAATCAAGAAGTTCTTTGAAATTAATGAGAACAAAGATGCAATGTACCAGAATCTCTGGGATGCAGCTAAAGCAATTGTGTTAGACTGTTTTCACATCGTGATAAAGATACCACCTGAGACTGAGTAATCTATAAACAAAGGAGGTTTAGTTGACTCACAGTTCCACCTGGCAGGGAGGCCTCAGGAAACTTACAATTATGGTGAAAGGTGAAGCAGGCATCTTCTTCACAGGCAGCAGGGGAGAAGAGAAGTGTGTAGAAAGAACTACGAAACACTTGTTAAACCATCAGATTTTGTGAGAACTCACTCACTGATATGGTTGGGCTGTGTCCCCACCCAAGTCGCATGTTGAATGGTAACTCCCCTGATTCCCCATGTTGTGAGAGGGTCCCAGTGGGAGATAACTGAATCATGGAGGGGCAGGTTTTCCCATTGCTGTTCTTGTGATAGTGAATAAGTCTCACAATATTTAATGATTTTATAAAGGGGAATTTCCCTGTACAAGTTCTCTTCTCTTGTCTGCCGCCATGTGAGATTTGTGAGGCCTCCTCTGCCACATGGAACTGTGAGTCCATGAATCCCGTTTTTCCTTATAAGTTACCCAGTCTTGGGTATGTCTTTATTAGCAGTGTGAAAAATGGACTAACATACTCACTATCACAAGAACAGCATGGATGAAACTTGCCCCATGATCCAATGACTTCCCACTGAGTTCCTCCCTCAACATGTGGGGATTATGAGGATTAAAATTTGAGATGAGATTTAGGAGGGAACACAGAGCCAAACCATATCAGCAGTGTTCAAAGGGAAATTTATAGCACTGAGTGCCCAAATCAAAAAGCTAGAAAAATCTCAAGTTAACCTTACATCACAACTAAAAGAACTAGAGAACTAAAAGCAAACAAATCCCAAAGCTAGCAGAAGATAAGAAAGAACTGGCCAGGTGCAGTGGCTCATGCTTGAAATCCTAGCAGTTTGGGAGGCTGAGGGAAGCAGATAATGAGGTCAGGAGTTCGAGACCAGCCTGGCCAATACAGTGAAACCCTGTCTCTACAAAAAATACAAAAATTAGCTGGGAGTGGTGGTGGGCACCTGTAATCCCAGCTACTCAGGAGGCTGAGGCAGTAGAATCACTTGAACCCAGAGGCAGAGGTTGCAGTGAGCTGAAATCACACCACTGCACTCTAGCCTGGGTGAGAAGACTGAAACTCCGTCTCAAAAAAAAAAAGAAAGAAGGAAGAGATAACCAAGATTAGAGGTGAACTGAAGGAGACAGACAGACAGACAGACACACACACACACACACACACACACACACACAAAACCTTTAAAAAAATCAATGAATCCAGGAGTTGCTTTATACAAAAATTAATAAAATAGAACACTAGCTAGACTAATAAAGAAGAGATAAGATTCAAATACAATCAGAAATGATAAGGAGAATATTAACACTGACCCCACAGAAATGCAGATAACCACAAGATAATATTATAAATGCCTCTATGCACATAAACTAGAAAATCCAGAAGAAATGGATAAATTCCTGGACACATAAATCCTCCAAAGACTGGAAAAAAAAGAAATTGAATTCCTGAATAGACTAATAATGAGTTCTGAATTTGAAGCAGTGATAAATAGCCTACCAACCAAAAAAAGCCCAGGAACAGACAGATTCGCAGCTGAATTCCACCAGAGGTACAAAGAAGAGCTGGTACCATTGCTATTAAAACTATTCCAAAAAATTGGAGAGACTCCTCCCTAACTCATTCTATGAGGCCAGCATTATCCTGATACCAAAACGTGGCAGAGATATAACAACGACAACAAAAAAACTTGAGGCCAATATCCTTGATGAACATCGATGCAAAAATCGTTAATAAAATATTAGCAAGCTGGATCCAGCAGCACATCAAAAAGCGTATCTATCATGATCAAGTAGGCTTCATCCCCAGGATGCAAGGTTGGTTTAACATATGCAAATCGATAAATGTGATTCATCACATAAACAGAACTAAAGACAAATCCACATGATTATGTCAATAGGTGCAGAAAAGACCTTCAATATAAGTCAAAATCCTTACATGTTAAGAAACTCTCAATAAACTAGGTATTGAAGGAACATACCTCAAAATAGTAAGAGTCGTCTATGACAAACCAACAGCCAACATCATAATGAATAGGCAAAAGCTGGAAGCATTTCCCTCGAAAATTGGCACAAAAACAAGGTTGCTCTCTTACCACTCTTATACAACATAGTATTGGAGCTTCTGGCCAGGGCAATCAGGCGAGAAAATAACATAAAGGGTATTCAAACAGGAAGAGAGGAAGCTAATTATCTTTGTTTACAGATGACATAATTCTAAATCTAGAAAACTCCATAGTCTCAGCCCCAAAAGTTTCTTAAGCTGATAAGCAACAGTAGCAAAGCCTCGGGATACAAAATCAATTTGCAAATTTGCTAGCATTTCTATATACCAGTAACAAGCAAGTCAAGAGTCAAATCACGAATGAACTTCCATTCACAATTGTCACAAAAAGAATAAAATACCTAGGAATACAGCTAATAAGGGATGTGAAGGACCCCTTCAAGGAGAACTACAAACCACTGCTCAAGGAAATAAGAGAGGACAGAAACAAGTGGAAAAACATTCCATGCTCATGGATAGAAAGAATCAATATCATGAAAATGGCCATACTGCCCAAAGCAATTTATAGATTCAGTGCTGTTTCCATTAAACTACCATTGACATTCTTCCAGAATTAGAAAAAAAAAAAAAACTATTTTAAAATTTATATAAAACCATAAAAAAGCCCAAATAGCCAAGGCAATCCTAAGCAAAAACAACAAATCTGGAAGTATCACACTACCTGACTTCAAACTATACTACTGGGTTACAGTAACCAAAACATCATAATACTGGTACAAAACAGGCACATAGACTGATGGAACAGAATAGAGAACCTAGAAATAAGACCACACACCTATAACCATCCGATCTTCAACAAACCTGACAAAAACAAGCAGGAGGAAAGGATTTCCTATTTAATCAATCGTGCTGGGAGAACTGGCTAGCCATATGCGAAAATTGAAACTAGACCCTTTTCTTACACCACATACAAAAATCAACTCAAAATAGATTAAAGACTTAAGTGAAAACCCAAAACTATAAAACCCCTAGAAAAAAACCTAGGCAATACTATTCAGGACTTAGGCACAGACAAAGATTTCATGATGAAGATGCCAAAAGCAATTGCAACAAAAGTAAAAACTGACAAATGGGGTCTAATTAAACTAAAAAGCTTCTGCACAGCAAATGAACCTATTAACAGAGTAAA
>NW_012098754.1:403961-405850 GCF_000951045.1 Mandrillus leucophaeus
TTAAAGTATAATTTAAAAAATTATATAAAAATGTGCTTCTGTAGTGTTTGAAGATGATAGGATCCTATCTCTGTTCTTCTTTCTAATCCAAACGAGTTATAAGAGCTAATCTGTATTATCCTTATTACTTGTATATATTTACATTAAATAACTTGACTATAATATTAACATGGCAACTACATTCAAAATTCTAAAATCGGAACTTTTTTCTAGAAGCACCCTATAGGTGCTGATTTTGTCATTTGGCTACATCTTTCATTTCCTAGCAGTTATTTAGATGTAACATAGACAAGAATATAGCACATAGATGTGATCCTTGTCTTTGATGAGTGGCAGGTCATAGGTAAAGATTAATCTATAACATAAATAATACTAAATTACATGTTTCATATTAGGGTAGAAGATTCAAACACAAAAAGTATAAAAAGCATACTGCAAAACAATAGATGTGGTAGAAAAAAATTAGATGTACCTTCTCGTTATGGCTTATTGATTTGATGGATGGCAGTAGCCATGCAAAATACCTGATGATTCCAGAATCTTAGGGACAAGTTAAAAATGAATTGAACAACCTCATATGGAACTTCTTCCCAAACCACCAAATCTAGACAAATATAGACTTAATGGACAGACTTGATCTCTTGAGTTAAATAATAATCATTTACATGGTATAATTTAACAACTAGTTGTCAGTCAGGCTAGGTTTTGCTACAGTAACAAACAACCCAGGGATCTTAGAGGCTTATAACATACAAGTTTTTGGTCAGACTGTATGTCTATCATAGGCCAGCCACTACTCTGCTTTATGTTAAATTCACCCCAGGACTCAAGCTTATGCAGCAGCTTCTATCTGGAATATTGCTTATCAGGGTGGCAGAGAGAAGAGAGGCATGACAAACACACCCTGGCTCTTAAAGTTTTCCCTGCAAGAAATTTGTGCCTCTTCCATTACACTTCATGATCCAACATATGCTCACTCCTGAGTTCAATAAGACAGAAATATATAAAACTCCCTCAAGGGAGGGCACTGCAGGGAAAGAAAATGAAATATTTATCTTATGGTACTACAAGCTCCCATAATTACCAAGTGGCCAATTTATTCCAAAATGTGCATATATATCCTTTGCTGTCCTGCCTCATTATTTCCATTTCAAAATATTATCTTTAACGCCACTAAAATTTAAATATGCTGTTTTTAGGCTCCTAATCTAAAGAGATAAATTGCAGCTTTCCAGATGCTCTGCCACAGAGCTTTCCAATCCAGTTTTACTGGTAGTAAAGCTGATATCTCAATTTGTTCCTAACTTCTGTGTGTATTTCCTGTTTCTTACATGGGTCAGAAACTGTGGGACAGAGCAGAGGGACTGAACTCAGCCTCCAGTCCCAACACCTGCCTGAGAGTTTCCCTCATAATTCTACTGATCAGAGTATAACTTTCTCTGGAAAGGAAACCAGAAATCTGTAAGCAGAGGATTTAACTTGCTTTATCCCATTTAATCCCTATAAGAACCCTGTCCAGTAAGAATTATTATTGTCATTTAACAGATGATGAAACTAAGACTCAGATAACCTAAGTCGATTGATCAGAGCAAAGATTTAAACCCATGCCTGTCAGCTAGCTGACAGTGCCTTTCCTCTATCCTCTAACTAATATGTCACTTGTCTTCAATACAGGGGCTAGCCATGAAAAGATCACACTGTTTAGTCCAGGTGTTCTCATTTTCATTAATCAATGTCCATTCTCTTTAGCACTTGAAGTGTAAGCATCCTTCAAAATCAAGATCGGGCCAGGTGTGGCGGCTCACACCTATAATGCCAGCACTTTGGGAAGCCAAGGCAGGAGGATCACTTGAATCGAGGAGTTCAAGACCAACCTAAACAACATAGTG
>NW_012098754.1:406236-412712 GCF_000951045.1 Mandrillus leucophaeus
GGAAGGAAGGAAGGAAGGGAGGGAGGGAGGGAAGGAAGGAAGGGAGGGAGGGATTAAAAAAACCCCAAAGGCCAATGTCATATCCTCATAGAAACCCACCTCATTAACAATCTTCCAGGCTGAGGTAGGTACTGTCATTCCCACCATTGTATGACTACACCCCACACACCCAACATACTGAATTTCTTCAGAACAAGGACAAGTTCTTGTTAGTCTTTGTGTCCTCAGAGCCTAGTATAACACCTGTCATTGGCCTCATCACTAATTTAACAAAGATAATAAGTAAATGAGTGAACTGTGCATGTAGATTCAGGCTTGGACAAAGAAGACTCAAATCAATGTATTAAATCAGATAGAGTACAAATACAGTTGGAGCTAGACATCACTGAAGAGTGCAAAGATAACTAAACGGGAATAATTGACCTGAGTCTTAACTGTGATTCAATCACGATCCACTGTTGTCATTTTGGTGCTTTAGTTTTCTCAACTATTAAATAAGAACATAGGAATAGATGATTTTTAAAGTCCCATTAGCTCTGAATTTTTTTTGTTCTGGGAGGTGACTGCTGTTCTTAGCCACCAGAAGGAACCAGAAGGGTACCTGTGGATCCTTTGGCTACTTCAACTAGTGTCAAGACTAACCAGTCAAATCAACCTTTCTAAAATACCTCTTTCCCATGTTATCTCCCTATTATAATATACCCATCTGCTAGACCATTCAAATGTCTTCCATCAGCAGACCTGACATTACAAATTCAATCCTATCATTTCTCATAAAAAGACAAATAGCAGGGTCATATAAATCAGTAAGTCAAAGACTTAGTTGGAACTCTAAACAAAATGCAGGAGCATAGCAGAAAATAAATATCAAGGGGAGGCTGGGAGAGGTATAAAAGTTAGGAAACAAGATGCCAACGAAGTGGAAAGAGAGCGATGAAAACTAGGGTGAGACATGCTGTAAGGAAATCTAAGTATATTTCCCATCAGGGTAGGAGACAGGTCAGTCCAAAGATCCAACCAACTCCACAAATAATATTGGCTACTTGTTATGAGCCAGGTTCTTTGCTGGATACTGAGGACTCAAGCAGACAGAAAACAAGAAAAAGTGGAAACCAAGAATTAAAATCATAACGACGCAGACAAAGGACTACGGCACCAAAAGAACAACGCAATGAGCTTCAGAGTAAGCCAGGGGAGTTTTCACAGAATTTGAATATGTGAGCTTAGTTTTCAAGAGTTGCCAGGATCTTCTCAGGTTAGACAACAGGACGTGATACAAACTATGAAAGACCATAGTGATTTGGTGGAATGGCAAGAATTTGGAGGTCATTGGAAACTGAGATGAGGTGGACATCAGAAAGATGACACTGGAGAGAAGGCTGGATGGTGAAAGATTTCCTTTGCCAAGTTACCAGTTAACAGTGAGAAATTAATAAGGAGGCAATCCTACCCAGAAACCAAAGCAAATGCAACCCCGGCTCCAAAACCAGCCTTCAGAAAGTCCTCTCTGGTTCTTGTCCAGTTGTTCCTCTCACCACAGCACAAGAAGTCTGTGGGACCAACTGAACAGGCCCACCTGGAGCCTTTCCCCCAACCGTTCCCCCTTCCTCTTCCCTTCCTAACTCCCATAAGCCCCCTCCAGCCCACTGTTCCAAACTATACTCCAGGTAATTACTCTTAACCCCAGATGGAGTTACCTAGATGCCCTCAAATCCGCTTCCAGAGTTTGAGACGGTTTCTTCCCCAACTCCATTTTCCCAAGCACAGACCTCACTGCTGATGTGTTTCCTCTAAGGATGGGGAGAAGGCCAGGGGCTGCTGTTGGCCAGAGGTTGGGTTATAGATAAAGCCTGGATATCTGAGTGGGAGCAGAGCTGGGTGCAAAGAGAGGCAGGAACAGGGTAAGGGAGAACCACAGGTTACAGGTAGCAGCTTCTATTTGTACCTTTACCCATACAAATGTCAGGGGTGAGTTTGTAGGGAGTTCTCAACTTTTAACCATTTCACGTAATTTTCTTAATTGTAAGAAATACCAGATTCTTGTCTATCTTATCATAGATATTTGTACTAAAATTAAAGTCTTATTATTTCTTACTAGCTCTCATGCTGAATTGTATTAATTGCCGCTCCTGCACCTTCAAGAAAGCAGTCTTCAACCTTTAAAATTTTGTAAGAACCCTAGACCTCCAATACAGTAGGAAGTCTACTTACCCATGGACTTTCAGAAGATGCCTTATCATAACAGCATGAGTGAACGAATTTTAATGAAACGAACATTTTCCTACCTGCTTGAGAGATTTAATTTTGGCATTGTTTTAGGACTCAAATCTTTGGCTTTGGCACTGCCACAGTGAATTGATACCTTACTGTAGCTGCCTCTGAACTCTGTTTAACTTGAATACAAAGCTTTGGAGTGCTACATGGGCTCTCATGTCCTTTTCATTTATACCCAGCATTCAATGCCAACACTACATCCTTTTTTCAGTTTTATTATTTCCCTATCATCGTTATTGATGCCTCACCTCCCTAGGTACCTCAGTTACCTAGAAGTCCTGACATAGCAAACAACCAGTAATAGGAAAAACTATGTTTTTGCACATTTCAATATCTTTGGCAAATTCTCCATGATGAACTACACTCCTTTCACTTAGTTTCCCAACAGCAAAGAAAGGTCTTAATTTTCTCCTTAATTTTTAGAGGGCTAAGCTGCACATTTGGAAGAAGGGAACAGAGCATCTCTTAACCAGGCAGGAACTGTATAGCTTACACTAACTTAGGAGAAAAGAAGTAGCTGGAAACTTGCAGGAAAGACACAGATGGGCTCTGTGAGAGCTTGATTTGCTTTAACATCCTCTTGTGTAGCTGTCTCAACTGGCTTCAAAAAGACAGTTGTTGGAAATGTGGTTTATGATTCAACTAAAAGTATTCACTGAAGCATATGTTTCTTGGTTGTTAATAGTTGTTTCAAAAAAGAAAGTATGTGTGTATTCATTCTTAAAATACTTTACATTCAATTTTGGTTGTAATTTTTGACTGCACAATCCATTCAATGGAAAAACAAGATAGATAACTAAGATGTCTGTGATTTTTATGGCTTCCTGTTTATTCACCGGCCTCCTAACTTCTTTTTGCCTACACAGTTACTGAGGGGAATTAAGACTTCTGCTCAATCTGGCATGTAGGAAAAGCTTCTTCAAATAGGTTTTGCTTTGTGATACTGAAAATGCATCACTGGTGTAACTTTTTAATCAAAACTTATTTCCAAAGTCATTTTAAGGCACAAATTAAACGGGTCTAAAAAATGGGCCAATTTTAACATTAGATTGTCTTTCAGAGACCCAGTGAAATGAAATGGAAGGCTGAATCTTAGCCCTTAAAACATCATTGGTTAAATGAAGCAAGATCACACAATAGGGAGGTTAAGTATAGTATTTCACAGCAGGGTGAGTTAGGGAATTCTGTCCTTAGAGCTTCCAACCCAATTTTTAAAAGTCAATTTGCAAGTAAATTTGATGTCAGAGGCGTGGGAATCCTACAGATACTCATTAAAACTGCTTCCTAAGGCGGACAGGGTAAGAGTTTGGTTGAGTTCTTTAAATAAAGAACATGAACCTTTGAAAAGAAGCAAAAAACTGACTTTTAGTTTTCTAAATCAGCTTTATTTAGATGTGCTGAGTTGATTTTTACTTGCTGATGAGGTGTCAGGTTTTAAAAGCGCCTAAGTGGTCAAGGTGAGTGCCTACATTTATCACAATTCCAGGCACATTCTCAGCTTCCCATTTTCTATACTAAAGAGAAAGATATACTCCTAAGCTTGAAGCCTGCAATGACAACAAAGCAGAGCTGCTGAGCAGAATATTAAGTGCTAAGGGCTAAACTCACCCTAAGGTGATGACTCTTAGTTCATACTGAATTCAATTAGACCAACTTCATTTTCATCATTAAATTATTTTGATGAAAGTCCTACAGCCTCTAAGAGAAGAGCCAGCCTTCAATATAATTCACAGAGGAAATGTCCTTGTTTAGTAAGTCAAGGAATAAGTGGAGTTAGAAGGAATCTCTAGCAAAACACCTCATCTATTGCTTGCCGTCCTCACCACCATATCTTGGGTAAATGAATTTCATTATTCATAAATCATGCTTTGCAAATTGATATCTAATCTCTCCTAGAGCATGTTACATGACAATCTGCTGTTGCAAGGGTATTAAGTAAGCTTGCATAAAATAGAGATTATGGAATACTTCATGGTCATTGTAATAGATGACCGACCTCCAAGAAGCTGAAGTGTATTAATATTTAGCCCAGATGAGTTATTCAGAAACCACTGGAATTTTACAATATGCTAGACATGACACTGTATTCATGAATTCAGGCCCTGTATGAATTTAGCATGTGCTTATGAGTATCCACTGAGTACACATGAACATGGCTTTCTCTGTAATTCACATCATAAAAAAGAAAGTGGACTTAGCCCTTAGTAACAAACACAAAAAAAATTTATAAAAAGTTTGTGACATATTAAAGGAAAGAGTACACTCGAATCCTCTGTGGAGTCAGGTAAAATAATACAAATAAACAAGGGTCATATATACATATATACACACAGCCTGGCTATATATATATACATATGCACATATACAACTACTTCCATTTAAAACATGGCTAGCACTTACTATGTCCAAGATATTTTGGTTAGAGTTCTTGAATATAATACCTCTTACAATCTTTTTATCAACCCTGTATGGTATTTATTCATATTACTTCACAAATGAAGAATTTAAATGATTTACTCAAAGTGATATGGCCAGAAAATAAAACCAGGATCAACCCTTTGTCTTCTAATTTCAGATCTAGTGCTCTTTCCTCTGTATCTTATGAATTAAATTAGAATATTCTACTTAATTAAAATTAGCCATTTATAGGTCACCAATTTTCCAAGGATTTAGAAAAATATATTTAATAATAAAATCTGTGATAATTGCAAATATATCCTCTCTGATGAACTGGCTCTTTTGGAGCTTAACATTAAATTTGGAACATGGTTTATACTGCTGCAGTCCCGTTGCTACAGACAGTGCAGAATGCTTAATCTAAATCCGTACAGGCCCAGAACAGTCCCTAGTAATTTGATTGCATTTTCTTTATTTAAAAAAAAAAAAAACTCAAATTGCCCATATTTATTTATCATCGACCACAAAAACAGGGAGTGTAGGGAGTTCAGTTATTAGAATTCTTCCATTACTCAAATGCTGGGTAAATAAAATGTGAGAGCACCTTGAGGTTGAGAACTTCATCTTATTTTTATCTGTTCCTTTGTACCCCACAAAGTCGGAATATATAAAAGATGCTAAATAAGTATTTTTTGAATGAATGAATGAACAAGAGCCAGTGGTATAAAGTCATACTTGGGGCCTCATGAGAGCCCATGATTGGACAAACAACATTTATATGCAAAGCAAACTCTATAGTGCCCTACCATGTGAACATAATTAAAGCTCATTGTAAAATTAATAGCAAACATTTATACGGTATGTTCTATTTGCCAGGCACTACTTTAAACCCTTTAAATACATTAGGTATTTATTCTTCAAAAAATCTTCTGAGTATATTTTAAAATTATATATATAATTAAATATGCATGTCTCTCTCCTCTTCTCCTTGATATTAGGATGCTTAAAATAAGAGAATAAGCCTTGTTCATCTATAATTCAAACCTCTTCCACAGTGCTTGGCACATAGTATATAGCAGGTAAGTAAATAAATTCATGAGTAAATGATTTTTCTCCGTGGGAAAGGCACATTGATCACGTCACAGTCATAAGTGCCTTCTACACTATACCTGGGAGAATACTACTGTTTGAATTGTAACTGCTCATATACATCATAACTATAACACTCATACTTATTTCTGCAAATCTGCAATTTACTAAAGGACAAAGCCATTTTGAATTACTCCCTAACTTACCAGCATGGCAAGCCCTTGGAGTGTGTACTCTATGGGATCAAAAACCGTATCTCCCCATAAGACATGCAGCTTCTATTTTCATTGACCAAGAATAGAATTAATAGTTAATGCTAAGTCAATAAAGAGGATGGCAAGCTGAAATTCATAGACATCTCAGAGATTCAGAAAGTTGAGAGCGTAGGCTAATCTTAGATGCGTGGCCAGAATTTGCTTACTGGGGGGATAGGTTAATATATGTCAATATTTGAGTTGACAAATACTAAAAGACAAAAATCACTGGGACTGTCTGAAATCAAAACTGGAAGAACACAGCCCAGTGATAAGATCTTGAGGTGAAATACAAGTAGACTTGGAGGAGTTCTTTAGGCAGGAGGCATTTTTGCCAGCACTCAGTAGTAGGAGGAGGCCAATTGGATGCAGACACATACCAATTAAAGGCTATTATGGAGGGACTGTCAATGTGATGTGATAGATGAAGAAGATGCAAATGAAGAAAAACAATCAGGGTTC
>NW_012098754.1:413207-479384 GCF_000951045.1 Mandrillus leucophaeus
TATATATATATATATATATATATACACACACACACATACCACATTTTCTTTACCCTTTCATTCACCAACGGTCAATTAGATTGCCATTGGCAATTGTGAATAATGCTGTAATGATCATGGGAGGGCAGTTATCTCTCTGAGGTGCTGTTTTCATTTTTTGGGAGGTATATACCCTAGAAAATTACTAGATCTGTTGCAGGAAGTCAGGGACCCTGAATGGAGGGACCAGCTGGAGTTGAGGCAGAGGAACATGAATTGTGAAGATTCCATGGACATTTATCAGTTCCCAAATGATACTTTAATAATTTCATAAGCCCATCTTTACATTAATCTCTTAATCCTGTTATCTTCATAAGCTGAGAATGTATGTCATCTCATAACATTGTGATAATTGTGTTAACTGTACAAATTGATTGTAAAACATGTGTGTTTGAACAATATGAAATCAGTGCATCTTGAAAAAGAACAGAATAACAGCAATTTTTAGAGAACAAGGGAAGAAAACCATAAGGTCTAACTGCCTGTGGGGCCGGGCAAAAAGAGCCATATTTTTCTTCTTGCAGAGAGCCTATAAATGGACGTGCAAGTAGGAGAGATATCACTAAATTCTTTTCCTAGCAAGGAATATTAATATTAATACCCTGGGAAACAAATGCATTCCTGGGGGGAGGTCTATAAACGACTGCTCTGGGAGTGTCTGTCTTATGCACTTGAGATAAGAACTGAAATATGCCCTGGTCTCTTGCAGTACCCTCAGGCTTATTAGGGTGGGGAAAATCTCCACCCTTGTAAATTTATGTTCAGAACGGTTCTCTGCTCTCAAACTCTGTTTTCTGTTGTTTAAGATGTTTATCAAGACAATACGTGCATAGCTGAACATAGACCCTTATCAGTAGTTCTGTTTTGCTTTTGTCCTGTTCCCTCAGAGGCATGTGATCTTTGTTCTGCTTTTTCCCCTTTGAAGCATGTGATCTTTGCATCTACTCCCTGTTCTTACACCCCCTCCCTTTTTAAAACCCTTAATAAAAACTTGCTGGTCTGAGACCCAAGCGGGCATCACGATCCTACCGATGTCACCCCCAGTGGCCATGCTGTAAAATTCCTCTCTTTCTACTCTTTTTATTTCTCAGCTAGCTGACACTTACAGAAAATAGAAAGAACCTACATTGAAATGTTGGGGGCAGGTTCCCCCAATATATGTCATAAGGTCTATGTTTAATTTTTTTAGGAACTTCCATACTATTTTTTATAATGGCTGTACCAGTTTACATTCCCACCAACAGTGTACATGAGTTCCCTTTTCTTTACACCTTTGCCAATGCTTATTTTGTGTTACTTTGATAATAGCCATCCTAACACATGTGAGGTCACATCTCATTGTGGTTTTTATTTGCATCTCCCTGATGGCTAGTGATGTGCACTGTTTCATATATCTGTTAGCCATTTGTATGTCTTCTTTGGACAAATGTCTATTCAGGTTCTCTGTCCATTTTTTAATCAGGTTATTCAGTTATTTTGCTATTGAGTTATGTTCCTTATATATATTATATATTAACCCCTAATGGATATGTGTTTCATGTATACCTTCTCTAAGTCTGTAGGCAGCCTCTTCATTTTGTTGATTATATTCTTTGTTCTGTAGATGTGTTTAGTTCTATAAAGTCCCATGTGTTTACTTTTGCTTTTTTTGCCTGTGCTTTTGGTGTCCTAGTCAAAAAACTCATTGCCAAGACCAGTGTCCAAGAGCTTTTCCACCGTTTTCTCCCAGAAGTTGTATGGTTTCAGGTTTTATATTTAGGTCTTTACTTAATTATTAATTGATTTTTGTGTATGATATAGAATAAGGGTATGGTTTTTTTCTTTTGTATGTGAACATCTCATTTTCCCAACACCATTTATTGGAGAGACTACCCTTTCTCCATTGTGTCCTCCTGTGGTACTGGTCAAAATTAGTCGGCTGTATAAGTTTAGGTTTATTTCTAGCTTCTAAATTCTGTTCCATTGCTTTATGTGCCTGTTTTTATGCCATCCAGTTTTGATTACTATTCCTTTGTAATATAACTTAAGATTAGGAAGTAGAATACTACAACTTTATTTCTTTTAGGGTTTGTGTGGCTATTTGGTGGTTCCATATAAATTTTAATGTGTCCAGATGATGACCATTAATATTTTTGTTTTAAAAGAAACTGGCCAGTTTCCATCATCCTTGACCACCTAAATCTTCCATCTTCCCTCTAATGGAACATAAATATTGTGGAGTCAGTGGCTTCCTTTTGCTATTATTAATACATGCCTAATATGGACTATCACCTGCCAGGTAGTAGATCTTCAACAATTTGTTGAGTGGAAAAAAAAAATGGCAGAGGAAAGGAGAGAGGGAGAGAGAGTAGGGGGAAGAGGAAAAACATAAAATGGTGCTGGTTTATCACAGACCAGGAAATAGAAAACATAAGAATTACTTCTTCGAAGTTTTGCTTTAAAGTTCTCTTTATAGGATTAAAATATCTCAGCACACTACACAGAAGATGAAATAACACTGATTTTGATTTGAAAGGAAAATCGTTTGTTTGCTATACTTTCTCCTCAAGCACACATTACCCTTAGAGATCTGCTGTTGAAAACTGATAAAATATGGGAAATAATGATCAGGCACCTAAACCATTTAAAAGTACTTCAGTTATTTAATATTTTCTCATACAACACTTGTATGTACAAATAAAGATTCCAAACACATTTTATCCCTCAGCTATTTCATTGTACAACGGGGACCACTTAAGGGGACTTAAAGGTAAAAAATGAATGTTGTACTATCATAAAAAGTTAAAGTCAGCCCATCCATGACTAAGGTGATACAACTGTAGGTAGTAAATATTATTTTATTAATCTGTTTAAATGATCTGGAGATGAAATTTTCACAAAATAATCTTGCCTTTGCTTATTGGATATTATAGTTGCTTCTTTGAGCAACTAGTCATAAGTAAATACAGAATTTATCTCATCTTCTACCACGAAGAAAGTTCTATGAGAACAAAAGTTTACAGAAAACAAGTTCCTTTTATCATTTAAAAATGCTGAAGAATTATGAGGCCCAATTTCTTGCATTTAATGAAATGTTTAAAACTCAGTTTCAACTAATGTCCTTTTTTTTAATGGAGCTTATATTTACAATTTTTGAAATATATTATTTTTTGTGTTTAATTTCAATATTTCTTCCAATGTCTAAACTATCATCATTTCAATAAGTAATAAGTGCATTTTTAATTGCTAATGAGATATTTTACATTATTTCATTCATTTTAAGTCTTAGCCATTTGGTGTATATTTTACACTTACAACATGTCTCAGTTCAGACTGACTACACAGGTGCCCACCAGCTACAGGTGACTGGTGGCTATTTCACTAGATGGCATATTCTCTACAACAGAGGGAAGGAGGACTTCACCCTCTTCTCATTCCTCACTATCACACAAATATCTATTAAGCACCCATCCTGTATCTGATACTGAAGATAAAATTTTCAGGAAAAATCAAATGAGGACCTCAAACTCTCTCATTTGAAGAATACTATATGGATGGAGATATTGAATATACAAATAGGCAATGGCAAGACCATATATGATCATAAAACTTTCACCCACAACCTCTCGCAGCAAGCAACCAGTGAGAGAAGCCAGACCATAACCTCTTTAGCAATTGGCCTAGAATGGTCAGGACTTTGTCAGTGTCTTTCAGCTTTCATTATTTTTGCCTCCTCTCCCAATTCAAGATCAACCAGAGAAAGCCAAATATACTCCCAAACCAATTAGAAAAGATAATTTGCTTCTATGCAGACCCCTGCAGCTTCCTCATGTCAGGACCTCCAATCAGGGGATACCTGCAGCCTTTTCTTTTCTTTTACTATAAAGATTTCCCCCTCTCCTGTATGCCTCCTGCTCTGTGATTCCCTTCCGAGCTTTGAATAAAAAGACTATTTTGTTCTCATATGAATACTCTCCATTTATTTCCACAAAATCTTTGATTGTTCTTTTTACAACGACTAAAATAATCAAACATCCTCTTAATTTTCCCTGTGGGTTCAGGTTTTCATTTTATTTGCATCATTCATTCATGCAACGAATGACTCTTTGCTGTGCTCTACTAGGTGCCAGCCGCTGTGCTGAATCTTAGAAACTAACTAAGGGACCAGAGATTCAATATTTTCCCTCAGGGAACTTAGAGCTTAGCAAAGGTACACACAAGGAAATGTTTAATAAATTGTACTAAACACTACAAAGGAAAAATGCACAGTGAATGAAAGTCTATAATGGGACATCAACATTTTAATTTTCATAAGATTTGAATGTCAATTCTTTGCAAGAAAAAAACTTTTTTCCTGCCACTTACTTGAACCTCAACAAATGCTTGGGAAAATAAAAAACATTATTGTCTCAACAGACTTGCACACTGAAGATCAGACATTTTTCCTTATCTCCTTATTTTCTTATCCCTTTTTACTTATTTCTTATGAAATACATTAAATTTTACTGCAGTAAAATCTTTACCAAAATTTAACAACTGAGGATTCTCAACATTCCTGAAAATTTTGTTCACTTTCAATGTTTATGCTAAAGAAGCCTAGAAAAACAAACAAATTAGTCAGGATCTTGATGACCAGGACCTTATCTAGAAGAAAGGCAAAAGGGATTTGAAGAATGACAACAAAGAGAAGTCCTAAGACGAAAGCAGTGTAGCAGGCCCAGGGAAAAATCCTCCCAGACTACAGAGTCAAGGGCTTGTTTTGGAGGAAAAAATAAATTGGAACTGATTGAGGCTCATAAGTTATTTACCTTGTGGAAAATTATACTAAGAAGCTCTTGAAAGGTATGGGAAGAATTAGAAATAGGTACAAAGTAAGCTACGCAAATGAAAAAGAAAATCATTATTACCTTCAGGGAAAGGAAGCATAACCTACTCAGCTGTGAGTAGCATTTATATAAGCATAGTATAAAGACTGAATAAGTGATTATCAATTTAACCAATAATTATAATAAAACTATATTAGAAACGAAGTTTGTATTTTCCTCACAGCAAATCAATAGGTGGCATGGAAAACTGATTAATCAAAAAACAGACAACTACAGACACAAAATCCCAAGGCTAACATTAGGGAAAGATTCCTTAAGTGGAGAAAATAGGAAGACAAAAGAAAGTTAGGAAACAATGTGAATAAAATGAAGGTGCTGGTGGTGACACAAAACTTACGATGGGAAAGTGACTACTGTCATCTGTTACTCAACATCAAGTGCTCACACAGGGAATTGTGGAAGGCGAGGCAACCATTCTGTGGACTGTCTTGCATGCTCTAATAAAAGGTTTTAATATTATCCCCTAAGTCCTAGAGAGCCACTGAAGGCTTGAATAGAGGAGTAACGTGATGAAACCAATGTTTTTCAGAATCTGGATCTGACCTCAGTATGTTAAATAATTTGGAGAAGGGAGAAAGTAGAAACTGAAAACTTACTTTGAAGTTACGCGTTTTAATTTGAAGCAGGAAATTTTCCCTCTCCCCTTTGCAGGGAGGAACTGGAGTGCACGGGTGCTGGAACTAGCTGGCGCTTCAGCACTATAGGGGCAAACTCCACTCACTCACACCCATTGTGCTCAACCCCTCGCAGGAGAGAGCACACAGGTGCACAAGTGCAGGAGCCAGGGCAAATGTTTTTGGGCACTGGGAGGAGCAAAACTCCACGCAGGCCCCAGAGCAGCATCTAGTGGGGGTACCCGGAACCCCAAAGTCCCAGAAGGAGTGTTAAAATGAGTGCTCTTTTAGCTTTTGCTGTCCCAGGATGGCTTAAGTGTTAAACAGCTCAATGAGCCCTCTGCCTTCTTGGGTGAGGCAGTTGCTTTCTGCCAGCGAGGGCAGAGGGTCAACGTGAAAGCCTTCTGTATCTCAAGCTTTTGTCCGGCATCAGGAAAAACCAGGTTGCACGAATGAATTGAAGGATAGTGAATGAACTGAAGGATACTAAATGCAAGGATTTTATTGCCAATGGAAGTGAGTCTCAGTGGGAAGGGGAGCTGGAAAGGGGATGGAGCAGGAAGGTGTTCTTCCCCTGAATTCTGGCCATCTCCAGTCATACTCTTCTCGAAAGTCCCACCCTTAAGCTGTCCGTCTGAAGTCACGCTGCTCCTCTCCAACATTCAGCTGCTGCTTCTCCTTTTGACATTTGGTGGCTTCTTCTTCCCTGCCAGCTGGGTCAGGGACTTTTATGGATACAGGATAGGGGGCAGGGCAGGCCATGGGTAATTTTAGAAAAGGCAACATTCAAGTGGGAAACCAGGAATGTAAAGTTCTCACTTTGGGCCACAGTTCCAGGATTCAGGTTGGGAACTTTGCCAGGGACCTTGCCCTTTTCTACCTAGAATTTCTCTGCCTCCTGTCCCTATCAAATTGATACTATAGGCCCACGTCCTCACAAACATGTATGTATAGAAAATCAAGACTTGAAATACTACAATTTACAAAACATGTAAATGAATCAATACTTGAGAATATCTTAATGGAGTATTTAATCTCCTACAGAGTACCAGTTAAGTGTTGAGCTTTCAACTAAACTGTTTAGCTTGCTCATCACTCTGATCACTGGATAATGTGACCCTGATCAAAGAGCAATTACATTATGCTTAGTAGATATCACTCATCTAATGAGAAAAGGCTATAAATTTGTTGTTATAGTGGACAGTCCATAGTGTTTACTAGATATAGTGTTCTAAGTTTTGCATATATTAAGAGATTTAATTCTTTAATAACTCTATGAGGTAGGTAATTCTCTTATTCCCACATTACAGGAAGTTAAGATACTTAAGGGTTAAATCACTCACCCAAAGTAACACAGCCAAGTTAACGCTAAAGCTCAGATTTGGAATAAGGCAGGCTATTGCCAAAACCTCACACTCTTAGTCACTATATAAGGTTGCATCTAATTGAAATATGTGAAAACTAATAGTAAAAAGATTTTTCTTGACCTCTTACTTTAGTTCGTCAATGTTTCATAGAAGAAAAAAACATACACAAGGGAGAAATAAAATCTAGCTGAGCCTCATTTTTCATCTGTAAAATTATGAAAATAATAAAAATGCCACTGAGATATTTTTGCCAACATCATAGAAAATAGAGGGAAGTAATGGCCCCAATTCTTTGCATCTCCCTATGTCCATGCCTTCTCACTCAGTGTGGCTGTGTATTATAAGCTGAACTGTGTCTGCCCCTCCCTGCAAACTCCTATGCTGAAGTCCTAATCCCCAGTACCTTAATATCTGCCTGTATTTTGAGATAAGGCCTTTGATGGGATGATTAAGTTAAAATGAGATTGTTAGAGTGGGCCCTAATCTAATCTGACTGGTGTCCTTATAGGAAGAAGAAATGTGGACACAGAGAGATACCAGGGATATAGGCATAGAGAAGAAAGACCACGTGCAGACACAAGAAGGCAGCCATCTACAAGCCAATGACAGAGCCCTCAGATGAAACCAAATTTTGGACTTACAGTCTCCAGAACTATGAGTAAATAAATTTATGTTGTTTAAACCACCCAGTCTGAGGTATTTTGTTATAGCAGCCCTGGCAGACCAATACATTATGTAACTTGCTCCAACAATGTGATGTTAGTATATGTAACACAAACAGAAACTGGAAAAATACTTATATCTTTCCACTTGCCCTCATGCTTGTTCTCACCATCACTGTAATAACATGCCCAGTTACCCTTTAGAAGAACGAAAAACAAATAGAACAGAGCCAAGTAACCACAGCTAAATCTATCCTAGTTCATCCAACAGCTAGTCAACCACCAGATAAATGACCAGGAACAGGCAAGACCACACTTAGCTGAGTTCAGGCAAAAGTGCCAACAATGGACCTGTGACCTAAATATATACTTATGGCTATAAACCACTGATTTGGGGGAGAGCATGTTATGACCATTACCGTGCCAATGAATAACCAATGCAAGTATCAAATAAAATACACAGTCACCTGATACATAGTTGCAACTTCATTAATTTAAACTCAGCTTCCACAATTCTATGTTTTGAAGGAAGCCAAAGTGAACAAATAAATCCCATGCCAATTTGCACTCATCACAAGTGTAGACATGCTTTGACTAATTAGAAGAAAGTGATAAACTAAACCATTCATTTCAAATGTAGGGGAATTGATGATAATATAGGATTTTATTCTTCTAAAGGATGTACCTGTTCATTACAAATTATTTTAATTGTTAACAGATCTTATTTCCCTGATATTGTTAGTAAAGAGATTCACAGTTACCTGCAGGTCCACAAAATGAATCAATCCTCTAATTCTCCTAAATTAATTATCATTAGTGCAAATGGTTGCTGTGGCCACAGTAAATAAAACTATTATCAACTGCCAGTAGAGGTTCCCTCAAAGCAAACTTTGGTCGTCATTATTTTAAAAGACTCTGAAAAGCATACAGGTTTGTTTGGGAAGAAATCATTCAAATCACGTCTTTTCCCAAAGAATCTAATGCTTGAATATTCTGTACTGCATCCTTATAGTTTTCTTTCCTACTGTTTCAATCTGGGTCTGAACAGGAGGCAAAAACCACAACATAATGTAAAGGAAAGTTTATTATAAAGACTCATTAAGCAATAATAAAAGAGATACTATAAGATGCATAGAAAACTCTATAGGTTACCCCAGGAATGACAGAATGTATCTAAGGAAAGATAAACCAGAATAGAAGGTATCCTCCCCAAGGACAGGATTCAGACTTTGTTGGAGGTGTGTTGCAATTCACTGGATGGGAGAAAAGTTATCTGTGTGTTCCAAATCAGAGCTGCTCCACAGTAACTGGGCAAGAAAGGCGCAAACCTCTGTGGCACGGAGGAGCTCCTGCCAGTGGGCTAGCATCCATAGGAGCAGAGGGAGTCAATGTGACACCATGGCAGGAACGCTGGAACACAGGATATCCATGTTGGAAGAGTCACAGAAAAGTGACTGCCAGGCCAGACCAGGGCTACAATGTCAGAAGGCCCATCTGTTCCCTGGGACAGAGCACCACTGCCTATCTTTATGTTCCCATGGCTGACAAAGCTTTTGGCCTCAAGAAACAGTAGGATATGCCCCATCTTCTGACAATATCTCTGTAGTCCCCTCTACTGAGGAGTCTTAACAGAGTACTCACTGTAAAGGAGAAATGTTTAAAGGAACTCCATTCATTATTGCAGAGCAAGTTTTGAAGACTGTGGAGCTGACAGGCATTAGATTGATAACTGGCACCCCAACTAAAGCGTAAACACCTACTAAGCATGAGGACTGAATGCTTCAAGCCAAGAAATTACTTGAACAATAACTGTAGATTTTATCTGGCTAAGATTTTTTAACCTAGAAAAACAAATTTACCGATCTAATAAACTGAAGATAAATGGTTTTGTTTCTGTACATCTTATGGCCTTTCCACATGTTACACACGTCATCTAAATTAAATTAGCAACTTACTGAATGGTTCTAACTTAACAAAACTTTCAATTAAAGCATAGTACATGATTATTATAACATATGAAATAAATAAAAGAAAAATATATACAAATATAACACAGAGATATTGCAGACTTGGTTCTAGACCTCTGCCATAAATACTGCAATAAAGCAAGTCACAAATTTGTTTCCCAGTGCATATGAATGTTATATTTACACTATTCTGCAGTCTATTAAGTGTGCAATAACATTTATCTAGAAAAATAATGTGCATATCTTAATGTAAAAATATTTTATTGATAAAAATGCTAATAATCATCTGAGCCTTCAGCAACATGTAATCTTTTGGAGGTGGAAGGTCTTGCCTTGATATTGAAGACTGCTACTTGAACAGGATGGTGGCTGCTGAAGGCTGGGGTGGCTGTGGGAATTTTTTTTTTTCTTTTTCTTTTTTTCTTTTTTTGGTTGAGATGGAGTCTCGCTCTGTCGCCCATGCTGGAGTGCAGTGGCACGATCTCAGCTCCCTGCAAGTTCCACCTCCCAGGTTCACACCATTCTCCCACCTCAGCCTCCCAAGTAGCTGAGACTATACTACAGGAGCCCATCACCACACCTGGCTAATTTTTTTATTTTTTATTTTTTTATTTTTATTTTTTTTGTATTTTTAGTAGGGATGGGGTTTCACCATGTTAGCCAGGATGGTCTTGATCTCCTGACCTCGTGATCTGCCCACCTTGGCCTCCCAAAGTGCTGGGATTACAGGTGTGAACCACCGTCACCGACCAGGAATTTCTTAAAATAAAACAACAAGAGAGTTTCCTGCATAGATTGACACTTCCTTTCATGAAAGATTCTTCAGTAGCATACAATGCTGTTTGACAGCATTTTATCCACAGTGGAACTTTTTTCAAATTTGGGGTCATTTCTCTCAAACCCTGCCACTGCTTTATCAACTAAGTTTATGCACTCGTCTAAATCCTTTGTTGTCATTTCAACAATATTCATAGCATCTTCACTAGGAGTCAATTCCACATGAAGAAACCACTTTATTTGATCATCCATAAGAATCAATCCCTCATTCATTCAAGTTTTGTCGTGAAATTGCAGCAACTCAGTTCCATCTTAAGGCTTTACTTCTAATTCTAGTTCTCTTACTATATTCACCACATCTGCAGTTACTTCCTCCACTGACGTCTTGAACCTCCAAGCCATCCTCCATGAGGTCTGGAATCAACTTCTTCCAAAGTCCAATTAATGTTGCTATTTTGGCCTATTCCTATGAATCACAAATGTTCTTAATGGCAACTACAATGGTGAATCCTTTTCAGAAGGTTTTCAATTTACTTTGGTCAGATCCATCAGGGGAATTACTGTTTATGACAGTTACAGCCTAACAAACTGCATTTCTTAAATCGTAAGACTTGAAAGTTAAAATTATTCCTAGATCCGTGAGCTGCAGAATGAATACTGTGTTAATAGACATGAAAACATTATATTATCTTTATAGTTCTCCGTCAGAGCTCCTGGATAACTAGATGCTTTCTCAAGGAGCAATATTATTTTGAAAGGAATCTTTTTTCTGAGCAGTAGGTCTCAACAATGGGCTGAAAACATGCCAAACATTCAGTAAACAGATGTGCTGTCCTCCAGGCTTTGTTGCTCCATTTCTAGAGCAAAGGCAGAGTAGATTTAACATTATCTTTTAGAGCACTAAGATTTTCAAAATGATAAATGAGCATTGGATTCAACTTAAAGTCACCAGCTACATTGGCCCTCAACAGGAGCGTCAGGTTAACTTTGAAGCCTATAGCCAGTCATTGACATCTTCTCTCTCTACATGTCCCAGATGGCATCTTCTTCCAATATAAGGCTGTTTTGTCTGCATTGAACAATCTGTGGTTTAGTGCAGCCATTTTCATCAATACTCTTAGCTGGATGTTCTGGATAACTTGCTTTAGCTTCTCTATCAGCACTTGCTGCTTCACCTTGCACTTCCATGTTGTGGTGATGGCTTCTTTCCTTAAACCTCACAAGCCAAACTCTGCTACCTTCAACGTTTTTTTCTGCAGCTTTCTCACCTATCTCAGCCTTCATGAAACTGAAGAGAATTAGGGTCTTACAGATTAGGTTTTGGTTTAAGGGAAGGTTGTGGCTGGACTGATCTTCAATGCAGACCACAAAAACTTTCCCTGTTTTGGAAGTAGGGCTGTTTTGCTTTCTTGTCATTCATGGAATAGTATTTTTAATGTTTTCATCATGCTTTCCTTGCTAATTTTAATAATTTCTAATTTTTTATTTAAAGTGAGAAACATGTAACTCACTTGAACATTTAGAGACCATTGTAGTGTTATTAATTTTAATATTGGCGCATTTGACATTCAATATTGGTCTAATTTCCATTGTTGTATTACAGGCAATACAAGGCCAAAGAGAAAGAGAGAGCCAGGGAGGCTCTCAGGGAACAGTCAGTATACAAACATCATTTATCTATCAGTTTTGCCGTCTTACATGGGATTTGTTTGTGGCAACCCAAAATAGTTACAATAGTAACATCAAAGATCACTGATCACAGATCACCATAACAGATATAATAATAATGAAAAATCTTGAAATACTGTGAGAATCACTGAAATGTGACAGAAAGATACAATGTGAGCACATGTTGGAAAATTGGTACCAACTAACTTTTTCACTACAGGGTTGCCACAAACCTTCAATTTGTTAAGAATGCAGTATCTGCAAAGTGCAATAAAGCAAGTCATGATAAAATGAGAGAGTTATGCCTGTAATGGCCTTTTGTGTTTATTAAAAGCTAAAGAACTTAAATATTTAAAAAAAAAAAGTACAAATGTCTACTTCTAATGTATGACCATAGCAAATCTTCCTTAGAACTAAAAATGTAATTTTCTCCAGGACTGCTTCAAGTTCACTTAGTTTTCAGCCTGATTGAATCCTTCATTCTCAGAGGAGCTAAGTGCTAGTGTCTTCTTAGTATAAGATAATAGGCTTTCTCCCTAAAATCTTTGCATTTGCTATGGCTCTCATAACAAAACACCAGAAACTGAATGGCTTAAACAATAGAAATGTATCGCCTCATCTATGGGTTCTAGAAGTCTGAGATCAAGATGTAGTCAGGATTACTTCCTTCTAAGAGCTGTGAGGAGAAATCTGCTCCATGCATTTTTCCTAACTTCTGGTGGTTTGCTGGCCACCCTGAATATGCCTTGGCTTGTGCATGCATCACCTCACTCCCTGCTTCCATCTTCACATGGCATTTTCCCTGTTTATCTATCTCAGTGTCCAAATTGTCCCTTATTATAAGGACAAATTCACACTGGATTACAGCCTATGTTAATGACCCCATCTAGCTTGATTATCTGCAAATATTCTGTTTCCAAATAAGGTCACATTTAAGGTACTTGGGGCTACGACTTCAACATCTTTTAGAGGGAACACAATTCAACCCAGAAACCTCCCTTACATCTTAAGACTAGCAATTTCCAGAGATTTCAGTTTCCCTTGTCCCAGAAGCTTCTATCACATTTTTTGAGCCTCAGTTACCCCAAAGTGTGGTCACTCATAGGATTCTTATTTGATAGACATATTGGTAATGATTAACAGTTGGTGAATAGATATTTCAGATAATCAAGGGAAACTCATCTCAACTCAGAGTAAAAATCTACTTATTAGCAGTTCTCCAGAGGATCGAAACAGATCATTCACCCAACAAAATTACCTTCTTATGAAGAAAGTCCTTAGAATGACCAAAATTGGAAATGAGGGAAACAATTGCAAAGTATTAGTTTAAGAAAACTAATCTGAACTCCTTTGACATCAAGTGATAGAAACCCAATTTACATTGGCTTATATGGTGAAGGGAAGAGGGGGCAGTGATGATATTTATTGGCTTATATAAGTAAAAGATTCAGCTGGATCTAACAGCTAATTAGCTCTCATGACATCTCTCTCCCATTTCTTTTCCCTGCAATTCTCTGTGATGGGTATACTGAGGGTTTCTCAATCTCAGCACTGCCAACACTTTGGGATAGCTGATTTCTTACTGTGATGAGTTGTTTGGTATAGGATGCCCAGCAGCACCTCAGACCTCTACCCACCAGATACCAGTGGCACCCTCTCCCAAACTGTAACAACCCAAAATGCCTTCAGCACTACCAAACATCCCACAGGGGGCAAAACTCACTATCTCTACATAGTGGCCTCTGAAAACCATTCAATTTGTAGTAAACGTATTGACTTATAATTCCTACATCAAGAGAAGGGTTTCTTTTCCAACGGTCTAATAATAATCTTAGGCCTAATGTCCATAATCCAATGTTTAACATATTTAATCATAATTAAAATAATTTTACATTGATAATATTTATATAGATGAGCATAAGACAGGGACCCAGGATGCTGTGATAGTCTACACAAAGATGATACACCTGTTGTCCACACTGGATGGAGATTTTATGCTAATTTCCATACACTTCTATCAATTTATGTGAAGGATTCTTTTTATATTAGTTGATAAATTTCTTCTTAGAATTTTGACCTTTACCTAAATTCTTGGTATTTATAGCATTTGCAACCTTCATGAATGTTATCTACTTTATATACATTTTGGTCTACAATACCAGTTCTACTCTCATATCACTGACCCAAACTTAGTCATATGTAACACCTGGAAATAAGCAACACTGGAAAAGGTAAGTTCTATCTGAATCAAACGTGCCAGGAAAAAAAAAAAAACTTGGGGAGTTCTATTAGTAAAAAGAAGAAGAGAAAAATCAATATCAGAGGACAATTAATAGCTTCCATCATGACCTGGTCCTAACTAAAGAGCAACTGGAGGAGGAAAATGTTAATTTAGAACTCACGAGGAAAAGAAAAGAGAAAGTATATTAAGAATATATTTATTTGCTAAATGTTTTATATCTAGCCATACACAGGTTGTTATTGATCTCATTTTATACACAGGAAAGCTAAGAGTCAAAGAAGTTAAATATCTTTCCCAAAGACACAATATCATAAATAGCAAAGTCTGGTTTCAACCCCCAGATTGTCAAAATTGATGCTCTTCATTAACCCACAACATATAGTGGCAGTTCCTCTACTTGGCATGTGTCAGAGTGGGCTCACAGGTCAAATGTAAAATCAGGGAAATTGTTGACATCCAGTTAAAGACATGAAAATTCAAGTCCTACAATTTTTTAAATTTGTATTTTCTTACTCAACAGAATTATATAAAAATGTAACTTTAAAAGATTTGGGGTTGAATCTAAATATCTAATCCAATTTTTCCACTTTACAATAGAGAAAACTTAGGTCAAGTATCATGGTTAAAAGCTTTGTCTATCACCTTTTGTGGTCTTTTCCGTATACGACGTGTCAGAGAGTCACTTAGTCTTGAAGTTCCTGCTCT
The DNA here is from genome assembly GCF_000951045.1 of Mandrillus leucophaeus. Lineage (NCBI taxonomy): Eukaryota > Metazoa > Chordata > Mammalia > Primates > Cercopithecidae > Mandrillus > Mandrillus leucophaeus. Next base: position 428,114 of record NW_012098754.1, read on the forward strand.
CATGGAGCTGACAGTGCAGTGGAGGAAAGAAAGCTATAACAACCCAGTACAATACTATTTGAAAAGTCTTCTAAGCTTGCAGCGATGAGCCAGGTATAATCAGTGCCCAGAGGAGGAAGTCAGATGAGGAGTTACCGTGTAGAGACTAAAACCCAGATCTTCTCCACTACAAGACTTGAAACCCATTGTGTGGGGATATTCAGAAGAGATGTAAGCAGTATATGTTTGCTTGCACCCTAATCTAAGGATGGGTATAATTTTTGACTAGCCAACTATCTGGAAAGTAGTTTTTATTGTTCTTCAAAAATATAATTTCCATTTTAGAGCTCAGGAGCCAAATGCTCACTATAAACTGATGCAAAACTGATTTCTTAAAAGGCAGAATTCAGGGACATTTGCTCTCTACAAACCCAAAAGTATAATTTCTGTTTTATGCTTTCAATAAATTATATGCAGTATTCTAGCGTGAAGATCTGAAACTCTGGAATAAAACCAACCAGAATTTAATTCCCAGTTCTACCTTTATTAGAAATAGTTACCACTTGGCAAATTACTCAACATCCTCAAGTCTGGTATTTCATAATAAAGTAGGGTTAACAGTCCTTGCCTCACCTGTGGCTGAGAGCATGAAATTAGATATGCTGCAGGTGAAGTACTCAACACACTGCCAGACACTAGGTGAGCACTCAACAAAGGTTGCCTGTGACTTATACATGCTTTTCTTATGTTTTTTCAAGTTTTCATTCATTTTCTTGAGCAATTCTATAATCCCACTATGCATGAATGAAGGGGGAGGTTGAAATTCTAGGTTGTTAATCATTATACAAGTCCCTTTGAGCACCGTTTAGCTAACCTCATGCTCCTGATCACAAGACAGGCTAACAACCTAGATCAGGTAAGCTAGTGTCCCTAGGATGCACTCATACATTTGTCCATTCAACAAATTCATAAATAATTATTGAGCATTAACCAGAAAGAGATCTTGGTGCATGAAATACATCAATAAATAAAACAGACAACATAAAAGTAAACAAGTATATAACTAAAGAAGATAATTTTTTGCATACTGACAAGGGTAATGAATAGAGTGCTCTGTAAGAGCAAGATGAGGATGATATGCTTTAGAAATGAAGAAAAGCTGGTATGCAGAGGTGACACTTGAAATGAGACTGATCAGGGCAATCTAGACCATTTTTAAAAAATCAAAAGAAAGCATTCCACACAAAGCAACAGCGAGCACAAAGACTCTGAGGCAGGAACAAGGTTGATACATTTTAAGGGAAAAAAATAGCATTGTGAGGACTTCTAGTTTCTGGCCAGGCATGTAAGGAGTTTGGAAGTTATCATTCCATCCTAACAAATAAAATGCTCAACAGACTAAAAACTCAACAACTCTTAGCTGTCAGAGAAATGAGGTCACGGTGCAACACACTGCCTCCAAAACTGGGAAGACAGAGAGGTGAATATAGAGAATCACAACTCACCAGAGCAGAAACTTCCGTGAGAACAAGTGCTGGGGTAGGAAAATCTAAACTATAATTTATGTATTGCTAGAGGCTCAGTATGGACGCCTCTGAGTGCGTACAAACTCCAGATGAATACAGTCAAGAAAGGAGAAGGGAAGTCTCGCTTTTGCAAATTCTCCCAGCTGGAGCTCTACCACATTCTCATTGGAAGTATCACAAAAAATCCCCTTGCACTTCCTGGGAGAAGGGAGAAGGAGCAATTTTCAAATAAACCAGATCATTCTGTTCTCCTTAACAAGGTCTGCCCTCAGATGAAACTATTTAACCAGAGCCACACCTGCTGGATTTTATCAGGGTCGAACTGATCTGGGAAAAAGCAAATATCCAGCTCCAGTTCCCTCTAGACTTCTCCATGGGAGAAGGGACATACCCAGCTCCAGTCCCCTACCTCCAGCCACCTGTCCCATTTGTAAAATTCACAGTTCAGAGGGTCACCAGCTAATTAAAAGACTGAGACCTAATCCCAGAATTATAGAATGCTTCCCTGGCTCCCCTCACACCTTACCACTATTGATAGAAAGGCTTACTTACGGCAGTTCTTTTTACCCAGTATATTATGCCAGTCTACCAAGGAAAAATTCACAAAGTATACTTAAAAAAAAAAAAAAAGCAAAAGCATGGGTTGAAAAGAGAGCAAGTACTAGAATTAAGGGCTCTAATTGATGGAAAAAGTAGACAACGTGCACCAACAGGTGGGCAATGTAAGCAGAGAGATGGAAATCAAAGAAAGAACCAAAAAGAAATGCTAAAGCTCAAATGAAGAATGTCTTCGATGGGCTCATTAGTAGACTCAACGTGGCTAACAAAAGAATCTCTGAGCTTGAGAATATTTCAATAGAAACCTCAAAGACACTAAAAAGCAAAGAGAAAAAAGACTGAAAACAAAAAACCTATCCAAGAACTGTGTGGCAACTGCATAAGTCGTAAATAAATGTAACAAGGATACTAGGAGAATAAAAAGAGAAGAGACAGAAGAAATATTTGAGGTAATAATGACTGAGAATTTCTCCAAATTAATGTCAGACACCATACCACAGATCCAGAAAGCTCAGAGAACACTAAGCAGGATAAATGCTAGAAAAAAATACATCTAAGCATATTATCTTCAAATTGAAGGATGCTAAAAAGAAAATCTTGAATGAGGCCAAAGGAAAAAACACCTTACCTAGAGAAAAGCAAAAATAAAAATTACATGTGACTTCTCACAGTACAAATCAATAAAGTGGAGTGAAATATTCAAAGTGTTGAGAAAAAAAAAAAAACCTAGAATTTTGTACCCTGAAAAATTATATCCTTAAAAAGTAAAGGAGAAATGCAGACTTTCTTGAACAAACAAATAAAAATCGATAAAATCTGTTGCCAGTAAACATGTTTTGCAAGAAATGTTAAAATAAATTGTGTAGAGAGAAGGAAAATGATATAAGTCAGAAACTTGGATACACATAAAGGAGGGAAAAGCATCGAAGAAGGAATAAGTAAAGGCAAAATATAAACTTATTTTTCTTTTTCTTTTTTTTTTTTTATGTTTAACCTAATTTTATTCATGATTGCCTTGGGATGGGGAATAGATCATTCAGTAAAAACATATAGTAAAAGCAAAATATAAACTTATTTTTCTTAATTGATCTAACAGATAACAGTTTATTCAAAATAATAACAGTACGATGTTTAAAAAGTGAGGTAGGGATAGGATGTAGGACTGACTTGGGGCTCCCACTCAGACAGAGCAGTGTGTGGAAACTCACATTGTGAACTTTTGCTCAAAGAACTACCACAGGAATACACCAGAAAAGCTGAGAGAATCCACAGGCCCTTTGAAGGACGTAGAGGGCCACTGCAGGCTTCATGGGACACCCAAGGAACTGTGAGTCCGCTTGCTTTCTAAGCTGGGAAGGTTGTAGCCTGTGGGGCAAGTTCTCAACCCTGCTCACCAACTGCCTTGAAATAAACTCCATGCTTTTATGGGGTCACAGTGGGAGTGAGGCTGGCCTTTCAGACTGTAGGCTCTGTGAAAGCTGGGTGAGACTGTGGTTGTTGGTTTTCCCCCAATTCCTTGGCAACCTAAGTAATACTACAGAGGCAGCTATAATCACCCTGGGAACATAAATCCATTGGCCTGGGAACCATAACCCCATCCCCCACAGCAGCCACAGCAAGCTGCACCCAAGGAGAGTCTGGGCTCAGACACACCTAACCCTGACGGGGCGGGCCCGATGGTCTTTCTCTACCCACCCTGGTTGCCAAAGACAAAAGAGATAATCTCTTGGGAGCTCTATGGCCTTGCCCATTGCCTGAGAAACCTGAATATTTATTCAATGGCAACCCCAGGGAAAGCTTGTATCCTCCCTATGCTACCACAGCTGATGTGCTCTTGAAAGTGCCACTTCCGGGCTGGAGGCCAACTAATACAAAACAAGCACACTTAACAAAAATACAACCAAGGATGCTCACAGAGTCCACTTCACTCCCCTGCTATCTCCACCAGAGCAGGTGCTGGTATCCATGGCTGAGAAACCTGAAAATGGATCACCATCGTGTGCCTCTTTGTGGATGCTCTCCAGTACCAGCCCAGAGCCTGGCAGCTTTGCTGGGTGACTAGATCTAGAAGAGAAATGGCAATCACTGAAGTTCAGCTCTCAGGAAGCTCCATCCCTAGGGAAAGGGGAGAGTACCACATCAAGGGATCACCCCGTAGGACAAAAGAATCTAAACAGCAGCCCTTGAGCTCTAGATCTTTCCAATGAAAGAGCCTACCCAAATGAGAAGGAAACACAAAATTATTCTGGTAATATGACAAAACAAGATTCTTTAACAGCCCCGAAAGGTCACACTAGCTTACCAGTAATGGATCCAAACCAAGATGAATTATCTGAACTGCCAGAAAAAGAATTCAGAAGGTCAATTATTAAGCTAATCAAGGAGGCACCAGAGAAAGGTGATGTTCAACTTAAAGAAATAAAAAAAAAAAAAAAAGATACAGGATATGAAAGGAAAAAATCTCCAGAGAAATAGATAGCATAGATAAAAAACAATCACAACTTCTGAAGATGAAAGATATATTTAGAGAAATGAAAAATACACTGGAAAGTCTCAGCAATAGAATCAAACAAGTAGAAGAAAGTAGTTCAGGGCTCAGAAACAAGGTTTTTGAATTAACCCAATCTTACAAAGACAAAGAAAAACAAATTTTTTAAATGAACATAGCCCCCAGAAAATTTGGGATTATGTTAAACAACCAAACCTAAGAATAACTGGTGTTCCTGAGGAAAAATATAAATCTAAAAGTTTGGAAAACATATTTGAGGGAATAATCAAGGAAAACTTGCCCAACCTTCCTAGAGATCTAGACACCCAAATACAAGAAGCTCAAAGAATACCTAGAAAATTCATTGCAAAAAGATTATTACCTAGGCACATAGTTATCCAGTTATCTAAAGTCAAAACAAAGGAAAAAATCTTAACAGCGTGAGTCAAAAGTATCAGGTGACCTATAAAGGAAAACCTATCAGATTAAAAGCAGATCTCTAAGCAGAAACCCTACAAACTAGAAGGGATATGGGTCTTATTCTCAGCCTCCTTAAACAAAACAATTATCAGCCAGTATTTTTGTATTCAGTAAAACTAAGCTTCATAAATAAAGGAAAGATAGAGTCTTTTCCAGAAAAACAAATGCCAAGAGACCTTACCACAACCAAATCAGCACCGTAAGAGCTACTAAAAGGAGCTCTAAATCTTGAAACAAATTCTCAAAATACATCAAAATAGAATTTCTTTAAAGTGTAAATCTCACAGGACCTGTAAAACAATAACACAGGAAAAAAAAAAACAAAAAAACACGCACACAAGTTACTCAGGCAACAAATAGCACAACAAAGAGAATAGTACCTCACATCTCAATACTAACATTGAATGCAAATCACCTAAACGCTCCACTTAATAAGAAACAAAATGGCAGAATGGATAAGAATTCACCAACCAAGTATCTACTGTCTTTAAGAGACTCACCTAACACATAAATACGCCCATGAACTTAAGGTAAAAGAGTGAAAAAAGATATTCCATGCAAATGGACACCAAAAGCGAGGAGAAGTAGCTATTCTTGTATCAGACAAAACAAACTTTAAAGCAACTTTAAAGCAATTAGAAAAGACAAAGAGGGACATTATATAATGTCCTATATTTGGAAGCAAAAGGACAATATCTACTGTCATAAAAATACATGAAATTATAAAACTTACTAGTAGAGAAGACACACAAATGAGAATGAGAAAAGAGTCAAATATTATCACTTCCAAAAAAAAAACAAAAACAAAAAAACACCAAGTCATAAAAGTAAACAGTAAGAGAAAGAAAGGAAAAAAGGCGAAAGACTCAGAAAACAATTTAAAAAATCACAGAAGTCCTCACACATCAATAATAACATTAAAACTAAACGGTTTAAATTTACCCAATTAAAAGTGATCTACTGACTAAATGAATTAAAAACAAGATCCAACTATATGCTGCCTACAGTAAACTCACTTCACCTGTAAAGAAACACAGACTACATGGGAAGGAATGGAAAAAAAAACATTCAACACAAACAGAAACCAAGAGCATGCAGGACTAGTTATATCATATAAAACAGACTTTAAGACAAAAAAAAATGCAAAGAGACAAAGAAGGTCATTATATAATGACAAAGGGATCAATTCATGAAGAGCATATAACAATTCTAAGCATATGCATGCAAAACTGGAGCACCCAAATATATAATGCAAATCTTACTAAAGTTAAAAAGAGAGATATACCCAAATACAATAAGAGAGGGTGACTTCAATACCCTACTTTCAGCATTGGACAGAATACCTACAAAGAAAATCAATGAAGAAATGTCAGACTTAATCTGCATTATAGAACAAATGGACCTAAAATACACTGGCAGAATATTTCAGCCAACAACTGCAAAATATACTTTCTTCTCATCAGCACATGGAATATTCTCCAAGAAAGACTGTATGTTAGGCCAAAAAGCAAGTCACATCAAATTTTTAAAAATCAAAATTGTATCAAGTATCTTCTAAGACCACAATGGACTACCACTAGAAATTAATAGCAATAGGAACTCTGGAAATTGTACAAATACATATAAATTAAACATGCTCCTCAATGATCATTGGATCAAGAAATTAAGGATGAAATAAAAATACATTTTCTTGAAGCAAATGAAAATTGAAACACAGCATACCAAAACCTATGAGATAGTAAAAGCAGCTGCTAAAAGGGAAATTTATAGTAATAAATGCCTATATTTGAAAAGTAGAAAGATTTTAAATAAACAACCTAAAAATGTACCTCAAAGAAATGAAAAAGCAAGGACACACCAAATCCAAAAGTATTAGAAGGAAAGAAATAATAAAGACAAGAGTATAACTAAATGAAGAGACTTAAAAAAAAATACAATGAATCGATGAAATAAAAAGTTTGTTTTTTCAAAAGATAAACTAAATCCATAAACCACTAGGCAGACTAACCAAGAAAAAAAAAGAGTAAAAAGTTAAATCAGAAATGAAAAAGTCATTATAACTGATTTCACAGAAACACAAAAAAAATCAGAGATAATTATGAACAACCATATACTAATAACTTGGAAAACAAATAATGAATAAATGAATAGAATAAAAGGAAATGAGGAAATGAATAAATCTCAGAACACATACAACCTACCAAGAGTGAACCAGGAAGAAATAGAAAACCTGAGCATACCAATTAGGAGTAAGAAGATTAAATTAATAATAAAAAGTCTCCCAAAAAAGAAAAGTCCAGGGTAGAACGGCTTTACTGCTGAGTTCTACCAAATGCATAAAGAAGAACTAAGACCACTTTTTTCTCAAACTATTTGAAAACATTGAAGATGAGGGAACTCTTTCTAACTCCATCTATAATATAAGGCCAACATTACCCTGATACTAAAACCAGATTAAAAAAACACAACAATAAAAAAGAAAACTACAGGCCAATATCCCTGATGAACATAGATGAAAAAATCCTTAACAAAATAATAGCAAACCACATCTAACAACACATCAAAGATAATAAATCTCAATCAAATGGGATTTATTCCAGGGATGCAAGGATGATTTAACATATAGAAATCAATAAATGTCATATATCATATCAACAGAATGAAAGACAAAAACCATATGATAATCTCAATAGAGGCAAAAAAAAATTTGATAAAATTCAACATCCCTTCATGATAAAAACTCTCAATAAATTAGGCATAGATGAAGCATACTTCAACAAATTTAAAGGCTCATATAAAGGCTTACATACTGAATGCAGAAAAGCTGCAAACCCTTCCTCTGAAACTGAAAGAAGACAAGGATGCTCACTTTCACCAATCTTATTCAACGTAATACTGGAAGTACTATCCAGATCTGGAAAGAGAAAGAAATTAATGGCATTCAAATTGGAAAAGAGGAAGTCAAATTGTCCTTCTGCAATTACATGATCTTATATCTAGTAAAACATAATGACTCCACCAAAAGACTCTTAGAACTGATAAATAAATTCAGTAAAGTTCCAGGATACAAAGTCAACATATAAATCAGTAGCATTTCTATATACCAATAAGGAAATAACCAAAAAATATTTCAATAAGGCAAACCAATTTACAATAATTACAAAAAAAAAAAAAAAAACAAACCTGGGAATAAATTTAGCCACGGAGGAGAAATATCTCTACAAGAAAAACTACAGAACACTGATGAAATATGTTGAAGAGGACACAAATGCATAGATATTACATGTTCATGAATCAGAAGAATTAATATTGTTAAAATGACCATACTACCCAAAGCAATCTATAGATTCAATGCAGTTCCTATCAAAATATCAATGATATTCTTCACAGAAATAAAACAATCCAAAAACTTCATATGCAACCACAAAAAAAAGCCTGAACAGCCAAACAATTTTGAGCAAAATGAAGAAAGATCAAGGCATCACACTACCTGACTTCAAAATATACCATAAGGCTATTATAATTCAAAAAGCAAAGTATTGATATAAAAACAGATACATATATCAATGGAATAGAGAAGAGAACTCAGAAATAAATCCATGCATTTATAGCCAACTAATTTTTGACAAAAGCATGAAGAACATACATTGGGGAAAGGACACCCTCTTCAAAACCAAATCAAAACCACAATGAGATACCATCTCACACCAGTTAGAATGGCGATCATTAAAAAGTCAGGAAACGACAAGTGCTGGAGAGGATATGGAGAAATAGGAACACTTTTACACTGTTGGTGGGACTGTAAACTAGTTCAACCATTGTAGAAGACAGTGTGGCAATTCCTCAAGGATCTAGAACCAGAAATACCATTTGACCCAGCAATCCAATTACTGGATATATACCTAAAGGAATATACATCATTCTACTTTAAAGACACATGCGTACATATGTTTATTGCAGCACTGTTCACAATAGCAAAGACATGGAACCAACTCAAATGCCCATCAATGATAAACAGATAAAGAAAATGTGGTACATATACACCATGGAATACCATGCAGCCATAAAAAGGAATGAGATCTTGTCCTTTGCAGGGACATAGATGAAGCTAGAAGCCATCATCCTCAGCAAACTAACACAGGAACAGAAAACCAAATATCACATTTTCTCACTCCTAAGTGGGAGTTGAACAATGAGAACACATGGACACAGGGAGGGGAACAACACACACGGGGGCCAGTCTAGGGGGTGAGGAGCAAGGGGAGGCAAAGCACAGGATAAATAGCTAATGCATGTGGGGCTTAAAACCTAGATGACACGTTGATAAGTGCAGCAAATCATTGTAGCACGTGTATACCTATGTAACAAACCTGCACTTTCTGCATTTGTATCCTGGAACTTAATTTTTTTTTAAGCAGGCTATTAATAGTTAAGTTATAGAGGAACAAAAAGTTACATACAGATTTTCAATTGTGCCCCTAACCTCCATGTCATTCAAGGGTCAACTCTGCTAATTTCAGAAAGAGCAAATTTCACAGCAACGCAAGTTATAAGGAACAAAGAGGATTATTATATAATGATAAAGGAGTCAACTCTCCAAGAAGACATACAATCCTTAACATGTATCTACCCCTAACAAAAAGCATTAAAATGACTCAAAGACCTTAACAGACACCTCACCAAAGAAGGTATACAGATGGTAAATACGCATATGAAGAGATTCTCAACATCACATGTCATCAAGAAAATGCAAATTAAAATAATGAGGTACTACTACATATCCATTAGAATGGCCAAAATCCAAAGCACTGACAACACCATATGCTACTGAGGATGTGGAGCAACAGAAACTCTACTTCATTGGCGGTGACACTGAGAAATGGTATAGCTGCTTTGTAAAACAGTTTGGCAGTTTCCTACAAAACTAAACACACTGTTTTCAACTCCATTGGGAGCATAATTATAGTTTATTACAGGGAGTATAATTCAGCAGTTGCATACCTTGTTATTTACCCAATGGAGTTGAAAGCTTATGTCCACATATAATATGCACATAAATGTTTACAGAAGCTTTATTCATAATTAACAAATTTTAGAATCAAACAAGATGTTCTTCAGCAGGTAAATGGATAAACTGTGTACATCCAGACAATGGAATATTATGCAGTGCTAAAAGAAATGAACTGTCAAGCCATAAAAAGACAAGAGGAAAATTGAATACATATTACTAAATGAAATAAGGCAATCCGAAAAGTCTATATACGTATGGTTTCAACAATATGACATTCTGAAAAAGGCAAAACTATGGAGACAGTAAAAGATCATTGGTTGTCAGGAACTGGAGAAGGGGAGGGATAAAGAGAGCACAAAACATTTTTAGGACAGTAAAATTACTCTGTATGATAATGCTGTTGTAGGCATTTGTCACTATGCGTGTGTACAAAGCCATAGAATGTACAACACCAGGAGTGAATCCTAGTGTAAACTACAGTGATTGGGTGACAATGATAGGTTAATGTGGATTCATCAATCGTAATAAATGTACCTGTGATTGGTTGATATTGATAATGGGGGAGATTATGCATGCATGGGGGCAGAAAGTATATGGGAAATCTCTACATCTTCCATTCAATTTTGCTGTCAACCTAAACTACTCTTTAAAAAGGTATATTTTTAAAGTACCATTGTGAGCCAAAATTATCACGGTTAGAGATGAGATTTAAAAATTCAGTAGGATTCAGATTACGCCGGGACATGTAGAATACAGTAAAAAAAAAAAAAATAGTTTGATTCTAAATGTAGATGCAAGTCTTTAGAAGGATTTATTTGTAAAATACCTGGATGTTCTAGTGTTCTGTATTGCTATAATATCTGTGATTTTGTTTTAGGGAGTCCAAGTCTAAGGGAAGTTCAAGTCCTCTGCTACACTTTCTTATCACTTTTATAGTGATTTAGCACTTATCATTAGCCATAGCATTTAGTTAGACTAAAAGGTTTTCCTTGTGCAATTATGATTGGAATAAAACTGAGGAGAAGGATAATTTCCTAGTAGAAATTGGAAGGTATTTTCTAATTATTTCAGAATCTTCCTTAGCCAAAGGTATGAATGCCTAACAAAAGAAATCTATGATTTACCTCAACAGATCTCTGTGTGTGTGTCTCTCTCTCCCCCTTCTATCCCTCTCTCTATCGCATTTCTGTATCTCCACAAATGAAAAGTTAATGAAGTAGAAAAGATGCAAAAATAATTTTCACAATATTTATACTTTAAAACAATTATCCCATGTAGAATAATTATATTCCAATTCTGAATAACAGCAAAGCATTAAAATACCTTGAACCTTCACAAATGTTTCGCCAACTGAGAACCCTCTCTTGACCTCTAGAACCAAATTTCCATCTCTCTTTTGAACATCTCTAAATATTATGTCTCACCCTCAGACATCTCAAACTCTATATGCCAAAAATTATTTTTTCCACTAAACTTACTTTTTCTCTTGTCTTCCTAATCCCATTAGATTAACAAATTCCGAGGTACCTCCAATATTTACACATAAGATAAATGAGGAAGAGTCAGTGAAAATCATGGAGAAGGAAGGGCCAGTGGAAGAGGTGGAAAAGCAGAGGGAAGCAGTGTAATCACAGTACCCTGCTTAGCTCTACAGGGAGCTACACTTACATAGTCATGATCCTGGAAGGCTTACTTTTTCCAACATTCAAAATCAGCTTCTAGAATCTTTGACTGTGGTTACACGACAATATATAGCTTATTAATCTTGAAAGTATAAGTACCGATTTATAGCAGGTAGACAGTGGAAGATGGACAGGAAAGAAAGGGAGAAAAGACTGAAGATGCTAAAAGTTGCATTTACAAAGTGGGAAGAAATAAAACAGCACTATGTTAGAAAAAGGAAACTAATTGAAGTATGGATATAACAAGAAGAATCTGACAAAAAAAAAAAAAAAAAAAATTTAAAGCCCTTCCAGTGGGGAGTGGGACATAGAAAGGGGAGAAATAAAACAATGGCCTGTTCCTTCTCATTTTAAATCCTTCCATACTGTTTGATTTACCAAAAAAAAAAAAAAAAAAAATCATGTACAGTCGTTACTTTGATGTAAGTAAAAATTGTCATTTAAACAGTGATTCCAGAGCTTTGGTCAGAGGTGTACAGTGGGGAGAAGAGTAAAGTTAAATTAAATTTACAAGACTGGATAGTCTGACCCAGAAATTCCTCTTCTAGTAATACTCCCTAAAGGAAAAGATTCAGAAATGAGGACAAAGATTTATGTACAAGGATGTTTGCTACAGTATTAATTATAGTAGTAAAAGTTGGAAACTACCTATGTAATAAATATGTGAAAATGATTTAAATAAATCATAATTTATCCATAAATGGAATATTAACCAGCCACTAAATCATTTTTGAGATTATTTGAGATCTCTTATAATGTTCATATCACATTTTTGTGCTAAATAAAAATAAAGGATTAAAAAACTGTGTGAGTTGTGTTGCGTGCACACACAAAATTAGGTACCCAGCAAATACATAGTCCGAGAACAAGAACATCTGTAGACAAAACTGAATGTTTACTATGAACAAATGCTCCCTAAAGAAACTTTTTAAATTGTACTTCTAAAAGAAAGAAAATAACTGTTACAGAAAGGAGGTCAAAGATGAATAAGGGATAATAAACAAGAAAGTGAAAAACATGGAAAAATCTAAATGGATATTCATATTGGACTTTAAAATATATATAATTAAAATCCTAGGGGTAAAAGAAATATAATTTGAAAGAGAGAGATGAGTTGAAATGTTCTAAATTCTTTTGATAAGAAGGCAAAAATATTTAGACATTTTAACACGTACGTACTAAAATTTCTAAGCTAACTGCTAAAACAATATAGAGTTTATAGTTCCCAAAGTAAACAGAAGCAAAAATGGGATGAGGGAGGAAGAACAATTTAACTGGGAAAAAGGCAAGGAAGAACTTGCTGCCTATTATAGGAATTCTACACACCTTGATTATGAAAATAAAATGCTGCCACTTGCCCTCTGCTATTCCAGGATCCTAGCACCTCCATTTGTTCATAAAGAGCCCACTACTGGAATAGCATCTCCTGCCACATGAACCACTCCCAAGCCTTTCAGCAACCTGTTGATCCCCTTATCACCTTGGAAAATAGAGTAATCATTGGAGCCTCTCAGTGAACACTGTCAGCTAATGGGCCCACCTGAGACCATGCCCATTACCTTGAGCCTTTTTTGATTGCTTTCTCCACAATTATTCATGACAGTTTTGTCATCTCCGTTTCATTTATGAGAACTGGTGCTTCTTGAAAATACTCAAGAACCATCTCAGCGGCATATTAAAAGCAATAAACCTGGGCCCAGGCCAGAGTGTTGAATCCTATCACAGAAGAAAGCTCTTGTATTATCACTCTCTCTTAGCCAACTTCATATTCTTCTTCCATCCAACACTCTCAGGGTTAACTCCTCCTTCTTCCTAGCTTATATTAAACAGGTACTAGAGGATTTGGGGGGTGTATAATCTCTCTCTTTGCAGTCCCAGCACTCCCCTAATTAGCTTATGCTAAGACTTCATATGATCTGGTGGCCAGAGGTGAAGTGAAGTCAGTTTGTGAAAGAGGGAGGAGAGGAATTGTCTTGCAAAGTATTGTCCTCATTTAAGGAATTTGCATAGTCTTCAATCAAGGAGAGGGTCTGTATTTTCTACAAGGATGTGTGCGCTATTTCTGCAGGTCCAAAGGATTCAGGGAATTTAGAGATTTCTGGTTTCCAAGTGCCTCTATTCAGACATCCTAAGTGTGAGCAGGTCCCACTTCTTCCTTATTAGGATGCTGGTTTTGGCATAAGGGCTTTCTGTGAAGTTGTCACTTTACAAATTTACACCTTTTGGAAGAAAATATAAATTATCTCTGTCATTTTGGAGTAGGCATGGATTCTTAAATAACACCAAAATACCCAGTGCACCCCTGCTTTATTCACCCCTGCTATATGACGGAGACACTCTTGACAGCAATAACTTAAGCATACCCCTGAGAATGAGCCTGTGATTTAAGAATAATATGTGTTCAGACTTTGAGATAAGGAATCCAGGAGTGACCAATCGAGAGATTCATTCCTTATTTATAAGGAACATCTGAACTTTCGGCCCATCCTGTGGAATGCAGGCCATACAGGGAATCAAGGCTCATTGTTTTGAATTAAATGAAGTTTGCCAGGTGGAGGTTGCCAGGGGAGGGTACCATGTGAAAATGCTATGTAAACTGTATACTTTTTACAAGTGGTTCACTTCTCCTGTCCAGCACACTTCCATGGGACTGTCCAGTAAGTAAGTGCCCCCAAATAAACCCCATGTTTCATTTGCTGGCTCTGGGCCTCTTCTTTGATCTCTTAAACCTCGTGCCATCCCTATTGAAGTTAATAGGAGTCAGACATCACACCTGCTTAGCAACATCAGCAAAGAAAAAAGTTAAGAAAGCTATGACACTAACAGTGCAGTGTGTCGAGCACTAGCCTCCAAAAAGATGTGATCAGTTCCAATACATAAAACCTACAAAGTTGACCTTGTTTGAAAAACGGGTCTTTACAGTTGTAATTAAGTTAAGGATCTTAAAATGAGAATATCTTGGATTTAGCGTGGGTCCTAAAGCCAATGAGTGGTGTCTATATAAGAAGAGAGAGGGAGGTTAGAGACACAAAGAAACATACAGAAGGCCACACGAAGAGGGAGGCAGAGATTGGAGCAATGCTGCACAAACCAAGAAACGCCTGAGGCCACCAGAAGCTAGAATAGAGGTGTCAAACTAAAAAAAAAAATAGACAACAATTTCTCCTAATAGAATGAGTTTATTCAGAAATAAGCAAAAAGGATTATAATTCAGGAGGTACAGGAGGTACAGCTGTGGCAAGCCATAGGCACAACTGAAAAGGGGAGGGTAAAAAGAAGCTTTCATTGGCAAAAAGGAGACATTCATGAAAGGTGCCTAGAGACAGAGTTCATTGGTCCTAGAGGGTCAAAGATATAGTTGGCATTAGTTCATTGGTGGAGATGCCATCAGGGGGCAAGTGGTCCTTTCAGAGCATCTTATCTGAATTGCTGCAGTCTTAAAAAATAATTTTTTTGCAGGGTTATTTTAGACAGTCCTTGAGACAGTTCTTACCTTAGAGAGGTAAGCATGAATTCTCCTCCTCCTTCTTGCTTTCCCAGCTCCAATTTGTTTGGGTTTGAAAAAAGTTATTTTATCCCGGTATTTGCAACTTTTACAGAGTAATGAAGTGAATTCTCTCCCAGTGCCTCCAGAGAGAACCAACCCAGCCAAAACCCTGATTTCAGATTTGTAGACACCTGAACTGTGAAAGCATGAATGAATGAAGCCACTTCATTTGTGGTCATTCATTACCAAAACCCTAGGAAACGAAGCCACACAGTATTTTAAATAAGCCACTATTGACTGGATTTGTTTTTTATTCATGTGAAACTGTATATAAATATAAACTACATTATAATCTAATATGAATGTTTACACCTATCCAGGCCACAGACCTTTTTAGACATACTTACAGAAAAACTCATGCACAGCACAAGTAACAGTTTAAACTTTGTTTAGTTTCTATGCAGAACTTCACAAAGCAAGGAATTCTAAGAAAGTTGGCTTTATAAGGAAAATGCCTTTTATAAAAGCAAAAATGACAAATCTAGGCACAAGAAGTTAGACCCATAGGGGTAGAATGCATGGTCTTTTTTATTCTAGTCCTCTCCCTGCTCTACCATCAACACATCGTGGAGCAGCACACACAGGCCATGAGCTGATGCGAGACACCTGAGCTGTGGGGTCAATTGCTTCATTCTAGAATTCTCAGGATGACACAGCTGAGTTCCACCCTGGGCATCCTTCTCCATTTAAGCTCTGAGCCATAAGGAACACCATCCTGGAACGCACACTCCACTTCTCCCACCGAATATTGGCTTCCCATTGGCGCACAACTTCACTTGTTACATAACCTGTTTGTGGAAGTTCATACCTGGCTTGGTGCCACTCTTGTCTATAAAAGGTATAACTGCCCTGCTGATGCTGTACATATGGCTTGTGTCCAGAGGGAAAGAGCGAAGCTACTGACCCTGTAAAGGAAAGCCGGCTGCGTTACAGGCCAGGGAGTGTAGCTGTAAGCATAGGAGCGTCGGGAGCCACAGAGCTGACTGCTGAGAGGGACTGCAGTCAGAGCAGGCAGCCAAGATAAAGGCGAACACTTTAAGAGAGGTGTTGATGAGAAAGGTGCTGAATAAAACCGTATTTTACCTGCCTACAGCCCCCCAAGTGTTCTTTCAGCTATTCGATGCCCATCCACCCACTCTCCTTGGACCTCTGCATGGGCTGGAACCCGCCCTTTGGCCTAACAGTCTGGAAGAGAGAAGGAGAAACAATACTTTCTAAAAATAGAGAGTGAGTTAAAAGAGAAAGATTAAAACTTTGAAATTGAGAGTGGAACAGGAGAAAAACATCAAGTGGAAATTAAGAATGAACACATACATGCAAATAAAGATATAAGAGTTTCTAAATAATAAAAAACAGGTGAAATTAAAGATAAAGGTAAACAGCGTAAGTAGGTCAAGGACCATAAAAGTAAAGGACAGAAAAGGTTATTGTTAAAAGCTAAAACCTGTAAGATGAAAAGTAAAGATGGAATTAAGGATTACAAAATATGAATTTGTGATAAAAACAACACTCAAATAAAAAAGATTGGAGAAATGTTTGTGATAAAATGCATACAAAATGCTTTATCATTAGGTGAACAGATGAGAAAATATTAGAAAGGGGAGGTACAGAAACCACAATGAAGCATGCGCAGACAGGCCCCCTCCACATTTATTGTGCTATCTCATGCTTCTGTGTTTTTGCTGTTTCCACCATGAGAAATACCTTTCTATTTTCTGTACCTGGCTAATGTCTCTATATCATTCAAAACTCGTCTCAGGCACCTCTGTCTGCGCAAGCTAGGTTAAATACTTCTCTGTGACCCAGCTGAGCCCTGCATGTACCTCTAATCAATATTTCAGTCTCTTGCCAAGCCTTCTGCAGACACTGATTTTGCATTCTTTGCTGAACAACAAAAAAAGTCATACTATAATCTTTTTCCCTTGGAGCAAAATAATACAAGAAAAAGATTTATCAAATTCTGGAGGCTTTTTGGACTAATCTATTTGGCACGTGTTTCCTGAGTTATTTGGTCTGTTCCAGGCTCTGTGCTAGGATCTGTGAATACAGAGATCAATAAAACTCAATGACTTTCCTCAAAGAATTAATAATTGAGTTGCGGAGTTAGCTTAATAAGCAAAAATTACACCAGAGTGGCCCCCAAATAATGTGAGTTTTACACATTTCAGTTAGCTCATCTTGATGTCATATCCACAACTTAAATCTTTCCACATTGGTAATACTTTCATTCTCTGTTTTCAAAGCTACATACCTAAGTAGAATTTTGAGTTTCCTTCAGTAAAGATTCTATAACACAGTAACAGAAACAGCAGCCTATTTGAGCAATCCTTGGGTAAAGGCTAGCTGGGTGTAATGCAAAACGTTCCATTGCAGGTACCTTATTTCACCAGGCACTGCTAGGCTGAACTCATTTGCTGGAATTGCTAAGGGCAAGTAGTTTGTAAATTCTTGTTAACAATTTTATCAAAAGTCCATGTGCAAATGAATGGGCATACAATCTGTTCCTTATTAAAATAATGACCAGTCTCTAGTACTGATTATGGGAGAAACAGAGAAGAATTACAGTTTTATGTGTTCCTGTTTGCCTGTTAGTTTAGCACATTCTATATTAATACGAAGGTTTTGTTAACAAAATACCTGTAATTGATTATATTTGTATACTGAAAATCTCAAATAACTCTTTAAAATACTCACTGATTACTACTTGTTTTACATTAACATTATTATCAAGTTATGTTGATAACATTCCTTGCCATTTTAAAGAAAAGCAAACTTGGAGAGACTACTTGAACTTCTCAAAATAAAATACATATTTTAATATTGTTCTGTAACCTGAAAAAAAAGAAAAACAATTTTAAAATACCTTTTCCTGTGAGCGCAGGCATAGGTGGCAAAATTCCATAGTTTATCTACATACATAAATTCTGTTTTATGAGATGTTTCTTAGACTTATTTTGTGACTAAAAGAAAAATCAATAATATAAATTTCAAAAAAAAATGGTTCTGCAAGAAAAATAAAACTCTTCTTCCCCTCAGATTGAACAAAAGTTTACCAAAAGGCTGGAATTGATTAATGGAGCTATCAGATCAGTGCTCACCAACCTGCTTTACATTGTCTTTGGTAGTTTCATTTTTTGCATAACAAAAACACCCTTCCCTCCCATGATGGCTTTGATAGAAGAACTATAAATTTCTAATATAGGAATTTACTTAGAAAGGTGTACAGAACTTTTTTCAAGGTACATTAGTACACCACAACCTCTTCATGCTTTAGGTGATTAGCATCTATCAACATTCATCTTTTTTGCAAAGAGAGAATTGAGAAAAAGATGCATACCCTGGGACTTGGGAGTCAAAAGGCTGGGGCACTCCAGATTCTATGAGTGGTTTCATTTAGGCAAATTGCTCAACCTATCTGTCCCAACTCAAAACTGGATCTTCCACTTACAGTGCAGTAAATATTGCATGGGATTACATATATGAAACTGTGTAAATCAAGTATCAATACACAAATATAAGAGGCAAGAGCCACAGCTGTCACCTGAGTTAAGTGGTGGGGAAAAAAAAAAAAAAAAGTACAATTCCCTAGTTCCCTAGTTGGAGCAAACTTTACCCACTGACACAATAAGATATGACTTCAGGAACCTCAAAAAAGTACTTTTATCCCCAAAATACTATGAACAAATTACTGCTTACTAATGACATAAAGTCCTTCACTTGAAGGCAAGGAGAAAGGAAAAGAGAAAGGACATTAAAAGAGAAAGGAAAGAGAGAAGGAAAGGGAAGGCAAAGGGAAAGGGAAGGAAGGAAGGAGAAACCTCTTATTCTGTAATTAGAAATAAGATCAAAATGAAAATGTGAAAATATTTTTGATAATAAAGCTGAATCCAGAACACCCTGGAATAAACAAGATAAATGTAT
The DNA here is from genome assembly GCF_000951045.1 of Mandrillus leucophaeus. Lineage (NCBI taxonomy): Eukaryota > Metazoa > Chordata > Mammalia > Primates > Cercopithecidae > Mandrillus > Mandrillus leucophaeus. The sequence goes on from NW_012098754.1 coordinate 447,306, forward strand.
TTAATTGAAATACAAGAAGAAATGAACTAATAATAACTGAAATAAGACAAGAAAAAAATTAGCTCGGACCAAGAAAAAGTTCAGTTGGACAACAGGAAGAAGTTATTTATTATAAAAATAAAATAATATATTAAGTTATAGCAATGATGAAAGGTCATCTCATAGTATAAGGACAAGGTAGAAGTAAATTTAGGCTGAGGACAAATCTGACAAGTTTGGAAGATGTAAGAAAAAAGAGCCAGCATCATTCACATGTGCCAGGCATTATTCCAAGTGCCTTACATGTATTAATTCATTTAAACTTTTAACAACTTGAAGGAGAATGATCACACCATTTTACAGAAGGAAAAATTAAGGTGTGAAAACTAACATAACTTTGTAAAAACTGTTGTCATTATTTCCGTGAAATACCAACTGTTATGTTGGTAATATTTCCTGTGCCTGTATGATTTTGATTCATTGAATTGGAGATGTTAATCTCAAATTTAATGTTTCGAGAGCTGGATTAATATTTAAGCCAATCAGAAGAGACTGTACAACTCTATTGTCTAGGCCATGGGAGTAAATGAAATCAATAAATTTTCCCTGAATTAACCTTAGGGACAATGAACCACTCCTTGCTTCTAGAAAGAAAGAGGAGGAAAAGGCTACATAAAAATAGTCTCAGACTCCGGGGATGTGATGTTGTGTTCCAACAACTGAGAATTGTTCTGGATGGTACCCTAAACCTAACTTCACTCCCCAGGTATCCACCTGATGTCAAACACATCTTTGCTTTAGAAGTAGCCAACACCAGTACTATGTGCTTTGAAAGTCTTATTACTAGCTTAGGGAATTCAGAAGGTTCACATTTGGAGTATGGGAGTGACTAAAGACTATAAACAGCCTTATATCAGAATGGAATAGCTTTGATGTAAAACAGGTGTGCCACACACTTAAGAAAATCCTTTCAGCTTTTGTATTTGAACTATGAACATGTTCCAGTATTCCTTAGGCCTAAACCAAAGAAAGTGATCTAGTGGAAAATTATGACTCCCAGGAGACCAATACTAGAATATAAGACTTCCTGAATGGGACTAATTACTAGAAAGAGTGGCCTCTGTTGAGTTGGTTGTGTCCGGTCTCTCAGGAAGTGACCTGTACCACCCAGAACTTCTAGTCAGGCTCTCCCTTTCCTTCTCTTTAGTCAGAACATTTAATTATAATCATGGCACCAATAACCCACTCTGCACAACAAAGTGCAGTTCAGTGAAAATAACTGTTAATAAACAGCATGGAAAGCATGATCACATTGATATGTAGCACCATTTGATGGTGGAATGAATCAAAAACTCTTTCACAGAGTTGTGAACTAAATTAGCTATAGTTATCTATTGCTATATAACAATTGTACTTTGAAATTTAGCAGCTAAAAATGACAAATACTTAATATGTTACAGTTTCTATAGGTCAGGAATATGTGTGTGTGTGTTGCTCAGCTGGGTACCTCTTGAGTTCTCTCACCAGTTTACAATCAAGCTGCCAGCTGGGCTTGCAGCCTCTTCTGAAGATCTGAGGCAGGCTGACTGAGGGGGTGAGGTATCTACTTCCGAGTTCAATCACATGGGTATTGGAAGGCCTCAGTCCTCAGCACTTGAAACATTTCACAGTTGCCTCACAACACAGCAGCTGGCTTCCCTCAGAGCTAGTGACCCGAGAGAGAGAGACAGCAGGCCTCAAATGGGAAGCCATTTGGTTTTTTCTCCTTTTGAAACTTAAACACTTTGAGGCAACCTCTCATTACCTTTGCCATTTTGTTTTTTAAGTGTACATCAGTACATCCTGCCACACTCAAAAAAGTAGAGATTATACAAGGGTGGGAATATTAGGAGCTGGGGATCATTTGAAAGTCATCTTAGAGGTGGACAGAGAATTCTGGAATTCAGTAAATATTTAGACACAGTCTTTGTTTAAGAGACCTCACTCTCTGGTTTTTAAAAAAAATACCTATTATATACCACTTCTTCATGGTTAAATAAAGTAACTCCTTTTATTTCTTCATGTAGAACAAGGACAATCATATTGTGATGAGACTATTCTCCAGATAATTTGCAACTTTCTCCCACTTATTTTTTTTCTGATATGAAACCAGTCAATATTATATTTGATATCACTGAGGAAGTTATCCTGGGAAGGAACACAGTAATAGAAAGCAACAGATACATGACTAAAGTTTGTAATAGTATGCAGCTAAATTCCTGAGCATGGAACTTGTGAGAAGGGAAATTTGAACTAGAGCAGTAAGAATTAAATATTGTTTTTGTGCATATAATGAGTCCTTCTTTCTCTCTTTTTCTTAAGACTGATGATTTAATATAATTTTTAGAGAAAATTTACTTTGCTACAAAAAGAACACTGTAAATAAACAACTAGAAAAAGTCTGGATGAATTGACATCAATATTAACTATAATGTATGAAATTGTGATGTTATAGGTAAGTTTATTTTATCCTCAGTCTTTTTTATATTTTCTAAAATTTTTACAACATGAAAGTATACTTTCATGCTACATATTGACTATTGTAATGAAACAAGAGGAAGAGAAAACTCTAGAATAAAAATTTTGCCAAAAATAGGTGTTTCCCCACTGAACTTTATCATCCATTTCTAGGCAAATGTTATTCTTTATTTCTTAATATTGAAGACTATGGTGTCCACCATGAAATACATGGCAGCATAACTCATGATCTTTCCTCCCGCACCTCACCACATAGATTTCATCTGTGTACTCCCTCATACAGTTAGTGTCTACTGTGTCTCCTTTTCCTTATATGGAACACTGGACACTTATATAAAAATGTAAAAAACATGGGCCCTGTCCTTGTGATGTCCATAATCCATTTGAGTTGACAGACTTATAAATCAAGAGTTAAAATACAGGGTACTAACTGTTTTAATTGAGATATATACAATTATATACCTCTGAGCACATATAATGGAGGTTTTAAATTTGTCCAGAATGCAGGAAGGTTTCATAGAGAATAGGATATAGTCATATTACTAATCTTCCTGTACTTCAAGTATAAGTTTCCTCTATCTTGAGTCAGATGGCAGGGAAATAGCGGGTGCGAAGGTATGGAAATTAGAGACAGCATGACATGAAGAGAAAGCAAGTCATTTTTTGTGTGATTTGAGTCTAATGAGTGTGTGTTTGAGGGAGAATGAAGGCTAAAAGTGGAGGAAAGTGGTATAAAACCTTTACAAAACACAAATCAGATAAAGAAATGATATCTAAAATATATAAAGAATAGTTAAAATTCAACTAAAGAAAACAAGCAACTCAATTTAAAAATGAGCAAAGGATCTAAATAGATGCTTCATCAGAGAAGACACACAGATGGCACATAAGCATATGGAAAGATACTCAACATCATATGTCACTAAAAATGCAAATTAAAACAACAAGATACCACAACACCTATTAGAATGGCTGAAATCCAAACACTGACAACACCAAATGCTGACAAGGATGTGGAGCAAAAGGAACTTTTACTCATTGCTTATGGAAATATGAGAAGTACAGCCACTTTGGAAGATACTATAGCAGTTTCTTACAAAATGAAACATAACCTTACCATATGATCCAATCATACTCCTTGGTATGTATCCACATGAGCTGAAAATGTACATACACTCCAAAATCTGCACATGAATTTTTATACCAACTTTATTCATGATTGCCAAAACTTGGAAGCAACCAAGATGTCCTTCAATAGGAAAATAAATTTAAAAACTTGTATATCCACACAATGGATTATTATTCAATGATTAAGGAGAGATGAGCTATCATGCCACCAAAGGACATGGAACAATCTTAAATACATATTGCTAAGTAAAAAAAAAAGCCAATCTGAAAGCTTTCTATCATATGATTCCAACTATATGACCTTCTGGAAAAGCCAAAACTATGGAGATAGTTGTATCAGTGGTTATCGGGGTTTGTGGAGAGGAAGGATAATGATACTTAAGGGCAGTGAAACTGTAATTCTGTATGACACTATAATGGTGGATACATGTCATTATATATTTGTCAAATTCCATAGAATGCAAACAGAAAGAATAAATCCTAATGTGAATGATGAAATTAAATTAATAATATGTCAATACTGGCTCATTGATTGTAACATACATACCATACTAATGCAAGATATTAAAAATAGGCAGTATTGGTGGGGGAAGTGGGGTATATGAAGCACTCTCTATAGTTTTTACTCAATTTTTCTATAAACCAAAACCTGCTCAAAAAATTAATAGTCTATTAATTTTTTTAAGTGGAGGAAAATGATGAAGAAAGAGATTGGTGTTGGTATATAAGAAGCTTTATAAGCTATTGTTATGGTCGCTTGTTTCTATGTAACCAACCACTCCAAACTTGATGTCATGGAAGCAAAGTTATTTCACAATCTCTGAGTTATAAAATGGGCAAGGCTCAACTGGCTCAAAGTCACATGGTGATATTCAGCTGGTAGCTAGGCTGCAATAGAGGATCAAAGGCTATTTCTTTTATATATCTGGTACCTTGGTTGGGAAGGCTACAAAGCAGGGCTTAGCTGGGCCACTCTCCCTCTTCTGGTTGTTTCAGGGTTTCTTCACACAGATTATCCAGCAAGATAGTTGAACTTCTTATCTGGCAGCTCAGGTTCCAAGAGTAGGTGTTCCAAAAGACAGGAAGTAGATGCTGTCAGTTTCTTAAGGCCTGGGTCTTAAAACTGGTGAAGTATCACTTCTACCATATCTACTGGCAAAAGTAGTCATGGATTCTGCCCAGATTCAAGGGGAGAAGACATAGACATCACCTCTCAATGAGAGAAATATCAGAGCCTTGGCAATCATCATTGATCTATCACAGCCAACAGATAGAATTTGAATTCTACTTTGCAGTAAATGGGAGCTACTGAAAGATATTTATATAGAGAGAGAGACATACTAGTATGAGTTATACCAGTCTGAAACAGGATATGAGAAGGAAGAAAATTGTAGGAAGGAAGCCCAGTCACTCATTATCACAGAATTTTTACTTTTTATGTTTTAAGTGGCTTCTTCCAGAGGGGGTTGAAACGATGGTTATTTGTGGCTAAGATGTTGAGGCAATCTCAACTAGTAAACTTTGGCTAAGATATTGAATCAATCTTAACTAGTAAACTTCCAGTGTGTTGGGGTTTTGTCCCTCCAATTGGACTATAAGCTCCCTGAAGACAAACTGTGTAACTGCAAAGCACCAAGCATTTTGTAAATGTTGAGAAAAAAGGAATTTTGTGAATGCTCAGAAAAAAGGAAAAAAGAATTTAAAAAAAGAAAATATGGCCGGGTGCGGTGACTCACGCCTGTAATCCCAGCACTTTGGGAGGCCGAAGCGGGTGCATCACCAGGACAGGAGATCAAGACCATCCTGCCTAACACAGTGAAACCCCGTCTCTACTAAAAATACAAAAAAAAAAAAAAATTAGCCAGGTGTGGTGGCAGGCGCCTGTAGTCCCAGCTACTCGGGAGACTGAGGCAGGAGAATGGCATGAACCTGGGAGGCGGAGGTTGCAGTGAGCCAAGATTGCGTCACTGCACTCCTGCCTGGGCGACAGAGTGAGACTCCGTCTCAAAAAAAAAGAGAAAGAAAATATACAAAATCTCACCAGTTAACAAATATTTATTGAGGTTTTGATGTGTACTAGGCATCGATCATGATTCTTGTAGTATATTAGTGAACAAGAAACAACGACGCATCCCCTCATGAGTTAGCATTTTAAGTCTACAAAACTCATGATGAAGAGGCAAGAGCTCCTGAAAGTGTTGTGCCCAGAGAATCTGTTACTTTTTTCATGCCTGTCACCTGAGTGCTGTTTCTATAAAACTTCAAAAGTTCTCTTTTCTATAAACGGCAAATGACCTTGGAGTTAGAAATTACTTTGTCTCTGTAAATAGACAACTATTTTACCCAACACTACAAGGTCTATAAGTCAACCGAGACAATCAAGTAACAGTAGGATATTAATCTGAAGAAAGAATCTTGCCCTTGCAGGCATTTCTTCATTTGAATGTACAGGGGCAACTACTGTTATGGTAGCAAAATCCTAGTTGCACTCAAGTGACAAGGAGATTTCCATTTATGTCTTGTCGAAGGCTATTTATTTTTGCTTTATCAAATCTGTGTAAGTATCCACAAAATTTCTCAGTCTTTGGATATACACACATCCCAAATAAAAGATGTTTACCCCTGATGCAGTGAATTACATAATTGGATTTGAAACAGAGAGAGACAGATGGAAAGCCTACCAGCAGTATAAAGTTATAGAAACAATAGATTTCCTATAAAGATCAAAATCAGAGATTCACATAGCTATCTACTACAATCATTCTGTCTTCTATTCTACCTTTTTTTTTTTTTTTTTTGAGATGGAGTCTCGCTCTGTTGCATAGGCTGGAGTGCAGTCACACTATCGGGGTTCACTGCAAGCTCCGCCTCCCAGGTTCATGCCATTCTCTGGCCTCAGCCTCCCAAGTAGCTGGGACTACAGGTGCCCACCACTACGCCCGGCTAACTTTTTTATATTTTTAGTAGAGACGGGGTTCCACCATGTTAGCCAGGATGATTTCCATCTCCCGACCTTATGATCCACCCACCTTGGCCTCCCAAAGTGCTGGGATTACAGGAGTGAGCCATCGTGCCCGACCTCCATTCTACATTCTAAGTCATATTTTTGAAAAGTATATTAGTAAGCATAGCTTACAAAAAGCAGACCTCAACAAATTTAATCAGATCATATTTATAACAAAATAACTGGTCTGAAAAATTGAGGAAAATATGTAAAGTGTTTATCTAGATATAAGCAATATTGTCTCCTTTTTCTTTCATTTTTAATTCAAACCAAATTTATTGAATAGCTACTATATGCCAGGCATTGTACTAGGAACCCAGAATTAACAATCAAATAGACAGTGTCCTTGCCCCATTAAATATTCACAATATTAAGAAAGATATATAGAAATACAACATTTTACTTAAAAGTACATTTAATTTTGTACTTTCCTAACAAATTAAATTTTTAATGGCAAGAGTACAGAGAAATTGAAACTTTCATGTATTGCTGATGGGAATATAAACTGATTGAGCTAAATCTAGAGTGTATTTTTGTGACACTTATCAAAAGCCTTTAATACATGCTTACTCCAACAATTTCATTTCTAGGAACTCAGCCTGAAACAATTATGAATCAGCATAAAGATATATCTTAAAGAAATTTCATCACGCAATTTTATAAGATTTTAAAATTAGCAACTACTTAAATATCAAAAACGGAGAACTTAGTCAAGTCATTTTATAATGTATGATGAAATAGTGAATGGCCATTTACAATAATGTGATAGATAATATGGAAAAATGTTGGCTGTATTGTGTTTTCTTAAAGAGAAACAACATGTACAATATAGTGGTATTTTTGCTTTTAAAACTGTATATATGTGTGGAGAGAACTGGCAAGTACCTCCTCTTACTGTCCACATCAGCAGGAGGCCGAAAATTAAAAGAATTTAATCATAGTTGGCACCATTCCTTCTGGCACCAAAAAGAACAGTCATTGACAACCAGCATGGTTGTTCTTGTGACTCAGCCAAGTTTCAGGTCTGGCAAAAAAGAGCCAAATGCTTCTCAGCATAGCAATAGAGCAGTTTGTTGTTCACAAAGGACAAAACACAAAACCCAAGCTGATAGGAAAAATGTCCTTTCCTCATTACAGGCAAGCCTGCATTTTCTCAGAGGAAAATTAATGCTTGTCTTTGTGAGAAGGATGTACTTTACAGGTGATTTATTGAAGGGAAACTGCTCTCAGAGGTGAAGAGGCTGAACTGGTATTAAGAGACTGGCATTCATCCTTCTTTATGAGAAAGAGGCCCATTGCCCTCTATGGCTGGCTACTGTCTAGTGCAGGAGGCAGCAAACTATGGCCCACAGGCCAAGTCAAACCTATCACCTGTTTTTATGTGATTCACAAGCTAAAAATAGTTTTTACATTTTTATATAGTAGAAAAACACAATAAAAAAAATATGTGACATATAATGTGACACTTGAAAATTACATAAAATTTAGATTTCAGTGACCATAAATAAGATTTTATTGAAGCACAGCCATACTCATTTATTTATGTATTGTCTGTGGCTGCTTTCTGCCTCAATGCTGGAGCTGGGTAGATGCAACAGAACGCATGTGGCCCCCCAAGCCTAAATTTTTTTCTCCTTGATATTTTTCAAAAAAAGATTTGCCAAACCCTGCTCGAATGGAGAGATTCCTGGTGTGCTCAGGTGGCACTCAAGTTTGCAATACTTCCAGTAAAAAGTGAAATTTCAATGGAAGGAGCTGTGTTACAATTGCAACGGTTTGACATATTCCCTCCCTTCTTTGAAGGTTGCAAAATAGATTTTGAGTGCTGGTCACAGTAAAGGCTAGCAAAGATTCTCTCCTTCAGGAACAAAAACGGAAGAGAGGCTTGCCACTTCAGTTGTGTTACATAAAAATGTAACAGAATCGTCAATATCCAGTGCCACCTCAATCCCCATTTCATGGGTCAGTTTCCTCTAACATACTTTGAGAAGTGAAACTTTTCTTATATTTCCCAAGCTGTCTGCTCACAAGCTTCTCCTGAAGAGAAATTTCTTTTAGCTCTGCCATGAAGCCCTGTGCATCTGCTGCTGTTCTTAATCCAAAAGTCTCAGACTCTGACTCCTATGTAGAAATCACTCTCTCTCTCTATAGTGCAGCAAATAGGTCAATGTGCAGTGTCCCACCCTTTTATTCTCTACAATACTACTAGGTATGCCTATAAAGACACAAACTACTTTCTGCTCCCAGCTTTTTGCCTCTTTCTTAAGAGTTTTCTTAATCTAACTTCCCCTTTGCAGGTTCTTTTCTAACTTCCAGGAAAACTGGAAGACAAATAAGGGTTGGTCTTGCTTCAGGGTTTGTTTCGTACTTCCCTACCCCTGCCCAAGGAGAACTTTTCCCAAGTGTGAAGGACATTCCAGCAGGATGATTGATTATGGCCATTACATCTCAGACCACGCAGACAATGGTAGGTGGCTCTGAAACTCCAAGTCTCAAATAAAATTATAAACCCTCTGCTATGGACTGAAAGTTTATTCTCCTCCAAGGAGGAGAAGCCCTAACCCCCATGGTATTAGGAGGTGGGATCTTTGGGAAGTAATTGGGTATAAATGAGCTCTTGACAATAGAGCCCCCCAGGATAAGATTACTGCCCTTATAAGAAGAGGAAGATCTCTCTTTCTTTCTTTTCTCTCTCTCTCTCTCTCTCTCTCTCTCTCTCTCCATCTATCTTTCTCTCCCCTACATGCACACACCAAGGAAAGGCCATGTGAACATATAGTGAGAAAGTGGCTGTCTGGAACCTAACCATGCTAGCACATTGATCTTGGAGTCCCAGCCTCCAGAACTGTGAAAAAATGAGTGTTATTTATGCCACCCAATCTTTGGTATTTTATTATAGCAGTCCAAGCTGACTAAGATAGAAATTGATGCCAAGAAGTGAGGTGCACTGTAACAAAGAGCTAAAAGTGTGGAAGTAGCTTTGGAACTGGGTAATGGGTAGAGGTTGGAAGAGTTTTTGGGTGTGTGCTAGAAAAGGCCAAGAGAGTGTTACAGTTGATTCTGGTGAGGACTCAGAAAGAAAAGCAGAGCTACAGAAAAAGTGTCCATCTTCTAAGAGAACACATAAATAATCATGAAGATAATGTTGGTAGAACTATAGATGATAAAGGCCATTCTGGTGAGGCCTCAGATGGAAATGAGGAACCTATTATTGGACAAAGAATGATCCTAGTTATAAAGTGGCAGAGAACGTGGCTGAATTGTGTTTGTGTTCTAATGTTTTGAGAAAGGTAGAACTTATGAGCAGTGAAATTGGATATTTAGCCAAAGAGATTTTTAAGCAAAGTGTTGAACATGTAGCTTGGTTACTCCTGACTGCTTATCATAAAACACAGGAAAAGATATAAATTGAAGAAGGAATTGTTAAGAAGAAAAGGACAAGAACTTAAAATTTGTAAAATTCTCAGTCTATCCATATTGCAGAGAATACCAAGAGTGGGGCTGAACAACTGTTTGATAAGGAGATTAGTGTGAGTGTGAGCCACAGACATAATCAACCACCTGAGGGTAAACACTGCCATTTATAACTGAAGAGAATACAGATGAGATAAAATGAAAGAAAGCTATTGGACTTCTTAGGTCCTTCGGAACTGTATCATAAGGCTATATGGTTGTGAATGAGCGCTGATCTTTGAGACAAGGGAAAAACAACCCTGAAGATGATTCAGAAATCATCAGACATCTCTGAAATGTTTCAGTTTCACTATGGTAGGGCTATTGCCTGAATTTCATCAGGCCAGAGGGCAGCCACCCAGAACTGTGGAGGCAGGCTCCCTGAGCCTTTGTTACCCAACCTCCATCTAGCAGAGTCCTGAGGGCGCAACCCTCCACAAAACATTACTGTAGAAATGAGACCGCATCCCCAGTGGGTCCAAAAGACAGAGCATCAAACCAGAGAGGATTATCCTGGAGCCTTGAGATCTAGTGGAATTTGTCAAGATAGGTTTGGGACTTGCTTGGAACTTGTTCCTTTTTTCCTTCCAATTTCTCCCTTTTGGAATAGAAACGTCTGTTTTATACTTGTCCTACCATCACATTTTGCAAGCACATAATTTATCTGGATTTGAAGGTTTGCAATTAGAGAGGAATTTTCCCTCAGGATGAGTGGTAAGCCTTATTCTTGTCTAATGTAGATAATGATAGATGAAACTTTAGACTTTAGAGTTGATGCTGAAACAATTAAGACATTTGGGACTGTTGGGATGGAATCGATGTATTTTGCATGTGAGAAAGGCATGAATTTTGGGGGGTCCAGTTAGAATGTTATAGACTAAATGTTTGTGTTCCCCCTAAACTCACATGTTGAAGCCTTAACTCCCAATGTAAGTTATTAGGAGGTAGTGCATTTAGGAGGTAATTCGGTGTGGATGAGATCATGAGGGTGGAATCCACATGATAGGAATAACGCCCTTATAAGAGAAAGAGACATCAGAGCTTCCTCTTCCTGCCATGTGAGGATACAGCAAGAAGGTGGCCATCTACAACCCATAAAGAATGCCTTTCCCCAAGAACCAAATCTGCTGGAACCTTGATCTTGGCTTTCCAACCTTTAGACGTACGAGAAATAAATGTCTGTAGCTGAAGCCACCCAGCCTATTGTATTTCATTATGAAGTATGGTCTCAAAGTAGTTACAATAATAGGATATTGAATATCTACCATTAAGGGAAGCCCAAAAGTGTGAGAACTCTATGTTCAGTTCAATCAGAGAGTTCAATTATGCCATGAAGGCTTGAAGTTCTTTCTTTCCCTCTACTCAGCAATCCTCAGTATCAGTTTCATCCTAACAGTGATCTCTAATTACTTCAAGTTAACCATTTTTGGACATTAGAATTTCATGCTTTCTTGTTTATACCGAACAGAAAAGAGAAAGAAAGACCTCTCCCACATTCATGGAGTATATGTCCTTTTCTACAATCTGAATTGTCAAAATAAGTCACGTATCAACCCTGATCCAATAGTAGTCTTCAAAGGAAGGTCTCATGTTAAATAGCTTAAACTAATCAAATTCTGCCTCCTCTGCAGTGGAGTCAGCTTTCCCAGGACTAGAAGGCTAAGGTGGATATCTGAATTTAGGTTATGCCAGAAAACAGGAAAAGGGGAATACATACCAGGTGGGTAATAACATTATCCACTGCACAGTAGTATATCTAACTCTCATTAAGATCCAATTTTATCTATGAATTCATGTTCTGGGATTCATTAAGTCCCCCAGTTTGCGGAAAATACTGAATAACTTTCAAAAGAACAATAACTGCCTAAGAATGTTTATATATATTAATGTATCAATAAAAAGCCTTCAGATTTCATATGCCATGCCTCAGAATGCAATTATATACTTGCAAAAATGACTTCAAGTTATAAAATAAATTTCTAAAGCCAAAGCATTGTCATTTTCAACTGAAAACCAAAAGAAGTCTAAGTTTTATAGTAAATTATTTGCTACTTTTAGCACTTTGACCATAGTTTTTCAGTTAACTTTCTCCAGGTTATCAGAAAGTTCATGCATAAACTTTTTTTTCTGTTTCCTCAGGGCAGTCTAACCTTGCTTCTATCCAACTATAGACAATAGTAAAGAATAACCATTATTAATGGGCTCTTGAAATCACAATCTCTACCCAGAAGGTAAGGGATGTTATTTATGAGTTCTCCCATAATCACTGATGACCTCAATCAGAATTTGAACTCAGTAAAAGATTTGGTCTCTAGTAGATAACACCCCTCTACAATAAAAGTCAAAAGTTTAAAAATAACCCAAGCAAACTAGGTTAAAATATAATAGCAGTCATTTAGCACTGACCCCTTAGATAGAGCCCTTGACGCTTCTGCTCATAGAAATTATAAGTACTGTGATAATCTTCACGTTTTTTCTCACTTTCTGTTTATACAAGTTCCTCTAATTATGAACTGGTACAAATCTGTCTTCATTCATTATCATATTTAAATTTAATTGAAAAAGTAATATCCTCACAATTTATAAATGGTCTTTTGACAGTACTTTACTACAGTAAAGCAATTTCCTGGCTTTCATTAATGACTAGACTGATATCTTTTTAAAACTGAACAATGGATCTATTAAAATTATTATTCACCATCTGGGTCTCCTTGAAAGCTTGTTTGAGGCCAAGCTGTTATTTCTATAGAAGAAAAGAAAATGGACCAAGTTAGGAATACCCAATAGGCCTATAACATATACTTACAAAATTTTTTCTCAGATAGGGCATGCACTTGATTAGCCTCTAGCAGTCAAAAATGCAAGAAATAGAGATAAATGCTTAGCAATTTACAGATCTAAGTCTTAGGAACAAAGCAACAGGGACTATCCAAAAGGTGAATCAAAGGCCGACTACATCTGACACACAACTGTTGAAAAGTAATTTTAAACCATCAAACAGCCAGTGTTTTGAACAAAACTAGTCACTGAGTTATTCTGTGGCCCCATGTGGCTATTTACCCAGGATGTTGTCAAAGCAGAGTCTGGAGAAGGCTCCCAACTCTTGAATCCAAGCTCTGAAGCTTAATAGCTGTGTAACCTTGAGCAAATCACTTGACCTCTCTATTCATCACTTTCGTCATCTGCAAAATAGAGATAATAATTATAATGTCATCTTCATGGTCATTTATAAGTGTTAAATGAGGGGATGTACGTAAGGCATGTAGAACATTTTGCACACTCTAAGTCCTTCTACCTGTCATCTATTATGATCAATTTTTAAAAAGAAGCATATGAGTTATATATCAAATGAAATCATTTTAAAACCAGTTTTATTTCAGGAAGACTATCTCAATATCTATAAAGGTATTTAATGCATTAATGGATTATATTAATAAAAATCAGGGGCATTCATTACTTTTTTCAATAAATATTTATTGAGCATCTACCATGTGTCAGGTAATGTTTTGGGTACTAGGGACACAACAGTGAATAAAAAAAGAAAATAAATCCCTGTCATCATAGAGCTTACAGTCAACTAGTAATAAAAATAAGTAGATTACATAATATAGAAAATGATATATATTATGTATAAAAATAAATGGGGAAGGAGACGAGAAGGGTCAAGGAGAGGGTAGAGGGTGTAGTTTTAAGTAGGGTGTTCAGGGGAGGACTCACTGAGAAGGTAACTTTTGAGCAAAGACTTGAAGAAGGTGAGGGAGAAAGCCATGAGAATGCCTGGAGTAGAATATTACAGGTAGGTTGAAATGTCAGTGCAGTCATGCTAGACTCAGGAATAGCAGAAGTCAGTTTGGCTGGAGGACAATGGAGATGAGGAAATAAGGTTAAAGACAAAATGGGGACTAAATCATAGGAACTGGTAGGTCATAATGAGAACTTGGCTTTTTCTACTGAGTGACGTAGAAAGTCATTGAATAGTTTTTAGTAGTGGAGTAATATGATCTGACTCACACTTTAAAAGGATTTTTCTGCTTTCTTTGTAAAGGATAGACTGCAGAGAGGCAAAGGTTAAATCAGGGAAATTCTTTAGGCAATTAGTTAGGCTTTTGGACTATTTCAGGAAAAAGATCATGGTGGCTCTCATCAGAATGATAGCCATGGAGGTGGGAAAATATGGAAGAGTCATAAGAATTTCCTGAGGGATTGGATAGGGAGTATGAGATTAAGAGAAGCATCAAGCATGATTCCAAGATTTTGTCCTGAGCAACTGGAAGGATGAATTTGTCATTGGCTGAGATGGAGAAAGTCATACTTACAGCAGGTTTGGGGAAGTGGAGGAAAAATCAGTTGTTGAGTTTTGGCTGTGTTCAATTCAAAATGTCTAGTAGACATCCAAGTAGAGATAGCAATTTGATACATGATTCTGGTATGCTCGGGGGGAAAAAAATCTATACTAGAGATATAAATTTGGTAGCCATCAGATGTGATATCTAAAACCAGAGAGTGAATGTAGATAGAGAAGAGGACCAAGGGCAGAGTCCTGGAGCACTCCAGCACTGATCGGACATGAGAGGAGGAGGAGCCAGCAAAGGAGACCAAGAAGGAGCAACAAGCAACGTGCGAGGAAAGCCACGAAAATTTGATTCTCATGTGGTATGCAAAGAAATTCTATTGAAGAAAAAGGCACAATTATATGAATCCTGCTAAGACTAAGCCCTGGCCATTGGATTCAACAAGGTGGAGGTCATTTGTGACCACAATGAGAGCAGTATTGATGGTTTTTGATTCTGTGGGGGCAGAAGCCTGATATGAGTGAGTTGAAAAGAGAATGGGGAGGAAAAGAATGAAAGGCGACCATTGTAGACTGATCCTGCAAGGAGCTAATTATTAATTATAAATTTTCAAAATCACTCTAGAAGGTAAGTTTGTGTGCACTCATTTTACAGATGATAAGACTAAGGTTGAGAAAGAATAAAAATTTAGCCCAAAATGAAAATGCTAGCAAAAGGAAGAACTACAACCTAAACACAGATGTCTGACTCCAAAGATAAGAGTTCTTAATTGTCCCATGCTTTTGGCAAACACATGTTGAGTCCCTACAATGTATACATACTACATGAGAGTACCAATACACGTTTATCTGAACTATGATTTAGACCACATTTCTCAGAATCATCCAAGGATGACTTGCGTCAGAATTAACTAGCAGGCATCTTAAAAATTCAGATTCCTGAACTTCATCCAGGATTCACTGAATCAAAATATTTGGGGGTTTTAGCACTCCAAGAAATTCTTATGTGAACCAAAGTTTCAGTTATCTAATAAAATACAATGCTTCTTTCTAATACGTTAAATATATGTATTTTTAAATTTCTCCACCTTCTTTTCTTTTAATCCCATTTGCATCAGTGAAAATTTATTTGGTAACTTCCCAGCAAATATTCAATGTCCTTTTCGATAACACTTTTCATAACCAAATACATTTGCCTAGAATAACAAACCCTAATTTTTTCTTTCTAAACTTCTCAGCATAAATTTTCAGAATTTTGGATTATCTCACATATTGTTATTTTTCCCTTAAGATGGGGTTTTATTTAATGGCAACTAAATTAAGAAAGAACCTGCTCTTCAAATCGAATTGCTGTGCTTAACAGAGGATATGACCTGGGTTTTCAACTCAGAAGGATGGAATTGCATTGCAGAGCATCTCTCTGTGAAGGGAAAATGCACTATTCATTGTATGCTTCAGATCATTCTCCATTTTTGCTGTTGATTGAGACAGGAGTTCCACCAGAGTTTCTGAAAATCACCCTATTGTAGACACTTGATCTCTCTTTTTTAATAATTCAGGAAATCGGTTTGCTGCACCTATTCAGAGAATGCTTTATTTTGTACTAGTTCTTTGCTTTCTATCCAGAAACAGCTGCTCCATCTCCTGTGACACAGGATGTAATAAAATGGAGTAAATGGAGTAGAGTATTTTGATAGATTAATCACTGTGGGATATGCAGCGTTCACAGCACTCATGGTGAAAGTGAAGAGATTATACTGAAATGACATCTGTTTTCTTCCACGTAAATTGCTAGACTTTGAATCTGCTGTTATTTAGCAGATGTGTAGATTTAATTATTAGGATTGCATAACCACTGGGGAAACCATGGGATTTTATTGATAGCTTTCCACCTACGGTAACTGCAGAATAAGTAAACTGCCTTTGTCTCCTTTGTGGAAATAAAACTAAAAAAGTTAAACCCATAAGGGATGTGTTTCTTATTCCTAAGGTGCATATAAACTGGTTGTGTTGGTGCCTATGTATTAAAAAAATTTCAACAAATGTGTAACAGTTCAACAATTATCTTCTTCACAGCCTGCAGCTAAAGACTTATTTTCAGTAAAATATTTCAGAAATCCTTATTGGTCCACCTCTGCAAAACTCAGATTGCTAAGACTTTCATAGGGTTATCTATAGTTTGGGTTTTAAAAGCCCTTGGAGATTATCGGCTCCTATATATTCATTTTATGCTTGAGGAAACTAACGAAAGAAATATAGTATCTACTAAGCAAATGCCAACGTATTCCTCAATTTCCTGGCTGTCATTCCAGTGCTCAGAGCAGAGTTCACTGAGAGGAGAGAGACCCAAATCTGTTGATAGGTTCATTTGAGTACTGTGAGACTCGGCCTTCTCAGCCTCTGTGGTTTTACCCTTGTGTGATAACAGAAATAGCTTGAAGAGAAACGGGAGTTATTTGACAAAGTTACAGAGAGATTGTTGCTCCAGATGTCAAAGAAAAACAAAATGCAACAGTCCAGGTCTCTGGGATCTGGTCCCGCATGTGCCACTAATGTAATCTGGGGCCTTGACCACGTCTATTTCCTCATCTGTGCAGGGACTGGTTAGCCTGAGAAGCCACAGCAGGAGTTAAAATCCAAACCAGTGACTCTAGAATTGTACAATGCTTTCTTCTTTTTGCAAAATGCTCTTAAACCTGATGTATAAAGCAAAGTGCTGGATGAGAAACTTCACTGTCCAGAAAAGGTGAATCCAGAGATCAGTTCTTTCAGAAGTTCTATGTTGTTCTATTTGAAAAAGAAATTATATATGTTGATGAGTTTTAATCAAACCCAGGACTTAACTTCATATAGGATCTGCCGCCCCTTCTTTGTAAAGAAGTGGCTCTACAGCTACAGAATATCAGATGTAGGTAATTTTCGCCAAAACAGACAAAGAAGCACATTTAAAAGTGTGAGAGATCAAAAGTTAAATTTTCTGAGAGTCATACAAAGGTTTTTTTTTTTTTTTCAATATAATGAAACCTTATCTGAATATTTAAAAACTATTTGGATAATTACATGAAGTTTTCCATTTGGACTCAGATGTTTTGATGTCGTGTGTATAGTTGAAGCAGAGCTGTGGCACTTACCTGATTAATTGGATATGGGGTGTCCACCACGTGGCATTAGGCAGAGCTCACAGAGAGTGCCCACGGAGTCACACATCCCTACAGATGTCACAGTGCCTTAGCTGCCTCCACTCCACCATCACGATGACTGAACCACCCAGGGAGTTATGCCTGCACCAGAAAGATACCACATCCATCTTCCTCACGCTCACTGTGACAAGCCTTCAGTACATATCACACCCTGCCCTACCTGAGTGCTCCTTTGATGATCCCCCACCCCCCGGGCTCTTATCACCATATAGGTCTGTACATAATCTGACTTGAGCTTCCACTGACAGTTGACCTCTCTGACCTTCTACTATACCCTCTGAGAATTGCCACCTGTCATTGACAAAACACCCTTTATCCTTAATTTATTCTCTGAATATTTCCTCTACTTCTGTCTAACTGAAATCTGGCTGTCTTCTGAGGATGTTGCTTTACATGTAGCCAACTCAAGTGGTGTCTTTCTCTCCCACACTACTTGTTTCACTGGGTGTGGAGGGGATGAGGCTGCCCACCTTATTCCTCACTGGTGCTCAAGGACTGTTATCTCTGCCTCCTCCCTAAAACCCTTCGGCAATTTGGAAGCTCAAGCCATTAAGCCATACCATCACCTGTCGTCCCTCCCTGTTACATTCATATCCACACCTCCAGCTCATTCCCCCTTGTTCCTCAAAGAACTTAGCACATGTTTTACTGTGTCCTTCTACAGAAATATTCTTGTCAAAATCTGTTGCCATCATGGATAGGGAAGATATTCAAAACATTTAATAACTAGTATGAGACAGAAACCAACCATTAGTTAATGACTATATACTAGCTGACTATCAGTCTTTCATGTAGATGGTTTTTCCAGTCACCTGGCTTCTTAGTTGCCAAATCTACAGTCACCTGGCCTCTTAGTTGCTAAATCTACTTCTTGTTCTTCATTTTACATGTCCCCTTATCAGAGAGGCCATTTCTGACCAGTCCATATATATTAACAATACCCCCCAACAATTCACTGTCTAATTTGTACCTTCTCTAAAGCATACATGGTATGTAATACATTTATGAGTTTACTTGTGTATTGCCTTTCTCTTTTGACTAGAATATAAGCTACATGAGCACTAACTTTGTTCTTTTCAATGGTGTTATCTCAAACTCTACATTAGTGCCCAATAAATAACTGGTACTCAGCAAATATCTGTTGAAAAGTAACTTTGGATCAAAAGCAGAAGTTTTTAGAGGTCGAACTGCAACATTATCACTTTGTGCTACTTAGGTTTTGAATACTAAGTAGTTCTTCAAGAATTTTAAATGAATCAGAGAAAAACAGAATTCTACTAACTTTAAAAAGAGACTGAATTTAACGTAGGCATCCTAGTATGCACAGAATTGTCAGCATCAACAGAAAACCATGTCTTTCTGTACCTGCTAAAAATACAGACACTTTAAACCTCAGGAAATAAAGTGGTTCATGAAACATCAGAGGTGATATTTTGGGTCATCATATAGATAAACTTACAGAAATAACATCATTTCACCCTAAGATGGTAGGAATATATAAATGAAAAATAGGATTCAGTCAGTGGAAGCAACACTAAATTTCTGCCTCTGCCACACATAAGTTTCCTGTCTTCCAGAAAATAGCATTAGGAGAAGCACAATTCATTTTATTCATTTGGGGATTCGCCATGTAAAATAGGATATACGGCATGAATTGCAGTAAGGGGGCACATTATTCTAAAATTTTCTAACAAGCAAGCCAAGTTTGCCAGGTTCCAAATTAGCATTTAGTCATTTGTCCTACGAGGAAAATGCAAAATTATTTATTTATACCTCTTACAACTTTGCTTGGTTAAAGTTGTATCTGCATAATAGGCAGTGTGCTGGAAGGGGAAGGAAATATGCTTATGGCATCTGCCATAAAAAGAAGCTATTAAAATGACAATGTTACTGATTTCGTGAACGCGGAGAATAAGTACTCCATGAAAAAATCATTCAGCAATAACAGGCTAAACTAAAGACTTTTATTAACAGAGCCTTCTCAGTTATGATATCCTGGACCAGAAGATAGTTTACATCTGACAGAAGGGTAGTCACCTCTGACTACGAGCCCAAGGAATGGCCCTGCTTCAACTAAAACCTGGGAGCACAGTACAGACAAGATGAGGAAGCAAGGACTTGACATAACCTTTTGACAAGTTTCCTTTCAAAGGGGAAAAGTAGAGAACAAATTCCAAGCTGATGGCAAAGTTTGAAATTATCTTTTGTAATAGGATCATATTCTATATGTCAATTGCATTTTAATTTACAAATGATACCAATGACTTACTATATTTAAAGAGATTAGATAAAAATATACAGAGAAAATAAATTTATTTTTATTATTTTATATAATTAAATAAAAATATACACCAAAAAAATACATGTTCCTCTGGCCCCAACTACTCAGGGGCCTGGGGCAGGAGGATAACTTGATCCCAGGAGTTTGAGTCTGCAGTGAGCTATGATCCCCTCACTGATGGGGGCAACAAAGTGAGACTTTCATCTCTTTAAAAAAAAAAAAAAAACAGCATTAAAGAGACATTTTTATACATAGACATTTACAATTTTCTGTAAGTTTTGCTTTAATCCCTATTTTCTTTATGATGTTTATTCTTCTATTTCTCTATTTCTTCTATTTCTTCTGTTTCTTCTATTTCTCCCTGGGTCTTGGAGAGTGAACTCTCTCCTCAAGTCATTAGCCTGAATAGGGTCACATCCTCACTCCGGAACCATTCACTAGCAAAGAAAGTGGGATTTCCCCTTTTAGACCAACGAGCCTACTAGCATCTCTAGCTACTATTTTTCAGTATCCTTTGATGGCAATTCTTTCCCCATCCATCTTTTAAACACTAGAATCTCTCAAGATTCCATTCTGTGTCCACTTCTCTTTTAACTTTTCAGACTTCCTCTGTGTAATCTCATCTATTCCTATGAATTTTTCATCTATATTTTGATAACACCCTGATGTGTATCTTCAGCCCAATCTTTTCCTGAGCTGTGGACTCACATATAAAACTACCTGTAGCTCTCTCCACTTGGATTCACCATCACTATAAAAATTCAAGCACATCCAAAGCTGAAGTCAATGTTGGGTCAAATAGTATTTCTGATTCTAGATCCTTGAGGAATCGCCACACTGTCTTCCACAATGGTTGAACTAATTTACACTCCCACCAACAGTGTAAAAGCATTCCTATTTCTCCAAATCCTCTGTAGCGTCTGTTGTTTCCTGACTTTTTAACGATCACCATTCTAACTGGCATGAGATGGTATCTCATTATGGTTTCGATTTGTATTTCTCTAATGACCAGTGATGATGAGCTTTTTTTCATATGTTTGTTGGCCACTTTTGAGAAGTCTCTGTTCATGTTCTTTGCCCACTTTTTGATGGGGTTGTTTGATTTTTTTTGTAAATTTGTTTAAGCTCCTTGTAGATTCTGGATATTAGCCCTTTGTCAGATGGAGAGATTGCAAACATTTTCTCCCATTCTGTAGGCCGCATGTTCACTCTGATGATAGTTTCTTTTGCTGTGCAGAAGCTCTTCAGTTTAATTAGATCCCATTTGTCAACATTAGCTTTTGTTGCAATTGCTTTTGGTGTTTTAGTTGTGAAGTCTTTGCCCATGCTTATGTTCTGAATGGTATTACCTAGGTTTTCTTTCAGGGTTTTTATGGTTTTAGGTTTTAAGTATTTAATCTATCTTAAATTGATTTTTGTATAAGGTATAAGGAAGGGGTCCAGTTTCTGTTTTCTGCATATGGCTAGCCTGTTTTCTTAGCACCATTTATTAAATAGGGAATCCTTACCCCATTGCTTGTTTTTGTCAGGTTTGTCAAATATCAGATGGTTATAGATGTGTGGTGTTATTTCTGAGGCCTCCATTCTGTTCTATTGGACTATACATCTGTTTTGATACCAGTACCGTGCTGTTTTGGTTACTGTTGCCTTGTAGTATAGTTTGAAGTCAGGTAGCAGGATGCCTCCAGTTTGTTCTTTTCATTTAGGGTCGTCTTGGCTATACAGGCTCTTTTTTGGTTCCATATGAAATTTAAAGCAGTTTTTTCTAGTTCTGTGAAGAAAGTCAATGGTAGCTTGATGGGAATAACATTGAATCTCTAAATTACTTTGGGCAGTATGGCCATTTTCATGATATTGATTCTTCCTATCCATGAGCACAGAATGTTTTTCCATCTGTTTGTGTCCTCTCTTATTTCCTTGAGGAGTAGTTTGTAGCTACCTTGAAGAAGTCCTTCACATCCCTTGTAAGTTGTATTCCTATGTCTTTTATTTTCTTTGTAACAATTGTGCATGTCTTCTCAATCAACCTGTACTCATACCTCCATAATCCCAATGATTCACCAATTTCTCCATATGGCCTCCCTTATCTATTCTCTGGGTTACTACTATACTCTCCCCATCCATTTCCCTACCCCACATGTAATCTACCTTCCACAGTCTCATTAGTGATCTGTCTAAAATGCACATATGATCTGTCATTCTCCTGCTGAAAGTACTGGTGGGCTCCCCAGTGAAATGTAATCTCTCAGGACTCAACTCAAAATTTACAAGTACTTCATAATTTGATTCCAGTTCACCTCTTCATAGAGCCACACCTAGCCGAAATAACACTTCTGTGCAAATTAGAAAAGTCACCCCTTTCTCTCAGCAGATGCAACCTTATGCCAGAGAACACAGCTGCCATAAAGACGTGCAGTGGCGATGCCTATCCACCCAATCTCCTGAACCCATTCCCCAAACTTGCCACTTTTGCATCTGAATTTGTAAGTAGGATTTCCCTATTTATGGTCCCCCGCCCTGCCCGCTCGCCTCACTCCTAGCCCTCCTCCTTCATCTAAATCTTCTTCACTTTCAATTTGTAAGTGGCAGTCATGCATATCCCTCTATTGTGCTTTCACAGAACCCTGCACTTTATTATCTCAGACTGTATCACAGTATATGATTGTGAGTTTGTCATATTCTTACTAAACTATAAATTCTTGGGGACAAGAATCATGCCTGTCTTATTCATATTTTAATCCCTAATCCTAAGCAGATGCCTGCCACCTAAAAGATGCTTCAATAAATGTTAGATGAATTTAAGTCTAGGCCGGGTGCAGTGGCTCATGCCTGTAATCTCAGCACTTTAGGAGGTTAAGGTAGGGGGATCACTTGAGGCCAGGAGTTTGAGACCAGCCTAGGCAACACAGCAAGACCACATCTCTACAAAAAATGCAAAACTTAGCCAAGCATGGTGGATCGAAGTATCATTCTGAAATTACTATTGTAAGTTATATGTCATAAAAGACCTTTAATAGAGACTGGGACCAAATCAAGAGAAAAATAGTGGAGAACTGAATCCCACAGAAGGTTGAATTCCTGCTGAAAAAAGGAATATCTTAAGAGTATAAAAGGTGACTCAGATACATCCTGTTACTTAAACGTCCAAGACTCTGATTGCCAAGGCCTGTATCTCTGTTTCTTATTTCTTCCTGAAAAGCTTTTAGTTTATTCATAAAGTTTTGCCTTGAAGCCAAATGTATACTTTCTATATAATTTTAAATGGAATTATTGATCCAATCAAACCAGTCAATTTTCTGCAATCTCTAAGACATCTTAAGGCAACAGCTCAATGTCCATACATCTTGTCTGGTTAGAAGACAGACATGATAGCTAAAGTTTTAAAAAATTCTCATAGGTTGTTCCTGTGCTTTTCAGGTCCCTCTGGCCAGACCAGTTTCATTTGTAATGGAGATTTTGCAGATTTCACAAGCTTTGCTAATCCCCTCCATAAGAAAGATAAGCTCGGACATTCAGGTTGACATACGTAGTTTCCAGAACTTTTGTCAGTGTTTCATAGAATTTGTTTAAGGTGCCATGAAATGTAGTAGTGAAATCTAAAGTGTTGGAATTGTTTTTCTAAGAAAACCCATTGTAGATGGAGAGCAAGGTATCTAATAAGGTGTGGAAGTTCTAAATAAATACAAGAAGACATGAGGCATCAGAGAGAAAGAGAAAGTAGCAGAGAGAAAGTAGCCAAGAGAAAGTGATGGTCCATTCATTTGTTGATGTACTCAACACCTTCCAGTTACTGCTTACTATGTGCCAGGCAATATGCTTGATGCTTGGGGGATATGTTGGTGAATGACAGAGACACATCCCTGCCATAATGGAGGTTTCACCCTACTGGGACACACAGGCAAGAAATTAGTCCCACTGTTCATGGGACATTTTTTATAATCAGATTGCTTACATTTCAGTAGACATAAAGAGACTACTAGAAGATGTTTACACCTTATTATTGCTCCTTATATATCCTCTGTTCTTTTAATTCTCTGGTAATCCTATTTCACTGGCACATGTTCTTCTCGTTTACTCTAATTCTGAGCTCTCTGGTTGGGGGCCACTCAGATGGGCAGGCCATTTTTTCTCATTAGAATTCAGGTCTGGTGTTGGAATCTTAAGGTGGTAAGACTTGGAAAAGTTTCTTGTCTAATGATCCAAAGGTGTAATAACAGGCTTTTGACCACCTCCTGGGGTCAGGAGACCCAGCATACTCATCCTCTGCCTACTCCGTCCTCATCCCTAGGCTCCACCACTGCTTGTCATGTTGTCTACCCATTTGTGGAAGACTGAGGTTGGGGAAGCCAATTCAATTCTCTTTGCAAAGACCTCAACAAAGCCTGATGTTTTATCCACACAAAATGATTGCAAGTCTGAGTGCGGCTTGCCTTAGGAGAGACATGTAACCAGTCCTGGGACTTACAGTTGAGGAGAAGGGGAATTAAAATGTCCATTTCCTAGAACCTCTACAGATTCTCAAGTTCTAAATCTTTAACTATGTGGACGTAGGGCATTCATTTTGAAAAATTCATGTTATTGAAAATAATAGCTGCTTCGGGAAGAGTAGCTAATGGATGCTGGGCTTAATACCTAGGTGATGAGATGATCTGTGTAGCAAACCACCATGGCACACATTTACCTATGTATTAACCCTACACATGTACACCTAAACTTAAAATAAAAGTTGGAAAAAAAGAAGAAAATAAGTAATAGCTGCTATGAATTAACCAATTATTTTGGTTCAGGAATTATAATTGCTTCCAGTCCTGCCACTAATTAATTGGTTATGTGATCATAGCAAAGTCATAGATCTCCCTGTGCCCATTACCTCTCTGTAAAATAAGGGGATTGGAGTAAAAGTCCTCTAAAATCTGCTTTTAAGACTCCATAATATGAATCTCTAGTACTCTTTGAACAAGCAGAACTCTTTAGATGCTTGTGGTCCCTTGAAATCTGGTCCTAAGCTTCCTGTCTGTCTATGTCTCTCTGACTCCTCTGAGCGAACTTCCTCTGCAGCCAAACTAATTCTACTTCACATGAGTTACACAGCTGTTCCCCTTCTTGAAATACCTTCCTCTATCCTAACTCTCTGAAATCTGCGCTGTTGGGAAAGGCCATCCTCCAGGGACCCTGAGAATCCATGCACATTATTGCTGAGTGTGCCAAACTTTAAAAACAACTCGCCCTACCACAGGCACTGCTTCCATCTGGGTTCATTGCCTCTCCCTGTGGGACTTACAGGCAGAGGAACAATAATTTGCATTCCTTTCCTGTGCTGTGAGATTTAAGTTCTTACCTTCATCCATTGTCTCATTACCTGCTTTCAGTGCCTATGGCATGGTGGCAGATTTATTCCACACCATCCTCTATGAGGTGGGCATGCTTCCCCGACACAGGCACTCAGAAAGACCAAAGTAAATTTCTATCTTCTCTGCAAATAACTGAAGTTTCAAAGACTTTTCCATCATCCTCTGAACATCTATGTGTTGAAACTAAAAAGATATGTACCACAAGGAAGGCACAGAAACTGAGGGAGGTTACCATGGCTCCAGTTCTAATTCTCAGTTTTGAAAGCGATTTATTATATCCTTGTCACAGGATTGATTAGGCGTGGGGAAAATGACTCCAGTAAACCAAACTCACAACTGACTGAAGTACAAACAGGGACCCAATTTGCTCATTTACCGTGAGAAATATAACTCTTATGTTCATCTGAAATGTATCTGTCAGTATGACAAAACATTCTCTCACCACAGGAAGATCTGTTTGGGAAACCAAATTACAGTCACACGATTGCTTAGTGAGCACAGAATCCGAGTTAAAGGAGTTGGTGAAGTGAGGTTAGTATTTATGGGTGGAGGCCAAGCTTATGGATCTTTCTCGTGTTACAGACTTATCCACCATAAAAGGGGACAAATCAAGTTCCTGGTGCAGGGCAACCTCCCTCAGAGAGTACTTCACTTCTGTGTATGTTCCATTGCTGCCTATAAATCTATATTTTTGTGGGTCCTTCCTCTTCACTGCGGCTTTAGTTATTAGACCTTGAACTTGAATGTGGTGGAAAAAGAGACTTGATGTGTTAAAGTTCCTCTATCTTATTTGTCTCCACCTAAAGTTTCATTTGTATCAGAGTTACGAAGGGCAGGAGAGATACAGGAGAGTTACTGAAGGCTCTTTTTCAATGTACCACAATTTAAGAAATTACAATTATTTTTAAAGATTGTGCCAACTTTTAAGCCTCCCTGAGGTCAATGTTGGGTGATGCATGCCCCTCAGATTCCCTTTATTAGACCTGTACTCCCATCCCTAGCTGCTGTAAGTACTGGAGAGCTGCCTCTAGCTGATGAAGCTGCCACTCTGAGGATTTACACATATCCCTACCCCATGGTGTGTGGGGTTATCCCATAACCAATGACTGGCCTACGTTGGGATAGAAAAGCTAGTTCCTTGATGGCTTGGTGAAGTTTATGGACCACAGTCTCCAGCCCCAATCCCTAGTTCAAACCAAGGTTAGACTTGATCTGAGAGCACATCCTTACTCAGCTCATTGTCCTTGCCTTTCCTCCTCTGCTCTCTCCCTAACTGGTCTTTCAGAAGAGCACTCTAGCAGTAAGTCCCACATCTCAATCTCTGTCTCAAGCTCTGCCTCTACGGTGCCCAGCCTAAGAGAGCTCATAACAAATATCCTTTCCCCATCTTCCTGCTACTTCTCTAGCATCCCTAGTGGGCTTATTCCTCACCCTAGATAAGGTCTCTGCTGGTTCTATAGAAATAGAGTCAGAGAACCAAGATTAGGCGTAAGGAGCCTACTAGCTAGGATCCCTCTGCACAGGATATAGAGGACAAGGGTATATCTGAGAAAAGGCTCCCTGATGCTTACCTCCAGATATTGGAATTGTTATTTTACAGCCCTGACAGTTTCTGTAGATGCTTTTTGTGTCCTCTGCCTGTAAGTTTTCACTAATAACTGATAGTATTTTCTATCCAATTTTTTTTCTTTTTTTTTTTACTTTTTAAATATTTTTTACTTTGGTTTAAATGAAGATGAACAGGACAAACAGAGTACTGGCATAGGGAAGAGACATGAGTGGGACAATTCAGGGGACAATAAGGTTATGCCTGGAATGCCTAAGAGCAACAAGGAAAGGAGAAAGAGCTTCCCACAGAAAGGTTTACAGTTCATTCTGTCTGGAGCCCGGGACAGAGCAAGGAAGAGTCAGGAGACAAAGAACATGGACCTCAGAGAATCCAGATGGTTGGCCACAGGGTATCCAGTTAGGGCAACACCCCCCACCGCTACCACCCCACAAGAAACCCAGTCATTCAAGACCAGATACTAAATCCCAACCTTATCCTGACTTCACAAACTTCAAGACATCCCCTCATACAAACAAGAAGACTGAAGAACTGTTAAAAACAAAATGCACAGGAGCCACCAACCACAAAAACAGCTCAAATACACACCCATAATGTGACTGTGACCTCAGCGCCATAGCCACAAGTACCATAATTGCCTCTCCACCTCCTAAGAATGATCTTCCTGATATCTGGAACCAGTTATCACTCGTATTTGCATCACTCGCCTTACACAGAAGCCCTTAGCACTGAGTAGTCCCCATCTAAAGGAGCCCACCCTCCCTAGCACCACACGTCCCCCTGTTCTGCCACTCTACTTAACCCCGGTTCATTTTCTTCATAACACACACCACAACTTGAAAATATGTATGTATTCCTTTGTTTCCCTTTTTACTGTCTGTCTTCCTCACTAACTTGAGAGCTCCATATGACAGTAACTGTATTTATTCGCCATCATGACAAAAATAAAGAACAGTATTTGACGAAAGCAGTATAGACTTCACCACTACTGGTAGAATGATTCAATGAATGTTGATGACATGCTGCAAAGTGTTGGAGCTGACTGTAGTTTTGGCCCTTTAATTCAGAACAGGAGCTAGGAGCTTATCTTCAAAAACCAAGTCTGAGCTTGGCACTAGGACCAGAAAAGGGTTGCAGTACTTCTTGTTCCCTGATGCTTAAAGAATAATTGGGTTACGGGGGTAGTTAAAAGGACTGAGTAGAATTTGGTGATTAGAAGTGAAATAGAAGAAAATTGACAGGAAAAGAGCTTTTGCAGTAATCCTCTTTTATGCCATTTTTATCTCAGAATGCTGAAGGGTTTTCCATATGTATCATGTTTTCAGTTCTTAGTTCTCAAATGCGTAATTTATACAGCTTCAAAAGAATAATTGGCAACATATGAATATGCATGTGCATATTTATGATATTGCATCCATCAGCACAATATTACCTTTCCTCCAGGGTTTAAAATGTATACCTTTTGCACTTTAAAATAGTTAGTCTATATGGATTGGTGTCAAACAAACGGTTCTTACATTCTTTATTAGTTTTCCTTTCATAGTCCTTTATGCCAAGAACAAACACCATATTCTTTGAAGGTTGTTTTTATACAATGCTTTCTCGGGTGATTAAAAAAAAAAAAAAGAGAGAGAGCAAGCTTGCCTCTGAATAGGACTGTATACACTGGATTAAATCCCCTGAGCACTACTGTCAACAGTAAACAATACCTTTATTTCATTCAAGATCTCAATTCTGTGAGTTTTTCCAATTAACCTGTCAGTCACTCTCAAACTTTCAACCCTGTAAATGAAAGCTGGCCCTCCTTTATCACTATGCCAAGTCCTCTTAGTCTCCCCAACACTGAATACATTTGCTAATAATTTTCTATTTACTTCTGTTTATCAGCTCACAGTCACCTAATGCTATCCTTTCCACTCAGTATGCCTGGGTTGCCCCTCTCATAATTAATATTAATGGAGCATGTACATGCTTAATATACATAATCTTATGCAATCCTTACAACAACCCTATAAACTGTCATATCAGAGTTCTCAGATTGCAAGCAATGGAATCCAACTTTAGCTAAATTAAGCAAAAGGAAACTTACTGGAAAAATACTGGAGTTCTCGTTACCAATGGGAAGGGTAGAAAGCCAAGCTTAGAAACGAACAGAAGCTAAGGCATCGCCAAAGAGCTAGGAATCCAAAATTATAGGGATAATGTGTGATCAGAGCTATACTACAATCAACAAGTAAATGCTAACACTTACATGTTGCTAATTATGTGCTACATACTGTTCTAAGCATTTCACATAACACATATGCATGTATCACAATGTACAGTAGATATCCATTTTTCTCTGTTTGGTGTCTGTCTATCTCAAAGCGTGAAAGCTCCATATGGACAGAAACCATGTGTATTGTATTTACTGATGCATACCTAATGCCAAGGAGTAGTTGGCATATAGGATAAGATAGGTACCCTTAACACTCCCATTTTACACATGAGGAAACATGCACAGGAGGGCTCAATAATTCCCAAAGTCATGCAGTTGCAGTGTATGGTGTATCTCTAGAATCTGTGCCTTTAACCACCATACTATAATTTCATCCATTTTAGTCATTTTATTTCTCTGGTCAAGTTCAGACTCCAAAGGGCCTATCCAGTTGGTATTCACGGGGTGACACATATTCCCATTATCTCAGGAAAGGTTGATTACCAGTCCACTGAGAAAGCAATAATTCCTTCCAAGGAAATCAGGATATTACAAGAGAAAAAAAATGGGAGATCAAAGAATGACAAATATCTTCGCACAATAACCTCCAGGATGAAACCATTATCTTCTCCGTTTTATGCATTAGGAAAGTGAAGCAAAAGTCTACATGATAATTCTCTACTTTTATGGTGACAAAGCTGAGAGTATTGGGTTGAATAGTGCCTCCCAAAAACTCATATCCATCCAGAATCTGTGAAAGACACCTTCTTTAGAAACAGGACTTTTGCCAATGTAATCAAGTTGAGGTCATCCTGAATTAGGGAAAACCCTAATCTCATAATTTGGGTCCCTAAGAGAGGAAATTCTGGACACAGATACAGGAAGAGGGAGAATGCCATTTGAAAACTGAGGCAGAGATTGGAATGATGCCTCTACTAAGTAAGTGCCAGAAGCTAGGAAGAGGCAAGGACGGAGCTCCCTTACAGCCTCAGCGAGAGCATGGCCATGCTAATACTTTGATTTTTGACCTCTGTCCTCCATGATTGTGAGAGAATATATTTCTGCTGTTTTAAGCCATGTAGTTTGTGTTAATTTGTTATAGCAACCCTAGCAAATTAATACACTAATGCTCAAGATATTAAATAACTTATCCTAGATAACAGAACTTATAAGTGGCATAGACTGCATTACGTGTTTTCTCTCTTTTCCTTTTCCTCCAACCCTCATGCCCCACTATACCCTTAATCCTTAACTACCCAGCAGTCTTCCCTAGATTGCCTAATTCTCCCCTGACTCTGACAAACTGCAATCTTCTTTTTTTAAATTTTATTTTAGGTTCAGGGGTACATATGCAGGTTTGTTATTCAGGTAAATTGCATGCCAGGGAGGTTGGTGTACAGATTACTTCTTCACCCAGGTGATAAGCATGGTACCCAAAAGGTAGTTTTTTAATCCTCACCCTTCTCCCACCCTCCACCCTCAAGCAGGCCCCAGTGTCTGCTGCTCCTTTCTTTGTGTCCATATGTACTGAATCTAACTGCAGTCTTGACCACTGATCTACTTCCTATCAAAACGACTCTTAAGTAGTACTTCATTCTCCACAGCCTGTTCAATGTTCTATTAATAAGATAAACTGATGTGCTAATTTAGAAATCACTAGCACACAGTTATGTAACATTTTCATTTAAAAATGACTTCACAAAAACCAATATCTTAGCCCAAAGCCCCCATGGTCATAGGGGATGAAGGATGGGTGGCATCTAGAAAGCATTTCATCCTTTGGCTTACACCACACAGATGACTAACAGCTCTGCTCTTTTTATAAAAATATTGGCATATGGCCTCTTAGGCCCTTTGAATTATTATTCTCTCTATGACAACACTGACCTCCTGGGAAAAAAAACAAAAACTCTAGCCTTCTAAAACTAGTCACTTTGATTTACATTATCTTCTTTCTTACAACCTGTGAATTCCACCAGATTAAGCCAAAATATTTGTTTTCTATTCCCTTGTATCCGTAGAGAACTAATGATCAGCAAGTAAGCAGAAAGTCCAACTTATAGACAAAATGCTATTTAGTATTCAGCAAAAGAGAAGAACTAGGAAATGGTTGTTGAATCAACCAACCAGCAATATCTCCCCTATGCCTCTGTGTGGCAGGCACAATTCTAAACACATCATACTAACTCATCTAATCTTCACAAAAACCTAGAAGGGAAATATTATCACTGTCACTTTATGAATGAAGAAACTGTGACCCAGAGAGGTTAATTTAAAACTTTCATATGGATTTGCTAGGACTATCATAACCAAGTACTGCAACTGGGTGGTTTAGACCAAAATTTATTGTCTGACTATTTGGAGGTGAAAATTTCAAGATAAAGATGTCAGAAGGGGTACGTCTTCTTAGGGATAGGGGAAGAGATTCTGTTCCATGCCTCTCTCCTAGTTTCTGGTGGATTTCTGGCAATATTTGGCATTCCTTTGATTAATGCATGACCCCAGTCTCTGCCTTCATCTTCACATTATATTCTCCTCTGCCTGTGTGTCTCTGTGTTAAAATTTCCCCTTCTTATAAGGACACAAGTCATATTGGATTAGGCCCACCCTAATGGCATCATCTTAACTTATTAATCTGCAGAGACACTGTTTCCATTAAGACCATATCACAGATACTGAGGGTTAGGACTATAACATCTCCTGGAGGGACATAATTCCACCCATAACACCTTGGTCGGTAGAGCATCCAGGAATTGGCACACAGACAACTGCCTCCAGAACTTCTTTATTTTAACAACCACACTTTCCTTCTCTTCATTTTCAAAGTGACACTGGCTATGGTTTACCTCTCTCTCAAGTCTTTCCACTGACATAATTTATTCTCCTCCTACTCAGGACTTTCATAACCAACAAAACAGCTGCTTTTAATATCTTCTCTCAGGATTCAGATGTTTAAAATGGTTATTGTATAACAAAATTTGGTTAAGCTAAGTTGTCCTATGTTTTGAAAGATGGGTGTTTACTTATGAGACATTCAAGGGATGTGCTTGGGTTTAGTTTTTCTCATAGTAAACTTAAAATATGGAAAGATAGAAAACCTTTTGATTTGTT
>NW_012098754.1:480599-486451 GCF_000951045.1 Mandrillus leucophaeus
ATTTCTGCTGTTTTAAGCCATGTAGTTTGTGTTAATTTGTTATAGCAACCCTAGCAAATTAATACACTAATGCTCAAGATATTAAATAACTTATCCTAGATAACAGAACTTATAAGTGGCATAGACTGCATTACGTGTTTTCTCTCTTTTCCTTTTCCTCCAACCCTCATGCCCCACTATACCCTTAATCCTTAACTACCCAGCAGTCTTCCCTAGATTGCCTAATTCTCCCCTGACTCTGACAAACTGCAATCTTCTTTGTTTAAATTTTATTTTAGGTTCAGGGGTACATATGCAGGTTTGTTATTCAGGTAAATTGCATGCCAGGGAGGTTGGTGTACAGATTACTTCTTCACCCAGGTGATAAGCATGGTACCCAAAAGGTAGTTTGTTAATCCTCACCCTTCTCCCACCCTCCACCCTCAAGCAGGCCCCAGTGTCTGCTGCTCCTTTCTTTGTGTCCATATGTACTGAATCTAACTGCAGTCTTGACCACTGATCTACTTCCTATCAAAACGACTCTTAAGTAGTACTTCATTCTCCACAGCCTGTTCAATGTTCTATTAATAAGATAAACTGATGTGCTAATTTAGAAATCACTAGCACACAGTTATGTAACATTTTCATTTAAAAATGACTTCACAAAAACCAATATCTTAGCCCAAAGCCCCCATGGTCATAGGGGATGAAGGATGGGTGGCATCTAGAAAGCATTTCATCCTTTGGCTTACACCACACAGATGACTAACAGCTCTGCTCTTTTTATAAAAATATTGGCATATGGCCTCTTAGGCCCTTTGAATTATTATTCTCTCTATGACAACACTGACCTCCTGGGAAAAAAAACAAAAACTCTAGCCTTCTAAAACTAGTCACTTTGATTTACATTATCTTCTTTCTTACAACCTGTGAATTCCACCAGATTAAGCCAAAATATTTGTTTTCTATTCCCTTGTATCCGTAGAGAACTAATGATCAGCAAGTAAGCAGAAAGTCCAACTTATAGACAAAATGCTATTTAGTATTCAGCAAAAGAGAAGAACTAGGAAATGGTTGTTGAATCAACCAACCAGCAATATCTCCCCTATGCCTCTGTGTGGCAGGCACAATTCTAAACACATCATACTAACTCATCTAATCTTCACAAAAACCTAGAAGGGAAATATTATCACTGTCACTTTATGAATGAAGAAACTGTGACCCAGAGAGGTTAATTTAAAACTTTCATATGGATTTGCTAGGACTATCATAACCAAGTACTGCAACTGGGTGGTTTAGACCAAAATTTATTGTCTGACTATTTGGAGGTGAAAATTTCAAGATAAAGATGTCAGAAGGGGTACGTCTTCTTAGGGATAGGGGAAGAGATTCTGTTCCATGCCTCTCTCCTAGTTTCTGGTGGATTTCTGGCAATATTTGGCATTCCTTTGATTAATGCATGACCCCAGTCTCTGCCTTCATCTTCACATTATATTCTCCTCTGCCTGTGTGTCTCTGTGTTAAAATTTCCCCTTCTTATAAGGACACAAGTCATATTGGATTAGGCCCACCCTAATGGCATCATCTTAACTTATTAATCTGCAGAGACACTGTTTCCATTAAGATCATATCACAGATACTGAGGGTTAGGACTATAACATCTCCTGGAGGGACATAATTCCACCCATAACACCTTGGTCGGTAGAGCATCCAGGAATTGGCACACAGACAACTGCCTCCAGAACTTCTTTATTTTAACAACCACACTTTCCTTCTCTTCATTTTCAAAGTGACACTGGCTATGGTTTACCTCTCTCTCAAGTCTTTCCACTGACATAATTTATTCTCCTCCTACTCAGGACTTTCATAACCAACAAAACAGCTGCTTTTAATATCTTCTCTCAGGATTCAGATGTTTAAAATGGTTATTGTATAACAAAATTTGGTTAAGCTAAGTTGTCCTATGTTTTGAAAGATGGGTGTTTACTTATGAGACATTCAAGGGATGTGCTTGGGTTTAGTTTTTCTCATAGTAAACTTAAAATATGGAAAGATAGAAAACCTTTTGATTTGTTGGGCTAAATACAGTGTGTATGCCCACAGTGTTAGGTGCAAATGGAATCCTTATTTTATTTTTATGCAAACATTATGTGGACTCTGTGTTGGTGGTGATGGCTTAAAAATCTTACACTGGCAAGATTTACAGGGCTGTGAGCATTTGTGCACAACAGCAGGATGGCTGTAAGCACAGACTTTGGGTAAGAAAGATTTATACAATCACCAGCTAGTTGTTATCTGCCCTGCCTCTTCCTCTTTTCACTCTTTGTCTGAGGGCTTTCTCTTCCTGGCGAACCCTACTTTGCCCACCCACCCTGCATACTGGAAGTACTCTCCCCTAGATATTATTCTTCAATATATGACTGGCATGAGTTGCTATAAAAAATATCCCAGCTCCACTGCTCCTCGAGTAGGAAAACTAAGGTGTGTTTCCATATGGGCTCCCTGAATTTCTTCGGCAAGATTAAAATCTAATTGCCTACATGGAACTAGCTTAATAATTCACTCTCTACTGGTTGCTTTCCCTTCTTTATCTCACTTTTCCACCAGTAGGGTATAGTATTTTTTTAATCTCCTATTAAATTATTTACTCTTGAATTCTCTTCTCTGAGAATCTGCATCTGATGAAATCCTACTAAGATGATGGCTGTGCGAACTTAAAAAATTGACTTAATTTCTCTATACCTCAGTTTCTACATCCTCCAAATGGAATTGCTTAAAAGAAATTAAAAACCTAAAGGGGTTTTCACTAGCCAAATCTGGGACAACCTGAGCATCAAATAAACAATGGTCAAAACATATATTATTTACTGAATCACAAAAGCATCCTATGAGTCCATAGTAACATAAATGAGTAAATAATTGTGGAAAAGAGGAAGACATTTCCTAAGGTACAAAGAGGCTAATAAGTATGGAAGAAATTATGGAATTGGAAAATCACCAGTTGGCATCATATTAATAATTAATTTGGCTAAATTAGCATGCAGGTGAAAGTTTTATGAGAAACAGGACACATTGTCTCAAAGTACTCCCCCACAAATTACTTAATTACAAATCAAGAAAGTATAACTCTCTAGCAGAAAAACCTATCAGATGCCACCTTGATCAAATTATCAAAATTAACATTACCAGTAATTAGATAAATTGAAATAATGTACAACTCATTATAATAAGAGCACAGTATCACTTTTGTCATATTTCTGCCAAAATGCATAATCAAATCTAATAATGAGGAAATAGAAAATAAACTGAAATTGTAGGACATTTTCTGAAATAACTGACTGGATAGTAATCTTCAAAATTATCACATCAAGAAAGTCAAGGAAAGACTGAGAAATTTGCCAGGCACACAAAGAAAAAAGAGACATGCTGCAATGAACTGGATCCTTTTGTCATAAAGAGTATTATTGGGACAATTAGTAAAACTTAAATGGGATCTGAGGTTAAGATGGTAGTAACATACCAATATTAATTTGATGGTTGTAATTTAGTTATATAGAAGAATATTCTTATTTGTAGAAAATATGCACTAAAGCATTCAGGGATGTTGAAGCACTATGTCAGCAACTTATTTTCAACAGCTCAGGAAAAGTAAATGGTTTTCTTCTCTTCTTAAAGTTTTTCTGTAAGTTTAATATTGTTTCAAGTTATTTTTTAAAATCTGGTTTATCTTCAGTCAACTATGCTTATTCTGCCTGTCTGGGTAATATTTTCATGAGTTTCTTAATAAACTGGAGATCAGAAACTTATCTGCACCTATTTATAAAATTAAAACATTTGAACAAAAAATTTAAGTTAATGCATTTAAAACGCTTAAAGAATTTTTTCCTCCAATTATGATGAAGTAACAAGTCCTAGATGAGTCCTCCTACCATAAATAACTAGAAAGATGGAAAAAAATACCAGAGTAGTGGGGAGAACCTGTTTCCAGACAATGCATAGGACTGAGATTCCTAGGAGACTGGAAATAAAACATATGAGCCATAGTTACTTCACCTTTCTACCTGGAGGCAATTTCTCAACTACAGAACAGACAGGAAAGCCCAAAAAACAACAGATTGGTTAAGTTGAGGAAAGAGAGATATAAATACGAGGGAGCTAAACTAGCTGGAATTTGCAAAGCAGAGAATCAGAGAAAAGGGTACTACACAGAAAAGGAGTGCAAAGAAATCTGTATTGGTTCTCCTTGACTCTTTTTCTGAATAAGAGGTGCATGCATAGAATGATACTCCACAAAGTCTGACACTGTATTACCAAGGAGATGAAAACTCATTTCCCAGGATTCACAAGTTCCAATCAGACAGGGTAGAGAGACTTCACTGGTATCCTGGGTTATTCAGTAGAGACACAAGGATAACACTTTAGTAGTAATGAAAAAGCAATCCTATAATAAAGGCCACTCTAGATGTACTCTTACAAAACTTCAAAACAAACCTCAAAATCATCAAACTGGTTATCAAGAAATTTAATTGTCTATAAAACAAACTTTGAAATTATTTAAACAAAGTCCCCAAATTCAAACACTCATATGATCATAACTCACAATGTCCAGCATTTGATAAAAAATTACCAGACATAAAAAGAAGCAGAAAATTGTGAGTCATAACTAAAATAATACCCAATCAACAGGAAAACATTTAGAAATGAAAGAGATGATGAAATTATCACATAAGAACTTTAAACAGGGAGAGTTCATCTCTACAAATATTTCTTTAAAATTAGCCAGGTATGGATTTTGTAGGGAAAATGGCAGATAGGAGAGAGGACTAAATTACGGCCACTACTCAGACAGACAGAGCAGCATATGGAGACCCACATCATGAACTTTTGCTTCAAGAACTACTGCAGGAATGTACCAGAAAAGCTAAGAGAATCCACAGACCCTCTGAAGGAAATGGATGGCTCCTGCAGGACCCAAAAGACAGCTCAAATACTGTGAGTACCCAAACTGTGAAAATGAGAAAGGGGGATCATTTGCCCCTGAACACACACCTTCACTGGGGAACCTGAAGGCATAGATCGTGGGAGAAGGAGTTGACCTTACCTGGAGCTGAGTCAATTTAGAGAGCCAAGCAAAATACAGGAGAAGAGGAAGAAGTAGAAAAAGCCCTGTGAGTTCTCTGGGTCCCCAGGGAAGCCATTTCTGACTTGTCTCACAGGGGTCCTCGGGGAGGGCTGCCAGAGAAAGTGGGAAAAGACCACAGGGAGAAGGGAACCTCCATCTGAACTTTGTAATAATTCCAACTGAACATGAAATCCCCTGGCCAGAACTCAGGGGAGGGTGTGCACACTCGACAGACAGGGAGGCACAAAAGCCCAGCTCACGTTCTCAGCCAGGTGGCTGGTAGCTGGGTAAGTTTTCAGTCCTGCTCACCCACTGCTGGAAACAAACTGGGTGCTGTTTGGGGGTATGGTGGAAGTGAGACCAGCATTTCAGGTTGCATGGGAGTTGAGTGAAGCCTGTAACTGCCAGCTTTCCCCCACTTCCCTGAAAACCTGTATGACCCAGCACAGGCAGCCATCATCCTCCTGGGAACATAACTCCATTGACCTAGGAACCACACCCCCATCCCCCAGAGCAGCCACAGCAAGCCCCACCCATGGAGAGTCTCAGATCAGATATGCCTAACCCTGCTCCTACCTGATGGTTCTTCCCATTCACTCTGATAGCTGAATATAAAGGTCATATTCTTTTGGGAATTCCAGGGTCCCACACATCACCTATCCAACCTATGCTACCACAACTAATGCTCTCTTGAAAGCAGCACCTCCCAGCAGGAGGCCAACCAGCACAAAACTAGTGAATCAAACAACTA
>NW_012098754.1:487906-492655 GCF_000951045.1 Mandrillus leucophaeus
AAAAAATTATCAGCCAAGAATTTTGTATCCAGTGAAAGTAAGCTTTATAAATGAAGGAAGGATACAGTTTTTTTCACACTAACAAATGCTGAGAGAATTTGTCACTACAAAGACAGCACTACAAGCACTGCTAAAAAGGAGCTCTAAATCTTGAAACAAATCCTGGAAACATATCAAAAGAGAACCTCTTTAATGCATAAATCTCACAGGACCTATAAAACAAAAATACAATTTAAAAAAACCAAACAAGGTATACAGGCAACAAATAGTACAATGAATGGAATAGCACCTCATATCTCAATACTAACATTGAATGTAAATAACTTAAATGTGCCACTTAAAAGAAACATAATTTTAGAATGGAGAAGAATTGAACAGCCAAATATCTGCTGCCTTCAAGAGACTCACCTAGCATATAAGGACTCACATAAACTTAAGGTAAAGGAGTGGAAAAAGATATTCCATGCAAATGGACACCAAAAGTGGGTAGGAAAAGCTATTCTTATATAAGACAAAACAAACTTTGAAGTTACAGCAGTTTAAAAAGACAAAAAGGGACACTATGTAATAATAAAAGGACTAGTTCAACAGAAAAATATCACAATCCTAAATATATATGCACTTAACACTGGAGCTTCCAAATTTATAAAATAATTACTACTAGACCTAAGAAATGAAACAGAGAGCAACACAGTAAAGATGGGGGACTTCAATACTCCACTGACAGCACTAGTCAGGTCATCAAGACAGAAAGTCAACAAAGAAACAATAGATTTAAACTATACCCTAGACCAAATGAACTTAACAGATATTAACAAAACACTCTACCCAACAAGCACAGAATATACCTTCTATTCATCAGCACATAGAACTTTCTCCAAGATAGACCATATAATAGGACACAAAAAAAGTCTCAATAAATTTAATAAAGTTGAAATTATATCAAGTTCTCTCTCAGACCATGGTGGAATAAAATTGGAAATCAACTCAAAAAAGAATCTTTGAAATTACGCAACTATATGGAAATTAAATAACCTGCTTCTGAATTATAATTGGGTCAACAATGAAATCAAGAAGGAAATTTAAAAATTCTTCAAACGGAACCTATCAAAATCTCTGGAACACACCAAAGGCGGTGCTAAGAGGAAAGTTCAAAGCCTTAAATGCCTACATCAAAAAGACAGAAAGAGCACAAACTGACATTCTAAGGTCACATCTTAAGGAACTAGAGAAACAAAAACAAACCAAACCCAAACCCAACAGAAGAAAAGAAATAACCAAGATCAAAGCAGGACTAACTGAAACTGAAATAACAACAAAAAAATACAAAAGATAAATAAAATTAATAGACCATTAGCAAGATTAACCAAGAAAAGAAGAGAAAAGATACAAATAAGCTCAATTAGAAATGAAACGGGAGATATTAAACTGATACCACAGAAATACAAAAGATCATTCAAGGTTACTATGAACACCTTTAAATGCATAAACTAGTAAACCTACAAAAGATGGATAAATTCCTGGAAATATACAACCTTCCCAGTTTAAATCAGGAATAATTAGAAATGCTGAACAAACCAATGACAAGCCGCAAGATTGAAATAGTAATAAAAAAAAAATTACCAACAAAAAAAGTCCAAGACCAGGTAGATTCACAGCTGAATTCTATCAGACATTAAAAGAATTGATACCGATCCTACGGCCACTATCCCACAAGATAGAGAAAGAGGGAATCCTCCCTAAATTACTCTATGAAGCCAATATTACCCTAATGCCAAAACCAGAAAATGACATAACAACAACAACAACAAAACTATAGACCAATACCCCTGATTAACATAGATGCAAAAGTCCCTAACAAAATACCAGCTAAAGGAATCCAACAGCATATCAAAAAGATAATCCACCAAGATCAAGTGGATTTCATACCAAGCATGCAGGGATGGTTTAACATATGCAAGTCAAGAAATGTGATACACCACATATGCATATTTTTTAAATCACATGATCATCTCATTTTTCAGATGCAGAAAAATCATCTGAAAAAATCCAGCAACCCTTTATGATTTAAACCCACAACAAAATGAGCAGAGACAGGACATACCTTGAGGTAATAAAAGCCATCTATGAGAAACCCACAACCAACAAAATACTGAATGGGGAAAAGATGAAAGAATTCCTGCTGAGAACTGTAATAAGACAAGGATCCTCGCTCTCACCACTTCTATTTAACATAATAATGGAAGTCCTAGCCAGAACAATCAAACAAGAGAAAATCCAAATCCATAAAGAGGAAGTGAAACAATCATTGCTTGCTGATGATATAACTGTTTACCTAAAAAATCCTAAAGACTCCTCCAGAAAGCTCATAGAACTGACAAATTCAGCAAAGTTTCAGGATATAAAATTAATGTACACAAATCAGTAGTTCTGCTATATACCAACAGCAACCAAACTGAGATTTAAATCAAGAACTCAACACCTTTTACAATAGCTGTAAAAAAGAAAATAAAATACTTAGGAATATACCTAACCAAGGAGATGAAAGACCTCTACAAGGAAAACTACAGAACGCTGCTGAAAGAAATCATAGAGGACACAAACAAATGGAAAAACATCCTATGTTCATGGATGGATAGAAGCAATATTGTGAAAATGACCATACTGCCAAAAGCAATCTACAAATTCAATGCAATTTCCATTAAAATACCACCATCATTCTTCACAGAACAAGAAAAAAAATCCTAAAATTCATATGGAACCAAGAAATAGCCCACATAATCAAAGAAAGACTAAACAAAAAGAACAAATCTGGAGGCATTACATTACCTAAATTCAAACTATATTATAAGGACATAGTCACCAAAACAACATGGTACTGGTATAAAAATAGATATATGGACTAATGGAACAGCATAGAGAACCCAGAAATAAAGCCAAATACTTAGTCAACTGAACTTTAACAAAGCAAACAAAAACGTAAAGTAGGAAAAGGACACCATATTCAACAAATGATGCTGGGATAATTGTCAGGCCACACGTAGAAGAATGAAACTGGATCCTCATCTCTCACCTTACTCAAAAATCAACTCATGATGAATCAAAGACTTAAATCTAAGACCTGAAACCATAAAAATCATAGAAGGTAATATCAGAAAAACCCTTCTAGACATTGACTTAGGCAAAGACTTCATGACCAAGAACCCAAAAGTAAATGCAACAAAAATAAAGATAAATATACAGAAGTTAATTAAGCTAAAGAGCTTCTGCACAGCAAAAGAAATAATCAGCAGAGTAAACAGAGTAAGCAATCTTCAGATTCAATGCAATTCCTGACAAAATATCAACATCATTTATCAAAGAATTAGAAAAAAATTATAAAATTCATATGGAACCAAAAAGGAGCCCAAATAGACAAGGCAATCCTAAGCAAAAAGAACAAAGCTGGAGGCACCACATTACCTGACTTCAAATTATACTACAAGGCTATAGTAAACAAAACAGCATAATACTGGCACAAAACTAGACACACAGACCAATGGAAGAGCATAGAGTATCCAGAAATAAAGCCAAATGCCTATAACCAACTGATCTCTGATAAAGTAAGCAAAAACACACACTACAGGGAGAAAAACCTACTCATTAAATGGTCCTGGGAGAATTGGACATCTACATGCAGAAGAATGAAACTGGATCCTTATCTCTCTCACCACATACAAAAATTAGTTCAAGATGGATTAAAGACTTAGATGCAAAATGTGAAACCATAAACATTCTAGAAGGAAACCTAGGAAAAATTTTTCTGGACATTGACCTAGGCAAAGAATTTATGACAGACTCCAAAAGCAAACAAAAATAAATAGGACTTGGTTAAACT
Source organism: Mandrillus leucophaeus (assembly GCF_000951045.1). Lineage (NCBI taxonomy): Eukaryota > Metazoa > Chordata > Mammalia > Primates > Cercopithecidae > Mandrillus > Mandrillus leucophaeus. Next base: position 491,784 of record NW_012098754.1, read on the forward strand.
AAAAAGCTTCTCCACAGCAAAATAAATAATCAGTAGAGTAAACAGACAAGAGTGGGGAAAAAATCTTCACAAACTATACATCTCACAAAGGACTAATATCCAGAATCTACAATGAACTCAAATCAGCAAGAAAAAAAAACCAAATAATCTCAAATAAGAAATGGGCAAATGACATGAACAGACATTTTTCTAAAGAAGATACACAAATGGCCAACAAACATATGCAAAAAAAAAATGTTGTACATCACTAAACATCAGGGAAATGAAAACTAAAACCACAATAAGATATCACCTTACTCCAGTCAGGATGGCCACTATAAAAAGTATTTTTTAAAAAATCAGTAGATGTTGGTGCAAATATGGTTAAAAGAGAACACTTATACACTGTTGATAGAAATGTAAATTAGTACGACATCTATGGAAAACAGTATGGAAATTTCTCAAAGAACTGAAAGTAGATCTACCATTTGATCCAGCAATCCTACTACTAGGTATCTACCCAAAGTAAAGAAGTCATTATATCAAAAAGACATTTGCACCCATATGTTTATTGCAGCACAATTCACAATTGCACAGATGTAGAATCAACCTAAGTACCCATCAACCAATGATTGAACTAAAAAAGTGATCTGTATATCATATATATCACATTTATGTATATATCACATATACATGATATACTTATATACATATAAATGTGATATATATGTCACATGGTGTATGTGTGTGTGCATGTGTGTGTGTGTATATATATATATATATATCATGAAATACTACTCAGCCATAAAAAGGAACAATATATTGTATTTCACAGCAACTGAGATTGAACTTTAGGCCATTATCCTAAGTGAAGTAACTAAGGAATGGAAAAC
>NW_012098754.1:493430-508419 GCF_000951045.1 Mandrillus leucophaeus
TCAAAGCCCAGTGCTTAGTACTCTTTAAAAGGTAGCTAGACTTATAACTACTTATAGATAGGTATTTCCATTTATCCAATAAACAAACATCTAGTAAGCATTTATTGTGTACCAAACACTGCTACCTGCTCTTGAGGGGTTCCCGATCTGGTAGGAAGACAAATAGGAGAATAAAGCAAGTGATAAAGCAAAACCAAATTGTTAAATATCTCAAGTGAAGTGGACAACCTGTCTTCCTAAGAAGAAATTAGTGGAATTTTAAAGACAAGTGAATGCTTATGAGAAAAATAAGGTGAACAAAAGCAATTACAGAGAAGCAACTATATACGCAAAAGCATGTTGCCGAGCAAAATCAGAGTAGCACTGAGCAGCGGGAGAATAGGCTGTGTATGAGACAGTGGAGATAAATGCAATTTGAGAGGTTCATGAGTTAGATCACAATAAAAACTGATATGACACGGCAAATAGTAGGGATTTTTACCCTGAGAATGCTGTGGCATCACTGAAGGACTTTAAATAGAAAAGTAACATGACTGGATTTTCATTTTAGAAGGATCATTCTCATTTTTGAAGAATGGTTTGGAGGCAAGCAGACCAGTTAGGAAGCTAAACAATTTAAGAACTATATAGAGATGGCCTGGACTTCAGCTAATACGGTGGCAATGGAAAAGCATCCACAGAATTTAGTGGCCAAATGACTTCCAATTTTATGGCATGGGCTATTAATAGAGTTTACTAAAATATTACGGAAACATTCTACCTTCACAAGCACAATTCACCGATCTTCTAGACAGAAACTAACTTCCTAAACTTAACTTTATCTTATGAGTTAAATTACTGTCCTGCATTTTGGAAACTTCTTTCACATGATTAAGTTAAACTTGATTCAGCACTAATAGAAGTTGCATCGCAAAAGTCAGGGATCAGAACTAAAGATCAGGAAAAAGAAAAAAGATGGGAAAAAAAATGCTTTAATTCTTTATATTTCAACTAGGTTGAAATTTAAGCCCAGATTTCTTATCTGTGCCTTAATCACAGTCAAGTTTTCTTTAGTCTTCTAACCTGTAGCACTAGGACTACAACATAACAGAGAGCATAGGGCAAATAGTTTCTGTTTGACATGTGGGACTTGATCTTATTCACGTGTAGATCCTGCTGAATTTTCCTTGTAGAAATTTGAATTTTTCTGCATAGTTCTCTGAAAATCACTTCTCCCTCCTTACTTTCACCAGCTCCTTCCTAATCACCAACCTTCTCATCTTAGTTAGCTCAGACCCAAAGTGTATACATATAGTAAGTAAAACACTTCCAGTACTGATTCAAATCAAGGATGTTGCATTAAGTCAACAAATTGTTAACTTTTTTTGGCTTCAGTTACTTTATCTACAAAAAGGGAATAAAAATCCTTATCTGCCATAAGACAGGGTAGACCTAGTCAAATCTTCACCCTTCTTATAGTGCTACAATTGATCTATAACTGAGTACAGTCTTTTTTTTTTTTTAACCTCATTTGGTAAAACCATTGACCATAAATCACTGGATAGTTTCTGATCCCTGCTTAACTAGATTAAGAAATTAAACAAGTAAATTTCATGGGATGTACGTAATGTCTGACACTGATTTATAATATAATACAAAGAACCTAATGAAGTCCTGGTACTGATAGACATAGGGTATCTTATTTATTATGAAATTCCACTCATGAATCTGAATTTTAATCAGCTGTCCAAAGAGAAGCAGTTTGCGCCCTGCATTGCTTAACTTAGTATATACACAGAAAAATCTGTCTACAGTGATTCATGGGTGCATATACAGTGCTAAGATTTTCAATAATTTTTATTCATAAGTATTGTACTTATCATGGCTTTGTGAGCTGTAAATGCTGATGTGGATGATATAATCAGAAACATTCTGATAAACAACATGGAAATACTACATGAATATAATTAACCTGTGTGGAAAGTAGAAAACAAAAAACAAAAAGACTACAAACTACGTGTGGCCACAATCCCTTAGAAGTATTAAAGAATAGATAAAAGAATATTCTAAATAACATTTTCAGCCCTATTTTGACAGCATACAATTAAATGTATGATTCATGTTTACTGGTTTATGTTTCAATTCTACAGTAAAGAAAAGCTCATGTCCTTTCAAACCACAGCATTACCTCAGCCTTTTCACATATCATTCTTGTAATAAACTACATCATCTTCTTTCAGTGCAGAATATAAAGGAACAGACAGAAAGTACTCTCTTAGAAAAAAAAAAAATTTAAATGTGATGACCATTTGGTAAACTTGCTGAAATAAAAATAATGAGCTTCCAGTTCCAAAGTAATAAAATGAATTTTCGTAGACTACTCATTTGTCCCCTTATAAATGTTAGCAATAATAAGAGGTTGTCAGTTCTTAAAAATAAGAAGTGATAATTCACTTTTAAGAAGTAGATTTTGCCAGACTTTCTTTATATCATCGGACACTCTCGACTACATCAAGGCTAGATAAAGTAATAATTATCTATAAAACAATGGACAAGCTAGTCAGTTAAGTAAATTCCTGTCTTAACCTTTAGCAGTAGGAGGAATAGATCAGAATAAAGTAGACTATTAGACTTTTTTTTTCAAATATTATTAAATTGAACTGATGATCAAATTCACTTTAAAAGCCATTACAACTAGAATTAACCCAGGAACATAGCTTAGGAGATTTGAGGAAAAGGTCATCATATTCACATTTTATATTACTCACACTTGTGCAGGAAATAAAAAATTTTGAATTGCACAGCACATAACTTGAAGGGGACAAGGGAAGTTGGGTAGAATGTAGACTATTTGTAATTTTATATTTTGATACCCCCTTACGTTATTCAAATAATCAAGGTAATTCAGTTTTACATGAGTGCAGGGAGGAACTGAGGCAGTAGGAAAATGTGAGAAGTAGAAATTGTGATGGTCATGGAATCATGAGTCAGAATCACTTTTTTTCCTATGATAACTTTTCATTTCTTGCCAGAAGACGCCTAGCAGTCCTGCCCCACCAGAATTGTCTGAAACCTAGTAGAAAGCATATTTTACATTTAGACTAGGAGACACCTTTGCACCTCTGTATTTTCTACAGTGCCTCAACAATTCTAGAATAATTTAGCCCTCAGCCATTACAGTGTACGTCTACAAGACCTCAGAACAACAAAAGCCATTAGGCACAAAGCTATAGATCAAAATAATATGGTGCTTACATTAAAAAAGACACAGAGACCAATATAATGGAACAGAGAGGCCAGAAATAAACCCACTCATATACAGTCAACTAGTCTTTGATAAAAACACCAAGAATACAAAACAGGGAAAGGATATGCTCTTCAATAAATGGTATTAGTTGAAATGAATATTCATACGATATTCATGAAGTTGAATACGTATATTACACCATATACAAAAATTAACACAAAATGGAATAAAGACTTAAACATAAGAGCTGAAACTCTAAAACTCCTAGAAGACAATATGAACATTCCATGACATTGGCCTTGTAATGACTTTTTGGATACTACCCCAAAAGCACAGGCAACAGAAACAAAAATAATCAAGTGGAATTTACTTCACACAGAAAAGGTCCTTCATAGCAAAAGAAACAGTCAACAGACTGAAAAGGCAAGCTAAAGAATCAGAGAAAATATTGGCAAACCATACATCTGATGAGCTAATATTCAAAATACACTAGGAACTCAAACAACTCAAAAGCAAGTAAACAAATAACCCGATTAAAAATGGGCAAAGGAAATAGGCAAAAGTAAAGACATTTCTCAAAAGAAGACATTTAAATGGCCAACAGGTATATGAAAAAGTGTTCAACATCACTCACTAATCATCAGTGAAATGCAAATCAAAACCATAATGAGATATCACCTCATACCTGTTAGGATGCCTATAACCAAAGAAACAAGAGATAACAAGTTTTGGCAAAGTTGTAGAGAGAAGGAAACCCTTGTACACTTTTGATTGGAATGTAAATTGGTACAGCAGCCATGGAAAACAGTATAAAAGTTCCTCAAAAAATTAAAAATAAAACTATGATACAATCCAGTAATTTCACTGCTGAATATATATCCAAAGGAAATGAAATCTGTATGTTGAAAAGGAGATATCTATACTCCCATGTTCATTGCAGCATCATTCAACATCAGTACCTATCAATGGATGAATGAATAAGGAAAACTTTTCATACACACATACACACATGTACACACACACAATGGAATATTATCCAACCTTAAAAAAGAAGAAAATATTGCCATTTGCAACAACATGGAGGAACCTAGATGACATTATGCTAAGTGAAATAAGCCAGACACAGAAAGATAGATACCACATAATATCACTTATATGTGGACTCTGAAAAATCTAATTCATATAAATTCAGAGTAGAATTGTGGTTACCAGGGGCTGGGTGGAGGGTTGGGGGGAAAGTAGGGAAATGTTGGTCAAAGGCTAGAAACTTGGTTATAAGATGAATGAGTTCTGGTGATCTAATGTGGAGCACCGTGACTATCTTTAACAAATGTTACACACTTGAAATTTGCTAAGAAAGTAGATTTAAGTGGCCTCAACACACAAAAAAAGATAACTACGTGAGGTGATGGATATAGTAATTCGCTTGATTATAGTAATCATTTCACAATGTACATGTATATAAAAATATCACATTGTACCCCTTAAATATATACAATTTTTTATTTGTCAATTATACCTCAATAAAGCTGAAAACAACTTTTACAAATAAAAAATGCCTTTAGATAAATCTGTAGAGACAGAAAGCAGGTTCATTGTTTGTTGCCTAGGGCTGGGAATAGGAACAGGGATTAACTGTGAAAGGTCATGAAGGATGTTACAGGGTGATGGAAATACTCTCAAACTACCATGGATAATGGCTGCACAATTCAGTAAATTTACTAAAAATTATTGAATTGCACACCTAAAATGAGTGAATTTTATGGTATGCAAATTATACTTTAATAGAGTTGGGTTTTTAAAAAAAAGAAGATTTTAAGGTAAAATCTTGGCACCTCTGAGCCTACATCAAATCTCTACACAGCTGTGGTTCCAGGAGGCTTCTAAGATAAATTCTGGAAGGTGATAATGAAAATGTTCTTCTCCCCTCAGTATCCAAGAAACAAGCAGGAGAATAACTAATATCAAATCTAAGTCACTAAAATAGCACTTAACAGCTAAGATCCCTAAAAATCTCTTTTCCTCTCTTATATTAATCATTAGGCAGTTTTGATAAGTATATCCAATCAATAAATGACACGTTATAATTTCTCTGTTATAATTCTCATTTGTATTCTAAATATAATATAGAATAAATACCACATGGAATAAATAAATATCATGCTTTAAGACTTTTAAGTCTGCTGACTCAAATTTATTTCCCTACACAGGTTCAAAAAAGGAATTGGTTTGTATTATCAAGCCAGGCCCCTCATTCCTAATAAAATCAGCAGACATGGCACACAGAGAGCAGTGCCTGCTAGAGAAGGACTTAGTTCCCCATATCAAGAACTAGTGGCCGGGTCTGGTAGCTCAAGCCTGTAATGCCAGCACTTTGGGAGGCCAAGACAGTGGGATCACCTGAGGTCAGGAGTTCAAGACCACCCTGGCCAACATGGTGAAACCCTGTCAAATTAGGTGGCATGGGCCTCTAATCCCAGCTATTTGGGAGGCTGAGGCAGGAGAATCGCATGAACCTGGAGGCAGAGGTTGCAGTGAGCCGAGACTGCACCACTGCACTCCAGCCTAGGCAGCAGAATGCAACTCCATCACAAAATAAATAAATAAATATAAAGAACTAGTAATTATAGCAGAACTGCTTAAAGAAGCTTTTTCAGCACCTGCTCCCACCTTCTCTAAGTTAGGTTTAAATTATATGAAGTTTGGGCGATTTGTCTTGATTTCCAAACAGCTGACGAAAATTCATTTTTGTGTTTTTCTTTTCTTTTGGTACAAAATTTCAGTGCCATATGTCTAGCTTTGGTACCTACTATGGACTGACTGTGTCCCCCCAAAATTGATATGTTGAAGTTCTAACCTGCAGTACCTCGAAATGTGACTATATTTGGAGAGAGAGCCATTAAAGAAGTAATTAAGGCTAAATGAGGTCATATGGATGGGACCAAATCTAATATGACAGGTGTCCTTATAAGAAGAGGAGATTAGAACAGGACAACATACACAGAGAGAAGACCACAAAAAATCACAAGGAAAATACGACCATTGACAATACAAGGAGAGAGGTCTTGGAAGAAACCAGCCCTGCTGACACCTTGACCTTGGACTTCCAGCTTTCAGAACTGTGAGGAAGCAAATTTCTGTTGTTTAAACTACTGAGTTTGTGGTATTTATTACAGCAGCCCTAGCAAACTAATAAAGTGCTCGCCTCTGTTTTCTTGAGTGTTTTTGTTTTGTTTTGTTTATTCTATCTCAGGCTGTGGTGGGGGTTGGAGGAAGGAGAGGGAGAGGAAGGCCAGAAGCAATTCTGAAACAAGGAATGGAAGAGAGAGAAAATTCAAGATCAGACATTTTGCATTTTCCCTTTCTGATCACAGCCTTGACAAACTGTTTTTGCCAGAACACCTCATTATCTCTAACTCCTCCCCTCCCTTCCGCCAAGAGTCTTTCTCTGTGACCCAAAGTAATTTACCCCTTCACCTTCTTTTTTTTTTTTTGAGATTGAGTCTCGCTCTGTCGCCCAGACTGGAGTGCAGTGGTGCGACCTCGGGTCACTGCAAGCTCTGTCTCCCAGTTTGACGCCATTCTCCAGCGTCAGCCTCCTGAGTAGCTGGGACTACAGGCGCTCGCCACCACACCTGGCTAATTATTTTTATTTTTAGTAGAGATGAGGTTTCACCGTGGTCTCGATCTCCTGACCTCGTGATCTGCCCACCTCGGCCTCCCAAAGTGCTGGGATTACAGGCCTGCGCCACCACGCCCAGCCACCCCTTCACCTTCTCTTCAGCCTCTTATTCTTCTATATTATTCTAACTTTATTTGTCTCCCTATCTAGTTAAATCGCAACATCTGCTATTTCAGCCATGGTTTTACTAGAATCACAGAATCTGCTCCTGCTTCCTGGACATTCTGACTGCCCTCTACGTCAGTAGTTCCCAAACTCCAGTGTGGACTGGCTAAGGCACTAATCAGGGGTGCTTGTGAAAAATACAGATTGTCAACCGACATCTACTAAAGAGGCTCATTGGAGGTGGGGTCCTGGAATTTGCACTTTTCATAATCTTCTCAGGTTATTCTGATGCCCAGCCTGATTTAGGAACTATTAACAATGCCAGTTCTCTACTTTGAATGACCCTAACAATCATTTTCCACACTCCTTTACTACCAAGGATGGCTAGAGAACACCAGATTACCATATCCTCTTTGTGTCAAACTATTTAATATCATCTAGGCCCCCTGGACACCTCAGAACATTTTTAGTGTAGTTTTTTGACTTTCCACAGAGTTTTCCCAGCCACTTAACTTACCCCTCTTCTGAACTTTGTTTTATTCTCAAGCTACTTCCTTTGCTCACCACAAGAAACATTGCTGCCATGTTACTAGGAAGATAAGGGCCAGTCGCTTTCAACTGTGGCAGCACAGTAGACCCACCTTGGGAGCATTTAAAAATACTAGGATGTGGGCTACCCTCCTAGAGACTCTGGTTTAATTTAGCCTGACCTGGAATATATATAGCGGTATATTTTTTAATATCCCCAAGTGATCCTAAGAACCACTCACCGAGGCCATTTCATACCAAACTATCTTTTAACCCCCTTCTCCACATACACACACATACACGTTAATGATTTCTTTCTACTTCAACTTAAACTTTCTTCTTTTCACAGAAGACATACCCCTATTCATTTTCAAGACTAACCCCACCTGTGTCCTTGACTCCACTCCAGTTCACCTTTTCTAGGAACTCACTTGCTACTTTTTTCTCATCCTCTTTTCTATCATCAATCTCATTTTTATGTGTATTTAAGCAATTTCCTTACCAGTTTCAAACATATGTAAATCTCTTCTATTTCATAAAAGTTCTACCACCACCATCAACACAGTGACAGCAGCATTACATTTTATTCTTCCATTCAGGATCAAACTTCTCTAATAAAATAATTTATGCCCACTGTCTTCCCTCTCTCCTTGCCTTTTGTTTTTGTTTTTGACAGAATCTCACACTATCACCCAGGCTGGAATGCAGTGACACAATCTTGACTCAGCAACCTCCACCTCCCAGGTTCAAGCGATTCACGGGCCTCAGCCTCCCGAGTAGTTGGGATTAAAGGCATGCGCCACCTTTTGTATTTTTAGTAGCAATGGGGTTATGCCATGTTGGCCAGGCTGGTTTCAAACTCCTGGCCTCAAGTGATCCACTCACCTCGGCCTCCCAGAGTGCCGAGATTACAGGCGTGGGTCACTGCGCCGAGCCTACTACTTTCATTCAGTAAATATTTATTAAAGGTCTATCTTATGCACTAGAGTTACAATCATACAAAATAAATAAGATACAGATTATATCCTCAAAGAGTACAGAGTCTGATAAAAATAAGATAAATTTTAAAATAAAAATTTGCGCTTTTATAACCATAAAATTAGTTCTACTTACAAACTAAAATGTAGAGTCTTTGCTTAGATATTTAAGACAACAGGAGGCCACATTGGATCTAGCTCTCCAACTCTATCTTTAATAAAGCACTTGCAATCAGGATCAGTAGAAGAATTGGAACTGGAATTTGAATCCAGATGTGATCTCGAAGTCTTTTCTATTAGTATAAAGGAGAGAAAGGAGTCAGCAATGATTCTGGAGTTTCTTTTCTGATTGACTTAGAGGACAATGATGTTGTTTAATGAAGTGAATGAATAAATGAATGGAGGATCAAAGCACATTAAAAAAAAAAAAAACAGGTAGAAAAAATCAGAAAAGATAAACAGGAGACTAAGATGAGGAAAATGCCATTACAAACACGGAGAGAAGGAGGTGAACACAGAACATGAGGATAAGGGAGGAAAGGAAGGAAGACAGAAGCAAAATAATAAAAGTGAGAGAAGGTGGTTTTCACCAAACACCCACAACCAAAAAAAATTCTGAATTCAATAAATTTTCATTTGAAGGAGTGGAGTATCTCAATAAAAACTTCAAGCGTCTTTCTAAACAAAGAATACATGCAGTAGTGTCTGGCATAATTCATTGGAGTGAGTAAGATTAAACCTAGGGTACTTAGCTAGGCCAGCCCTGAAGAAGCAGCAGGGACACACATCCATTTCAGACTCTGGTAAAAGAGTAACCAAGTAACGGGGATTTTCCCTCAATAACCCAGATATTATTTTATTGTGATTCTATTACTGTCTAGCTTTATAACTATGAATGATTGCAAAACCATCAGTGTAAATTGATACTTATTAATAGAAAAAGTAACTCACATTCTAAGTTTCTCATTAAAAAGCTTTTGATAATAAAGGAAAAATACGACCAAAGATAAGAACATAAACAATGAATCTGGAATCGCTTAATCCTCAACTGTAAGTGCACATCTTATAAGAATCTCATGAGATTGAGCTAATACACGTAAAGCAATTGTAAGTACTGAAAAGTAGTTACATACTATTATTCTGAAATAGTTTTCTATGTCCAAAAGATGGAAACTAACTTAAGGCCTTATTATATCTAGTAGGGTTGGTATTCTTATTTAAACCTCCATTCTCTAACAAAATGTACTAACCCTCAGATTTTATAACCTCTATCAATCCTATGGGGCACTCTGTCATTGAAATGATCCCTCACAGTTGTCCTGAATGGAGAAAAGAGAATGGGACTTGGGACTTTGTACTTTTTCTTTGATCGGTCTTTGCGCACAGCTAGTTCCCAGCGAGAGGCTGTGATCTTGGATGAGGATACTCTATTACACTGAGGCCAATTCTCAGAGAGGAGCCAGATGAGAAATATCTGCACCAATAATCCCAGAAGCTGGGCGAGTTAGGGGCTCAGTTCTGAAAAAGAACTCTAGTGACTCACCACAGGATCCACTGTCACACAAAGGGCCCATTTGCAGGGATCCTTAGAAGTGAGAAGGTAAAGAAACTATGTTTTACTTTCAGCTCTCCCTTAGGCACTCCCTTCATGCAGTACCGACACATAGACCCAGGCAATATCTATTGAAGACAAATCAACACAACCTTAGGCTGTGATCCCTTTCATTATCTGAGAACAATCACTCCTTTGTAGGAACCAGCCTCTTCTACAGCATTAAGATGGCATTAGTCTCATCACTTTCTGGTATCCCTGTTTATTATTCCCATCAAATCTAACTTCCACAATTCACAGATGCTTTCTGTACCATTTGAAAATTCCTAATAGCAACATCCTCCAATAAGAAATGCTTACAAAGCATTTTCTTTATATTAATGTTCCATTAGCCCATGATACACCTAGACCTGCAGGGTTGATATCCTAGGAGCTCAGGATATCCTAGGAGCTCAGGTGTGGCCACACGGATATAATCAAAATGATCTCAGTATACACCTCTATCGCCTGAATAAGTCCAGTTTTTTTCCAGTGTAAGTTGCCATCTGGTATCGGCTACTTCAGTCTTGTACAGGTCTAATGTAATATGATCATCGCTTATCATATAACCCACCAAATTCAAGAACATTTGGATACCACAGATCTTCCAATATGTCTCAGTTTAATAAAATAGCAAGATTTTTACAACCCAGCTATTTATTCTTATGAACATTTTTTTACATATTTCACAGTCTCTTTTTGAAAAGACACTTTACAAAATCAAGGCAGATTTGAGAAGAAACGGTAGCAGGTCAAACTCCCTAGAACATGTGGAAAAGGACAGATGAACTTTGAATCTGACAGGGGGGTACAACGGCTATGCGAAGGGGAGGCTGTGATGGTTAATTTTATGTGTCAACTTCACTAGGTCACAGGATGCACAAAGGGCTGATTAAACACCATTTCTGAGTATGTGTGTATAGATGTTTAGGGAAATGATTAGTATTTAAATTGATGAACTGAGTAAAACCACCCAATATGGATGAACATTATCTAATCCTTCGAGTGCCTAAATGGAAATAAAAGGCAGAGACGTATTGAATTCACCTCTGACTATCTGAGTTGTCATTGTTTTCCTGCCCTGGTCACTCCTGGTTGTCAACCCTTTGAACTCGAACTGGATTCTATACCACACTCTCTTCAGCTCTCAGGTCTTGAAATTACATCACTGACCTTCCTGGGTCTCCAGTTTGCAGATGGCAAATTGTGGAACTTCTCAGCCTCCATCATTGCATGAGCCAATACCTTATAATAAATCTCTTTGTAGAGAAATGGAAAATCTTTTAGATCATTACTTAAGAATTAGAAAGGACATCTGTGCACCTGAAGGAAGTTTCTGATTATTCAGAAATAAGCAATGCAGTTTCTTTCCTAGTGCTAAATAACTGAAGATTGATAAGAAATTTCATTCCAGTTTTTGTTTGTGTGTCCATGTCCAGTTTGGATAGAACTGCAGGTACTATACTTAAAATATTTTTTCTCATCATTTACATTTTTTGGAGGAAAAATCCATGTGTTGCAAGGATCATGAAACAAAGGAGAGAAAAACAACTTCACAGACCAAAGGTTCTTCAATACCATATTTAATGGCTCTACATTTCAATTTTGTTCTGTCCTCTCAAATACATTTTATGAGGCTGTGCTGTTATGTGTGAATGATGGCATAATGTCAGAAAAAGAAATATATATCTTATTATGTTTTATTTTACATAATTGAACCATCTACAATAGCATTGCTTCAGAAATAAAGACAAATGATTTAACTTTTTAATTAAGCTTTAAAACCCCTAATTAAATGCCTAAATTGCAAAGAACCATTTGAGTCTAAATTGTCTTTTGTTTGCTGTGTGTGGATTTTCCTATTGCATGGTGACTGCCAGAGAAAGTAACAAAGAACTATAAATCAAATTCATACTTGGTAATTGGTACCATTAATGTATCTTTCATTATCCAGCAAGACAAAAACAGAACGTGTAATGCTCCAGGTATGACATAAACTGACTCATATTGTGTGCCAGTGCTTTCTCTTGCACTTGAAACTGGAAGTCTACTGGGCAATATATGCCTGTGTAATTGGTGGCCTGGAAAACTTGTCAGGACATGACCAAATGGCTGACTGGGTCTACATGGATCTGGATGTATTTTACAGTATCTGAAGGTATTTTTTTTTAAACATGGAATTTTTAGAACAACCAAAGTCATTCAGAAGACTCATGAGTACCCACATTTATGTTCTATGCCAGAACTCTTAGTCTTATACATATCTTCTTGCATTTAACTGAATATCACTCCTTTGAATTTGACAGAAATGGGGAGATACAGGGGCAGTACAGACACCAAGGCCCAGGCAATATCTATTGAAGCATTAGACAGAATTTTTGTCTATTTGAAAAAACTGGCAGTTCCAAGATGGCCGAACAGGAACAGCTCCAGTCTACAGCTCCCAGCATGAGCGACGCAGAAGACAGGTGATTTCTGCATTTCCAGCTGAGGTATGGGGTTCATCTCACTGGGGCTTGTCAGACTGTGGGTGCAGGACAGTGGGTGTAGCCCACTGAGCGTGAACCAAAGCAGGGCGAGGCATCACCTCACCCGGGGAAGCATAAGGGGTCAGGGAATTCCCTTTCCTAGCCAACAGACGCTGTGACAGACGGCACCTGGAAAATCGGGTCACTCCCACCTTAATACTGTGCTTTTCCAATGGTCTTAGCAAAGGGCACACCAGGAGATTATGTCCTGTGCCTGGTTCGCAGGGTACCATGCCAATGGAGCCTCGCTCATTGCTAGCACAGCAGTCTGAGATCTAACTGCAAGGTGGCAGCAAGGCTGGGGGAGGGGCATCTGCCATTTCTGAGGCTTGAGTAGGTAAACAAAGCGGCTGGGAAGCTCAAACTGGGTGGAGCTCCCCTCAGCTCAAGGAGGCCTGCCTGCTTCTGTAGATTCCACCTCTGGGGGCACTGCATAGCCAAACAAAAGGCAGCAGAAACCTCTGCAGACTTAAATGTCCCCATCTGACAGCTGTGAAGAGAGTAGTGGTTCTCCTAGCATGGAGTTTGAGATCTGAGAACGGACAGACTGCCTCCTCAAGTGGGTCCCTGACCCCCGAGTAGCCTAACTGGGAGGCACCCCCCAGCAGGGGCAGACTGACACCCCACATGGCTGAGTATCCCTCTGAGACAAGGCTTCTGGAGGTACTATCAGGCAAAAATTTTTGCTGTTCAGCAATATTTGCTGTTCTGCAGCCTCTGCTGCTGATACTCAGGCAAACAGGGTCTGAAGTAGACCTCCAGCAAACTCCAACAGACCTGCAGCTGAGGGTCCTGACTGTTAGAAGGAAAACTAACAAACAGAAAGGACATCCACACCAAAACCCCATCTGTACATCACCATCATCAAAGACCAAAGGTAGATAAAACAACAAAGATGGAGGAAAAACAGAGCAGAAAGCTGAAAATGCTAAAAATCAGAGCGCCTCTCCCCCTCCAAAGGAACACAGCTCCTCGCCAGCAAAGGAACAAAGCTGGACAGAGAATGACTTTGACGAGTTGAGAGAAGAAGGCTTCAGATGATCAAACTTCACCAAGCTAAAGGAGGAAGTTCAAACCCATCGCAAAGAAAATGAAAACCCAAAAAAGATCAGACGAATGGCTAACTAGAATAATCAGTGTAGAGAAGTCCTTATATGACCTGATGGAGCTAAAAACCACGGCGCAAGAACTATATGATGCATGCACAGCTTCAGTAGCCAATTCGATCAACTGGAAGAAAGGGTATCAGTGACTGAAGATCAAATGAATGAAACGAAGCAAGAAGAGAAGTTTAGAGAAAAAAGAGTAAAAAGAAATGAACAAAGCCTCCAAGAAATATGGGACTATGTGAAAAGACCAAATCTGCATCTGATTGGTGTACCTGAAAGTAATGAGGAGAATGGAACCAAGTTGGAAAACACTCTACAGGATATTATCCAGGAGAACATCCCCAACCTAGCAAGGCAGGCCAACATTCAAATTCAAGAAATACAGAGAACAACACAAAGATACTCCTTGAGAAGAGCAACTCGAAGACACATAATTGTCAGATTCACCAAAGTTGAAATGAAGAAAAAAATGTTAAGGGTAGCCAGAGAGAAAGGTTACCCACAAAGGGAAGCCCATCAGACTAACAGTGGATCTCTCAACAGAAACTCTACAAGCCAGAAGAGAGTGGGGGCCAATATTCAACATTCTTAAAGAAAAGAATTTTAAACCCAGAATTTAATATCTAGCCAAACTAAGCTTCATAAGTGAAGGAGAAATAAAATCCTATACAGACAAGCAAATGCTGAGAGATTTTGTCACCACAAGGCCTGCCCTATAAGAGTTCCTGAAGGAAGCACTAAACATGGAAAGAAAAAACCGGTACCAGCCACTGCAAAAACATGCCAAATTGTAAAGACCATCAATACTAGGAAGAAACTGTATCAAGTAATGAGCAAAATAACCAGCTAACATCATAATGACAGGATCAAATTCACATATAACAATACTAACTTTAAATATAAATGGGCTAAATGCTCCAATTAAAAGACACAAACTGGCAAACTGGATAAAAAGTCAAGACCTATCAGTGTGCTATATTCAGGAGACCCATCTCATGTGCAGAGACACACATAGGCTCAAAATAAAGGGATGGAGGAAGATTTACCAAGCAAATGGAAAACAAAAAAGGCAGGGGTTGCAATCCAAGTCTCTGAGAAAAGAGACTTTAAACCAACAAAGATCAAAAGAGACAAAGAAGGCCATTACATAATGGTAAAGGAATCAATTCAACAAGAAGAGCTAACTATCCTAAATATATATGCACCCAATACAGGAGCACCCAGATTCATAAAGCAAGTCCTT
>NW_012098754.1:508469-509030 GCF_000951045.1 Mandrillus leucophaeus
ACCCAATACAGGAGCACCCAGATTCATAAAGCAAGTCCTTAGAGACTTACAAAGAGACTTAGACTCCCACACAATAATAATGGGAGACTTCAACATCCCATTGTCAATATTAGATCAACGAGACAGAAAGTTAACAAGGATATCCAGGAATTGAACTCAACTCTGCACCAAGCGAACCTAATAGACATCTACAGAACTCTCCACTCCAAATCAACAGAATATGCATTCTTCTCAGCACCACATCACACTTATTCCAAAACTGACTACATAGTTTGAAGTAAAGCACTCCTTAGCAAATGTAAAAATAACAGAAATTATAACAAACTGTCTCTCAGACCACAGTGCAATCAAACTAGACCTCAGGACTAAGAAACTCAGTCAAAACCGCTCAACTCCATGGAAACTGAACAACCTGCTCCTGAATGACTACTGGGCACATAATGAAATGAAGGCAGAAATAAAGATGTTCTTTGAAACCAATGAGAACAAAGATACAACATACCAGAATCTCTGGGACACATTTAAAGCAGTGTGTAGAGGGAAATTTATAGCACTAAATGC
>NW_012098754.1:511773-522115 GCF_000951045.1 Mandrillus leucophaeus
AGCTAAGACTTGGAACCAACCCAAATGTCCATGAATGATAGACTGGATTAAGAAAATGTGGCACATATACACCATGGAATACTATGCAGCCATAAAAAAAGGATGAGTTCATGTCCTTTGTAGGGACGTGGATGAAGCTGGAAATCATCATTCTCAGCAAACTATGGCAAGGGCAAAAAACCAAACACCTTATGTTTTCACTCATAGGTAGGAATTGAACAATAAGAGCACTTGGACACAGGAAGCGGAACATCACACATTGGGGCCTGTCGTGGGGTGGGAGGAGGGTCAGCATTAGGAGATATACCTAATGTAAATGATGAGTTAATGGGTGCAGAAAACCAACATGGCACATGTATACATATGTAACAAACCTGCACGTTGTGCATATGTACCCTAGAACTTAAAGTATAATTTAAAAAAAAGAGAGAGATGGTACCGTTCTGACAATTAAAAAAAAGAAATAAGATAAAACTAAAGCTCAGAGAGATTAAGTAACCTATTTAAGGTGATTCAAGTAGAAAGTGGCAGAACAAGGATTTAAAGTCAGGTTCTCAAACCAAATTGTTCAGTAAGACATCCTTATCTGTAAGAAAAATGCAAGTGAAAGCCATACTGAGATACCATTACACAACTATTAGAATTGGTACAATTAAAATATACTATCAAGTGATGGCAAAGTACACGAAAACCAGAACTCTCACTCATCGCTGGAGCCAGAGGCAGTGTGCAAAATGATATAGCCACTTTGGAAAGTAGTTAGACAGTTTATTATAGAGTACGCCTTTACCATATAACCCAGTAATTCCATCCCTAGGCACTTATCCAAGTAAATTAAAACATATTTTCATGAAAATTCCATACCCAAATATTTATATTACCTTTATCCCTAATCACCAAGAACTAGAAACAACTCAATTATCCTTCAACTGGTGAATAAACTGGGGTCTGTTCATGGAATGGAATTCTACTCAGCAATAAAAAAAAAAATGAACTACTGATATGTGCAATAACACGGATGAATCTCAAATGTATTTTGTTAAGTGAGAGAAACCAGGCTTGAAAGTCTGTGTATTCATTATTTCTTTTAAATGACATTCTAGAAGAGGCAAAACAGACGAAAACAGGGGACAGACAAGAAGTCAGTGTTTTCCAGGATCTAGACATGTGGAGAGTAGTTGACCACAGAGGGACATGGGGCAATTTTTGGAGGTAATGGACATATTCTACATTTTGATTCCATGAAAAACAAAGGGCATAGATTCAGGACTATTTTGGTACACCAGATGATTCTGATACAAAGCCAAATTTGAAGAGTTTAGTGAACTAAAGCAGTCATTTTCTTTTTTTCTATTTGAAGTTCTGGGATACATGTGCAGAATATGTAGGTTTGTTCCATAGGTATACCTGTGCCATGGTGGTTTGCTGCACCCATCAACCCATCATCTAGGTATTAAGCCCCATGTGCATTAGTTATTTGTCCTAATGCTCTCCCTCCCCTTGCCCTCCACCCCATGAAAGGCCCTAGTCTGTGTTGATCCCCTCCCTCTGTCCATGTGTTCTCATTGTTCACCTCCCATTTATGAGTGAGAACACGTAGTGTTTAGTTATCTGTCCTGTGTTAGTTTGCCTTTTCAAATTCAATATTTCCTCACTTTGGCATGTTCAGACCAGTTGTCACAATTAATGGATTACTACTAATAATTTCAGAAATTTGGAAATAGTTATTATTTGTAAATAGTTGATTATTGTTATACTTAAAGATGATTCAAAGTTAATTCAAAATAATGTCTTCTTGTTGTTTGCTTCCTTGCCTGCAGAAAAGCTCTTTTGGTTAAAATAGAGAGAAAAAGGTGGAGTTGTAGTTGGTGGTCATACTCCAGGAAATCTGGATTTGATGGACATGCTAATAACCGCTGTGCTGTGCTGAGTTGCCCCTTTCACTTTCACAGAAGCTAGCTGACAGTAACTACATCTGTACCATTACATGTAATCATAGCTATCTACAACCTTGAAAAGGTCTTGCAGCTCTTTTAAATCCTTTGTTTTATCTAGACTAGATAGGGTTTGGAAAAGCAATGACATGTACATATAGAGTGTGTGTGTGTGTGTGTGTGTGTGTGTGTGTGTATGTGTGTGTGTGTGAAAGGTAAGAATCACAGTATGTCTTCTGAAAATAGAAAAAAACAATTTGTCTATTTCAATTATACTCACTTTTAACCCCTACACAATTCTAGTGAATAAAACTATGACTGATGTTTGAAACAAAATAGTTCTATAAAGACAATTTAATACATTTCAAAAACACTGAGACACAAATTAATGGCTAAAATAAACTGAAAGAGGAATGTAAACCAAAACTAGACGTTATCTTGTGACTCAAAGTAAAAATATTTAAATTCCCAGCTGAGGAACATAGGGCATCCTCCCTAAAGACAGTACTCAAACTTAATTATGCATAAGAATTATTAAAAGAATCCATCTGTAGCATATGCTGTGGTATATTGCCCAGATCCCAACTACAAAACCAATGCATTCTTTCTTCCAGCTGCTGGTAGTATTGACTGCTGAAAACTCATAGCTAAAACCTCCAGGCATTCCTTCCGCCAAAGGGAGTTGTCTGAACCAAGGTTACAGCCTTGGATGCTAGCAAATGACAGCAACCTAATGCAAACTCAACAAGTAGTAGTCCCAATTGCAGTTGCTTTGCCAAATGTGGTATTTCTGCTGCAGAATACGAGCATAGCCACCTTTGATTTGGCAAATGCAGTCTTTTCCATTCCTATCAAAAAAGAGTATCAGAGTCACTCTGCATTCCCATGAGATGAATAACAATTTACACTAATGTATTTCCCAAGGGCTATGTTAACTCTCCCATCTTCCATCACAATGTAATTCAAACAGACCTGGACCATATGAACATTCCACAGGATATTTAATTGGTGCATTATATTCATGAGATCATAGTAATTGGATCAGATGAGCCAGAAGTGGCATGTATGATTGATTCCTTGGTAAGAAATACTCACTCCAGAATGAGGAAGATAAACTAAGAAGATTTAGGGGCCTACCACACCCACTGAGGTTCCAGGGGTCCAGTGATCTGAGACATACTGAGACATGCTTCAAGAATAAAGGAAAAATTATTACTTCTCAGAATTTTCATCATCAGGCAAGTGATATACAAATGCTTAATCATCTGTCAGGGCTCTGCATGTTCTGAAGACTGCATATTTGACACTTGGGAATACTATTCTGACCCATCTGACCAATTTGTGCTTCTGACATAGAAGCAAACAACTTTGAATTGAACTCAGAACAAGAAATAGTTAAGCATTAGGCCTAGGCTGTGGTATAAACAGTCCTGCTACATGGGACACAATTCATCTCAGAGCCTATGGCACTAGAGATATCTATAATGAGAAAAAAAATGCTATGTGAAGCTTATGGCAAGATCCAGCAGAAGAATCACAATATACACCCTCTAGGGATCTAGTACAAGACCATGCCACCTGCAGCAAAGAACTATACACCTTTCAACAACATCTGGTATGTTGCTGGACCTAGTGGATATGTAGTATCTGACCTTAAGAAATCAACAGGTCCTAGAACTGCCTGTTGTAAGTTGTACACAGTTAGATTTACCAAGTTACAGGTTAATGCAATAACAATATACCTTTAGAGAGAACAAGTCATTAGAACTGGCATGAATGAGATTAGAGGGTGTAAGTAAGCTGTGCAAGCAAATGATTCAGACTTTCATGTCATCCCCACTTGTATTTGTGCCTCTCCAACAGCTCACACCTGTTGCTGGGGGTGAAGTTGGAGAAGGAGCCTATATGATCAGCTTTTTGTTTATGGAGAAGGAAAAATACTGAGCTTGGTTGACAAATGGGTCTTCTCAGCATGTGTGTGCAAGCCACAGATGTACAGCTAAGCTGCTGCATTATAACCCCACTCAGGAATGGCCTTAAAGACAGCAGTGATGGATCATCTCTCAATAAGTAGACTTTGGGAATGTGCCTAGTCAGTCATTTTGTTGAAAGAAATGTGGCCAAGGAAAGAATATAAGGGAACTCATGAGCAGTGGTGAATGGCTTGACTGGTTGATCAGGGACCTAGAAGGAAAAATATTTGAGTATCAGAGAGAAGTCTAGGAGAACCTATAAAAGTGGGCACAAAAGTGTTATAATCATTACATTTCACAGAAATGCCCACCAGAGAGCATCCAATCAAGCACATGACAATGGACAACAGACAACAATTAAGTAGACCAAATAAGTCAACCAGCTGACATCAGCCAGACTCTATCATCAGCTACCCTACTGCCATTGTTAAAGCAATGGAGATAATGGAGACCACAGCTCAGTATCATTATTTATCTTTCATCAAGGCTTGATCTAGCTACAGGCATTGCTAAATGTCCTTCTTGTGAGAAACAGAACCCAACATTGAGGCCCTGATATGGCACCATCTCTTACAGAGACTGACCAACCTCTTGATTGCAAGTTGATTAAACTGGACTCTTTATACTCTGTAAGGAGCAGCAATTTATGTTTGTCTTAGTCTGTTTAATATTGCTATAAAAGAATACCTGAGGCTGGGCAATTTATAAAGGAAAGAGGGTTATTTGGCTCACAGTTCTTCAGGCTCTGCAAGAAAAATGACACGAGCAGCTGCTGCTGGTGAGGGCCTCAGGCTGCTTCCACTCTGCGCAGAAGGTGAAGGGGAGCCAAGGTATGCAGAGATCACACAGCAAGAGAGGAAGCAAGAGAGAGTGAGAGAGAACGTTCCAGGCTCTTTTTACCAACCAGATTTCACAGGAACTAATACAGTGAGAAATCACTCATCTCCCTTCCACCAGGGAGGACATTAGTCTATTTATGAGGGATTTGCCTCCATGATGCAAACACTTCCCACTAGGCACCACTTCAAACCCTGGGGATCAAATTTTAACACAAGGTGTGGGGGATACAGGCATTCAAACTTACAGTATTCTGCCCCTGGCCCCCAAAATTTCATATCGTTCTTCTCACATTGCAAAATACCATTATCTTCTCCCAATAGTCCTAAGAGTATTAATTTGTTTTGGCACAAACTTAAATTCCAAAGTGTCATCTGAGACTCAAGGCAACTTTCTTAAAGCTGTGAGTTTGTAAAATCAAAGTCAAGTTATTTAATTCCAAGCCAGAATCATGGTTCAGGCATTGGGTAAACTTTCCCATTCCAAAAGGAAGAAATAGACCCAAAGAAAGGGGGACTTGCCTTTCACAACCCAAACCCAGCAGAACAGACATTAAATCTTAAATCTTCAAAATAATCTTCCTTGACTTCATGTCCCACATTCTAGGCACACTGGTGCCAGTAGTGGGCTCCCAAGACCTTGGGCAGCCCCAACCCCATGGCTTTTCTGGGTACAGCCCATGTGACTGTTGTAATGGGTTGGAGTCCAATGCCTGCAGCTTTTCTAGGGTGAGGTTGCAGACTGCCAATGGCTCTCTAATTCTAGGGTCTGGAGGGTGGCACTTGTACTCCCATGACTCCACTAGGCACTGCTATCATAGAGGCTCTCTGCAGTGTCTTCACCCCTGCATCAGACTTCTGCCTGGGTACTCAATATATTCCTGAAATCCAGGTGGAAGCTGCCAAGCCTCCATGGCTTTTGTGTCCTTGGCCCCTGCAGTCTTAATATCATGCAAATGTTGCAAAGGCTTATGGCGTAGGCCCTTCAGAGCAGTGACCTGAGCAGTACTTTTGGCCAATTGAGCCTTGGCTGGTGGTGGAGCAGCTGGGATGCAGGAAGCAGCATCCCAAGGTGGCTCAGGGCAGTGGTACTGTGGGCTGTTCCCCTGAAACCATTCTGTTCTCCTGTGCCTCTGGGCCTATGATAAGAGGTGCTGCCTCAGAGATCTCTGAAATGTGTTCACGGCCATTTTCCCATTATTCTATTTGCACCTTACTCCCTTTAGTCATGTTAATCTCTTCCGCAAGTGGTTGCTCCATAACACTCTTAGATTGATCTCTCCTGAAAATGCTGTTTCCTTTTCTAATACATCCAGGTTGTGAATTTTCCAAATACTTACACTCTGTTTCCTTTTAAATTATAAATTCCACCTTTAGATTATTCCTCTGCTGCAGCATCTGTGTCTGATTCTAAGCTCTTAAAAGCAGCCACGCCATCTTTTGAATGCTTTACTGCTTAAAAACTTCTTCCACCAGATAATCTTGGTCATCAGTCTTAATTTCAGCTTTCCACAAAGCCCTAGGTCACAGACACAAGGCAATCAAGGTCTTTATTAAGATGTAACATGAATGACCTTTGTTGTAGTTCTCAATCATTTTCTCATTTTCATCTGAGACTTCCTTGACATGGAGTTTACTGACTATATTCTATCAACATTTTTATTATAACCAGTGACCATACTGATCATAACCAGTTTCTAAGAAGTTCCAAACTTTCCTTCATATTCCCATCTTCTTCTGAGTCCTCTAGACTCTTCAAACATCTGCCCATTACCCAGTTCCAACATATCTTTCATATTTTCAGGTATCTTTATAGCAACACCCCACTCCTCAGTGCCAATTTTCTTGTAGTCCATTCAGTATTGCTACAAAGGAATACCTGAGGCAGGGTAATTTATTTTTTGCTTAAAGTGGTGGGGGATTTTTGTTAATGGCTATTTAGACTATACAAGAAGCATAATGCCAGAAGCATAATGCCAGCACCAGGCTGCCTCCTGTCATGGCAGAAGGTGAGGGGACCCAAAGTATACAGAGATCACATGGCAAAAAGAAAGTAAGAGAGACTGAAAGGGGAAATGCCAGGTTCTTTTTAACAACCAGCTCTTGTGGGAACTAACAGAGTAGAAACTCACCCTTTACATAGAGGGCATTTAGTCTATTCAGGAAGGGTGCACTCCTATAACCAAAACACCTCCCACCGGGCACCACTTCCAACATTGGAGACCAAATTTCAACATGAGATTTTTGGGGAAATAAACAAACTACAGCAATCTTAAATGGAAATGACCATACTGTAGGTATGAATTTGCCTATCATACCAGCAAAACCTCAGCCGACCCCACTATATGTTGGCTTATAGAGTTTAAGAACCAGCAACACAGTTTTCTGCAAAATATAGCCTCAGACTAATGAACTCACTTTGAAGCAGAGGAGATAGAGCAGTGAGCACATAATGATGAGATCTACCGGCACTTGCTGTTCATGTTACTCAATGGCTATCAGCCTGAGAGAGTGGTAAAGGAGCTTTTTTAAGGTGAAACTGAGATATCAGCTAGAAGATGCTACCCTGAGAGGCACTATTCTTTATAGGGCAAAATACATCCTAAATTAATCCCTATTGTATGGTACTGCATCTTCACTAAGTAGAATACATAGATCTAGGAACTAAAGGATAGAAGTCAAAGTAGCATCACTTCTTGACCTACAACTTTAAGGTCTGTAATTCTAGAGGACATGGTTTCCCAGAATAGAAAATCTTCCAACAGAGGATACAGTAAAAGTCCTATTGAACTTTAAGGAATGGCTGATGCCCTGCCGTTATTTAAGTTTCTTCACCACAGATAACAGGTTGCAAGGAAAAGAACTTTGGGAGACCAAGGAGGGTGGATCACCTGAGGTAGGAGTTCAAGACCAGCCCGGCCAACATCGTAAAACTCCATCTTTACTAAAAATACAAAAATCAGCTGGGCATGGTGGTGGGCACCAGCAATCCCAGCTACTCAAGAGGCTGAGGCAGGAGAATCGCTTGAACCCAGGAGGCAGAGGTTTCAGTGAACTGAGATCATGTCATTTCACCCCAGCCTGCGTAACAGAGTGAGACTCCATCTCAACAACAACAACAAAGAAGTCCTAACTATGGTGCTGAAAATAAGCCCATCACTTCCCTGAAAAGATCCTGGCCTACCTGGGAATCAAACTAATCTCATACCCTCTATGCTTTCTGTTACCCCATTTCTGCTGCCCCAGTAACAGAGCCACCTTCTTAAAGGAAGGAATTCCAACAGTATGAAAGTTATCACATTATTTCTTATTGATATTCCCTATATTTAGACTAAAGTGAGTGTGATTAGAGCATCAGGTAAATCAACAAAGCCCAAGGCATATAAACAGAATGATGATTATACATTCTAACCTTTTATCTCTCCAATTCACTTTTCCAAAAACCGTTCCTCCAACTCCTGCCTGAGCAGGAATTACCGCAGTAATTACCGCCATTTACCTTTCCCACTATTACAACAAAGGTATTTAAATATCTGGGTCTACTAATCTGAATTTGGACCTGTTAATAGTATCTTTCCTTAGGATTTGTTCCCAGAAAAGTCTATTCTTCCCACCCATCCTTCCTAGGACTCTTCTGATTCTACCTTTTTTCTCAATATTGATATGATCTCTACTTCTCATAAAAGCTTAGTAGATCAAGTTTTTTAATAAAGCCATAAGAAAAGCAGTGAAGAAAAATTGGGTCCATCTTTAATTTCTGGATCCAAAATGTCTTAATCTGTTAGTGCTGCTATAACAAAATACTTGAGACTGGGTAATTTATTTTACACAGGAGTTTCAAGTCAGGGTATTAAAAAAAAATTTTCTCACAGATTTTGAAGGCTAGAAAGTTCAAGATCAAGACGCTGACATTCAGTAACTGGTGAAGACTTTCTTACTGTATCCACACATGGCAGAAAGGGGGAATCTAGGTCATATCCTCATGTGGCAAAAGGCAGAAGGACATAAAAAGAGAGCTAAATAGTTTCCTTGATCCCTTTTATAAGGTTGCTGTATTGATCTGTTCTCATAGTGCTATGAAGAAATACCTGAGAATGGGTAATTTATAAAGAAAAAGAGGTTTAATGAACTTACAGTTTACTTACAGTTTCACATGGCTAGAGAGGCCTCACAACCATGGCAGAAGGCGAAGGAGGAGCAAAGGCATGTCTTACATGATGGCAGGCAAGAGAGTGTGTTCAGGAGAACTGCCGTTTATAAAACCATCATGAGAATCGCATGGGAGAAACCCACTCCCATGATTCAATTACCTCCATTGGGTCCCCCCCACAACATATAGAGATTATGGGAGCTTCAATTCAAGATGAGATTTGGATGGGGACACAGCCAAACCATATCAGTTGCTACTTTTACTCATGAGGGCTCTGCCCTCATAATTTAGTTCCTTCATAAAGGCCCGACCTCTTTATACTATCACATTAGGGATCAAATTCCAATGTAAATTTTGGAGGAGAATCAGGCATTCAAATCACAGCACAGGGCTTCTTCAAGGACATATCTTCCTTCTCCATCATGACACACGTGACTATTTAAAACAGAAAGTGAGTAAGTATTTAAGAAATAATTCATTAATTTTTCCTTAAGTACTTTTTCCTGCCATTATTATTACCCTGACAATATTGTTATTAGGAGAACTTTCTGTCAAAACTGCTTTAGGGAATAAATAATAATCACTTTTAAAGTAACTGGATGAGAGCTCTGAAACCATTTTAAAGATCATATCAAGAAGTTCTGGCTGGAGTGATGTCAGAAAGATGGTAGAGAGATATTTTAACCCTCATACCAACCCTACCCAAAAACATCCATGAACACAAGTACCTTTGTGGGAACCCAGGAGTCCAGCAATCAGGTGCCAGACCCCCCTTGGAGAAAAAAGAAAAACTGAGAATCAATGAATTTAAGAGAGTAAGAAAAACAGTTTTACTTTACCCGCATCACTCCTACCCTACCCCCAAGGCAGTACATCTCAGAAAGCTGGTTCAACTTTTTTAGATTGAAAAAAGGTTCTTAACTTTTAACATTTTAGGGTACCCTTTGACAAATAAATGGGAGACTCTCAACATTCAGTCTGACTGTACAGGATCGAGAGAAGTAATACAATCCTTAGATTTTCTCTCCCAAGAGCGAACAAAGGGAATGGAATGGGAACATACATAAAAAGGTCTATGGAATACCCAGGGTAACTAGCCAGGTTGAACGAGGAATGTATTTTTCTCCTTCAGCCATGCAGTACAGACTAGAGGAGGTGATCTTTTTCAAAAGCAAAGTAGTAATCAAAAACCTCAAGAAACATGAAAAATCAGGAAAACATTACACCACTAGAAGAACAAAATAATTTTCCAGTAACTGGGCTCAAATGAATAAAAATCTATGAATTGCCTTGCAAAGCATTCCAAATAATCATTCTAAGGAAGTAAATTCAGTGAGATACAAGAGAACACAGATAGACAATAAAACAAAATCCAAAAAATCAGAAATGAACAAAATGAGAAGTTCAACAGAGAAACAGAAATTATAAAACACAGAAATTCTGGAGCTG
>NW_012098754.1:528480-561659 GCF_000951045.1 Mandrillus leucophaeus
AGCTGGTTCAACTTTTTTAGATTGAAAAAAGGTTCTTAACTTTTAACATTTTAGGGTACCCTTTGACAAATAAATGGGAGACTCTCAACATTCAGCCTGACTGTACAGGATCGAGAGAAGTAATATAATCCTTAGATTTTCTCTCCCAAGAGGGAACAAAGGGAATGGAATGGGAACATCCATAAAAAGGTCTATGGAATACTCAGGGTAACTAGCCAGGTTGAACGAGGAATGTATTTTTCTCCTTCAGCCATGCAGTACAGACTGGAGGAGGTGATATTTTTCAAAAGCAAAGCAGTAATCAAAAACCTCAAGAAACATGAAAAATCAGGAAAACATTACACCACTAGAAAAATAAAATAGTTTTCCAGTTACTGGGCTCAAATGAATAAAAATCTATGAATTGCCTTGCAAAGCATTCCAAATAATCATCCTAAGGAAGTAAATTCAGTGAGATACAAGAGAACACAGATAGACAATAAAACAAAATCCAAAAAATCAGAAATGAACAAAATGAGAAGTTCAACAGAGAAACAGAAATTATAAAACACAGAAATTCTGGAGCTGAAAAATACAATGAATGAAATTTTAAAATTAAAACTGTTAATTTGAGAGAGATCATTTGAAATTAGCCAGTCAGATGAGAAAAAAAGGAACGATAAAGAATAAAGAAAGCCTACAGGAATTATGAGACATCATAAAGTGAATCAAATTATGTATTACAGAAGTCCAGAAGGAGAAGAGAAAGACAAAGGCTCAAGATGATTATTAAAAGAAATAATGGCAGAAAACATCCCAAATCTTGGGAAGGACATGAACATCCAAATTCATGAAGTTCAAAAGTCCTCAAATGGATTAATCCAAAGAAGATTACATTGAGAAATACCATAATCAAATTATCAAAAGTCAAAGAAAATAAGAGAATTTTGAAATTAGCAGGAGAAAATTGATTTATCACATATAAGTTAGTTTCTATGAAAGTGTCAGCTGATTTCTCGGAAGAAACTTTACTGGCCAGGAGAGAGAGGGATGATATATTTAAACTGACAAAAGAAAAACTGAAAAACCTGCTAACCAAGAATACTATATCTGGCAAAGCTATACCTCAAAAAAGAAGAAGAAATAAAAATTTTCTCAGGCAAACTATAGTTAAGGAAGTTTATCATCACTAGACCTGCATTACAAGACATGCTAAAGGACATTGTTCAAGTTGAAATGAAAGGATGCTGATTAACACTTGCTGATAAAAGCATATAGTCAAATTCAGAGTACTCTATGGTGATGCACTTTCACCCCTAGTAGAAAAGTTCAAAGATAAAAGTATTAAAATAACCATAGCTACAATCATATATTAGTGGATACACAATATAAAAACACGCAAATTGGAAATCAATAACAAAATATGGGGACAAGAAAAAACAAATAAAAGGCATTCAATTAAAAAGAAAGAATCATCATGGCTGACAGGACGCAAGACTAGACTGCAGCTTCAACTCAGATGAACAGAGCAGCGTGTGGAAGCTCACATTGTGAATTGTAGCTCCAAATCAACTGCAAGAACAAACCGGCAATCCCGAGAGAACCCACAGACCCTCTGAAGGAAGCTGACTGCTCCTCCAGGACCTGGGGGACACTCCAAATACTGTTAAGTACCCCAACTGCGGAAGAGGGAAAGGGAGAGCCTCCCCTCCTGAACACACACTCCCCCTGGGGAAACTGAAGGCCTGTTTGTGGGAGAAATTTCCAACCTTACCTGGAGCTGAGTCAATTTAGAGAGCCGAGAGAAATACACGGGTAGAGGAAGCATCAGAAAGGCCCTGGGAGCTCAATGGGTCCCCAAGCAGGCCATTCCTGCCTGGCACCACAAGGATCCATCAGGAGGGAAGCCAGAGGAATGCGGGAAAACACCACAGGGAGAAGGTAATTTCCAGCTGAACTTTGTAGCAATTTCAGTGGGGCAAGAAGCTTCCTGGCCAGAACTCAGAGGAGGGCGCTAATCCAGTGTGCAGACTCCACAGGCAGGGGAGGAACCAAGCCCTTTTCTTTCACAGCTGGGAGGCAGGTAGCCTGGGGCAAGTTCTCAAACCCGGCTTGCACACTACTGGAAAACAGACTCGGGGCTGATAGTGGGGCACGGTGGGAATGGGACCAGCCCTTCGGTTTGTGTGGGAACTGGGTGAGGCCTATGACTGCCAGTATTCCCCACTTCCCTGACAACCTGCATGACTCCGAAAAGGCAGCAATAATCCTCCTAGGTACACAACTCCATTGAACTGGAAACCACATCTCCACCCCCTACAGCAGCTGCACCAAGATCTGCCCAAGGAAAATCAGAGCTCAGACACTCCTAGCACTGCTCCCACCTAGTGGTCCTTCCCTACCCCCCTGGTAGCTGAAGACAAAGGGCATATAATCTTGGGAGTTCTAAGACCCCACCCACCACCGTTTCCTCTCCGTACTACCAGAGTTGACGCTCTCTGGAAAGCGCCACGTCCTGGTAGGAGGCCAACCAGCACAAAAATAGAACATTAAATCACAAAAGCTATGAACCTTCACAGAGTCCATTGTACCCTCCTACTACCTCCACCAAAACAGGTGCTGGTATCCATGGCTGAGAGACCCATAGACAGTTCACATCACAAGACTCTATGGAGACAACTCCCAGTACCAGCCCAGAGTCAGGTAGACTTGCTAGGTGGCTAGACCCAGAAGAGAGACAACAATCACTGCAACTTGTGCAGTGCAGCTTGTGCAGGAAGCCATATCCATAGGAAAATAGGGAGAATAAAACATCAAAGGAACACCCCATGGGACAAAACAATCTGAACAACAGCCCTCAACCCTGGAGCCTTCCTTTGACAGAGCCTGTCCAAATGAGAAGGAACCAGAAAACCAACTCTGGTAATATGACAAAATAAGGCTCTTTAACATCCACAAAAAAATCACACTACTTCACCAGCAATGGATCCAAATCAAGAAGAAATTCCTGAAAAATAATTCAGGTGGTTTGTTATTAAGCTAATCAGGGAGGCACCAGAGAAAGGCAAAGCCCAGTACAAGGAAATCCAAAAAAAACAATACAAGAAGGAATGGAAAAATATTCAAGGAAATAGATAGCTTAAAGAAAAAAAAAATCAAAAATTCAGGAAACATTGGACACACTTACAGAAGTGCAAAATGCTCTGGAAAGTCTCAGCAATGGAATTGAACAAGTAGAAGAAAGAAATTCAGAGCTCAAGCATCAGATCTTCAAATTAGCCCAATCCAGCAAAGACAAAGAAAGAAGAAAAAGAAAATATGAACAAAGCCTCAAAGAAGCCTGTGATTATGTTAAACAACCAAACCTAAGAATATTCAGTGTTCCTGAGGAAGAAGAGAATTCTAAAGCTTGGAGAACATATTTGGGGGAATAGTCAAGGAAACTTCCCCAGCCTTGCTAGAGACCTAGACACCCAAATACAAGACACAAAGAATACCTGGGAAATTCATCCAAAAGACCATCACCTAGACACATTGGCATCAGGTTATCCGCAAATTAAGATGAAGGAAAGAATCTTAAGAGCTGTGAGACAGAAGCATCATGTAACCTATAGAGGAAAGCCTAGCAGATTAACAGCAGATTTCTCAGCAGAAACTCTACAAGCTAGAAGAGTTTGGGGCCCTATCTTCAGCCTCCTCAAACAAAACAATTATCAGCCAAGAATTTTGTATCCAACGAAACTATGCATCATATATAAAGAAAAGATACAGTCTTTTTGAGATAAACAAATGCTGAGAGAATTCACTACTACCAAACCACTACTACAAGAACTGCTAAAAGGAGCTCTAAATCTTGAAACAAATCCTGGAAACACATCAAAAC
This sequence comes from Mandrillus leucophaeus, assembly GCF_000951045.1. NCBI lineage: Eukaryota > Metazoa > Chordata > Mammalia > Primates > Cercopithecidae > Mandrillus > Mandrillus leucophaeus. Next base: position 532,343 of record NW_012098754.1, read on the forward strand.
AGAACCTCTTTAAGGCTTAAATCACATAAGACTTATAGAACAAAAATACAAGTTAAAAAGCAAAAACAAAGAAAAAAACAAAATAAACAAAAGTACACAGGCAACAACAAAAACTGCCATGATGAACACAAAAGTACCTCACATCTCAATACTAACATCAAATGTAAATGGCCCAAATGCTCCACTTAAAAGATACAGAACTGCTGAATGGATAACAACTCAACAACCAACAATCTGCTGCCTTCAGGAGATTCACCTAACACATAAGGACTCACATAAAGTAAACAGGTGAAAAGGTCATTTCATGTAAATGGAAACCAAAAATAGCAAGGGTAGCTATTCTTACATCAGACAAAACAAACATTAAGGCAACAGCAGTTAAAAGAGACAAAGAGGGACATTATACAATCAAGTGGGTTTCATGCCAAGCATGCAGGGATGGTTTAACTTATGCAAGTCAATAAATGTGATACACTACATAAACTGAATTAAAAACAAAAATCACATGATTATCCAATAGATTCAGAAAAAGCATTCAACAAAATCCAGCATCACTTTACGATTGAAACTCTCAGCAAAATTAGCATACAAGGGACATATCTCAATGTAATAAAAGCCATCTATGAAAAACCAGCAGCCAACATAATACTGAATGCAGAAAACGTGAATGCATTCCTTGTGAGAACTGGAATAAGACAAAGATGCCTAGTCTCAGCACTCCACTTCAACATAGTACTGGAAGTCCTAGCCAGAGCAATCAGACAAGAGAAAGAAATAAAGGGCATCCAAATCAGTACAGAGGAAGTCAAACTGTCACTGTTTACTGATTATATGATTGTATACCTAGAAAATCCTAAAGACTCCTCCAAAAATCTCCTAGAACTGATAAAAGAATTCAGCAAAGTTTCTGGATACAAAATTAATGTACACAAATCAGTTGCTCTTCTATATATCAACTGCAACCAAACAGAGAATCAAATCAAGAATTCAACCTCTTTTACAATAGCTGAAAAAATAAAATAAAATAAAATACTTAGGAATATACCGAATCAAGGAGTCAAAAGACCTCTACAAGGGAAACTACAAAACACTGCTGGGAGAAATCGCAGACAACACAAACGTATGGAAACATGTCCCATGTTCATAGATGGGAAGAATCAATATTGCAAAACTGACCATACTACCAAAAGTAATCTACAAATTCAATGCAATTCCCATCAAAATATCACAACCATTCTTCACAGCATTAGAAAAAACAATTCTAAAATTCACACAGAACCAAAAAAGAGCCCACATAGCTAAAGCAAGACTAAAATAAAGAACAAATCTGGAGGCATCACACGACCTGATTTCAAGCTATACTATAAGGCCATTGTCACCAACACAGCATGGTAGTGGCATAAAAGTAGGCACATGGACCAATGGAACAGAATAGAGAACTCAGAAATAAACCCAAATACTTAAAGCCAACTGATCTTCAACAAAGCAAACAAAAATATAAACTGGGGAAAGGACACCATTTTCCACAAATGGTGCTGAGATAATTGGTTAGCCACATGTAGAAGAATGAAACTGGATCCTCATCTCTCACCTTATACAAAAATCAACTCGAGATGGATTAAGGACTTAAATCTAAGGCCTGAAACTATAAAAGTTCCAGAAGATAACATTGGAAAAACCCTTCTAGACATTAGCTTAGGCAAGGATTTCATGACCAAGAACACAAAAGCACTTGCAATGAAAACAAATATAAATAGTTGAAACTTTATTAAACTAAAGAGCTTTCACACAGCAAAAGGAACAGTCAGCAGAGTAAACAGACAACACAAAGAATGGGAGAAAATCTTCACAATCTATACATCTGGCAAAGGACTCATATCCAGAATCTGCAACGCACTCAAACAAATCAGTAAGAAAAATACAAACAATCCCATCAAAAAGTGGGCTAAAGACATGAATAGACAATTCTCAGAAAAGGATATCCGAACGGCCAACAAACATATGAAAAAATGCTCAACATCACTAATGGTCAGAGAAATGCAAATCAAAGCACAATGTGATACCACTTTACTCCTGCAAGAATGGCCATAATCAAAGCTCAAAAAACAGTAGATGTTGGCATGGATGTGGTGATCAGGGAACACTTTTACACTGCTGGTGGGAATGTAAACTAGTACAGCCACTGTGGAAAACAGTGTAGAGATTCCTTAAAGAACTGAAAGTAGAACTACTATTTGATCCAGCAATCCCACTACTGGATATCTACCCAGAGGAAGAAAGTCATTATACAAAAAAGATACTTCAACATGCATGTATATAGCAGCAAAATTCACAATTGCAAAATCATGGAACTAATCCAAATGCCCATCAATTGATGAGTGGACAAAGAAACTGTCATATATATATATATATATATATGAGATGGAATGCTACTCAGCCATAAAAAGGAATGAATTACCAGCATTTGCAGTGACCTGCATGAGATTGGAGACTATTATTCTAAGTGAAATAACTCAGGAATGGAAAACCAAATGTCGTATGTTCTTACTGATATGTGGGAGCTAAGCTGTGAGGACGCAAGGCAAATACTTTCAAAACTTAAAAGCTTCTGCCCAGCAAGGGAAACAATCAACAGAGTGCAGAGACACCCTAAGAATTGAATAAAATATTTGCAAACTATCTAAGAAGTAATTGTTATCCAAAATATATAAGAAACTCAAACTATGCAATAGCGAAAAAAAAAAAAAAGACAGAAATTTAAAAATAAGGCTAGGCATGGTGGTTCACACCTGTAATCCCAGCACTTTGGGAGATCAAGGCAGGAGGATTACTTGAGGCCAGGAGTTCAAGACCCACCTAGGCAACATAACTAGACCCCATCTCTACCAAAAAAAAAAAAAAAAATTATCCAGGTATGGTGGCACATGCCTGTAGTCCTAACTACTTAAGAGACTGAGGTGGGAATTTTCAGGTTTGAGTCCAGAATTTCAAGGCTGCAGTGAGCTAGGATCACACCACTGCACTCCAGCCCAATGTGACAGAGCAAGATCTTGTCTCTTAAAAAAAAGAAAGAAAGAAATTTTAAAATAACCTAGTTTAAAACATGTGAAGAACCCAAATAGACATTTTTTCAAAGAAAACATTTGAAAATGACTACAGTTTATATACAGGCTGATCAAAAATGGCCAGCAGGTATATGAAAAGGAGTTCAACATCACTAACCACCAGGAAAATGCAAATCAAAATCACAATCAGGTATTACCTCACACCTGTTAGAACTGCTATCATAAAAAAGATAAAAGATAACAAGAGTTGGCAAGGATGTGGAAAAAAGTGAATCCCTTTACACTGTTGATGGAAATATAAATGGGAGAATTTCATAGCACCCCATGCACTAAGACAGGGTACAATGTTTCAGTTATGTTGGATAAGTTCTAGATATCTAATCTACAACATGGTGACTACAGTTAATAATGTATACAGTCATGCATCTCTTAATGATGGAAATATGATCTGAGAAATGCATCATTAGACAATTTCATCATTATGCAAACATTGTATACTTACATAAACCTAGATGGCATAATATACACACACCTAGGCTATATACATATATCCTACCTCTCATAGGCTACAAATCTATACAGCATGCTACTGTACTGAATACTGTAGGCAACTGCAGCACAATGGTATTTGCATATCTAAACACAGAAAAGACACAATAAAAATACAGTATTATGGGACTATCATTGTGTACACAGTCTGCCATTGACAAAAACCTTGTTATATAGCATATCAGTGTACTCAAAACCTGCTAAGAGAGTAGATCTTAAGTGTTCTCATCACCAAAAAGGGAAGGAGGGTACAGTAGCTATGTGAGGTGATGAATATAATCTTAACTTGATTGTGTTGATTATTTCACATGTATATGCACACCAAAACATCATGCTGTATACCTTAAATCTATATAAATTGTATTTGTCAATTCTTTCTCAAAAAAGCTGGAAAAAGAAAGAAGCACCTCCTATAGTCTGTTTGGAGGAATACAGCTTGGCAAAAATATCCCAGATCCAATTCTTATGGATTGTTTAACTGCCCATCCTGGTAGTATTATTCTGTATCATCTTATTAGCCTGTAAAGAGTTTGTAAAGTACTGTTATCAAAACCGTGCCTTCATCTTTTTATATATTTTGGTTTTTAGCTTTGTCAAAAAGAATAAAATATTTTAATTCTTAATTTAATATATGTGTGCAAGGTACAGTGTATTTAATAGAGCCATCTGAATTAAAGTGGCCACACTCTAACAGGCTTTGCTAGTAAGGTTGTCGTCTCTTTGACAGTTAGTTTTGAAAATTAACACAGATTCAACCAAGAAAATCTAAGGAATGGTTTATCTAGACATGAAGAACACATTTGATTCAGTACTCCCCCAAACAGAATCTGCAAAGCCAGCAGCTCTATTTGGCCATAAACCACTTCAGTGAATAACACACTCTAATGAAGGATGAAGATGAATCGTCTTGGTTAGTGGAAATGCTTCAGGATGGAGAGAGAGAATAAGTACCCCTACAAATGACTGTTAGGTTTTCCTCTTTTTTTCTCGCTTTAAGGGACTGGAGAAAATAAATATTTAATGAAAGAAAAAATGGGTCACTGTAAAATCAAACTGGGAGGCTAGCAGAGCTTTATTGAGAAAAAGTATAGGATTCTAAAATCAAATCCGAGACAAAGAAATTCACCCACTAGCGAACAGGGGTCCTGTGTTACTACGTCTTTGTAGCTCTTTTCACCACTAGGATAAAGTTGTAGAAGCATTCGGCAAATCATGGCCACTGGAGTTAGAAGAATCATCTTGTTCCCTATTTGTAAACTTCAATCATCCCACAGTAATTTTTATCATAACTGCATGCAATCTGTACTCTGATTTATTTCATATTTTCTTTACATTGACTCTATTTTTTTATTTAAAAGTTACATCCAATAGAAAACTTACATTGTGTTGAAGATAGCATATAACATTGTTATATAGTAGTTATTTTGTCCTAAGACACATTAAAACAAACACCAAACATTTAAATAGTATTCATTCATAGTTACCTAAAATTATCTTGTATACCACAAGTGGTACTTGTAATAGTCTTTGGAAAACATTGGTCTGGTTAAACTCTCTACAAATGAATATTATTTCAACACAAATTTTATTTGCATCCCTGGATTCCCTTGGAACCACCTGTCCCTAGGCCCTCAGCTGCTCTGTCTACCTTGGCCATCACTCCTTGTGCACCTGGGGCCAACAAGCTACTTTCCCTGGATTTCCTAGCTCCTTCCTATCCTGGCCAAATCAAAACAACATGGCTGACTTATCTTAGAGACTTCCTAGATCCTCCCACCCCTTTCAGACTTAGATAAAACACCAGACGCAGAGCACAGGATCTTACATAGGGCAGCCTTTGAAGATGCTAGATGATAAAACTCAGAATTGCAGGGAGTGAACAATCCACAGGGCAAAAGCTGATACATAATTTCTCTACTTTTTGCTCCCACAAACTAATCCTGGCACAGTTTCTTCTTACAGCCCATTCTGAAAAGTTTCTTATGCAAAAAGAACTCATGTGCTAAATGCCCTACTGTGTCTTTTTGTGGTCTGTTATGAAGTATTACATCGTTTATTATTGCCTCACAGCCTTCCTTGCTTCACTTGTCTATTTCCTCACTCTTTCTGCCCTAGGTTTGGCATCTCGTACAAAAAGCATTAATGCATTAACCCTTGCCTTGGGGACTATTCTCTAGAAAAATTCTCTGGAAACTATACACGCTGACCAAAAATGGCCAGCAGGTATATGAAAAGGAATTCAACATCACTAACCACCAGGAAAATGCAAATCAAAATTACCTTACACCTGTTAGAATTGCTATCAGAAAAAAGATAAAAGACAATAATAATTGGCAAGGATGTGGAAAAAAGTGAATCCTTTTACACTGTTGATGGAAATATAAATTGGAAAATTTCATAGCAGCCCCATGCTGCTATGAAAATGCCTTTAAAAACCTCCCTAACAAGTCACTCAGCCTCTGCTTGAAGAACTCTAGTGACATGCAACTTAATGATAGACACACAATCCTCACCAATTTGACACACTTAACATTAATAGAATATTCTTAGAGTGAACTATAACCTACTACAATCTTAGTAAGTTTTCCTTTTAACATAATTTTTAAATTAAAAAATTAGAGCAAATTTTGAGAAAATACTAAATAAGTCAGTACAGATTGTATGCAGATACGACCAAAACTGCTGTAGAATGAATGAAGTTTGGAAATAGGGAACCAGACGATTCTTCTAACTCCAGTGTCCATGGTTTGCTGAATGCCTCTACAATTTTATCCTAGTGGTAAAAAGAACTGATCCAGCCTGTCCTCCGAGTTCAGTGCAGGTGGGGACTACCAGGGAGATTGAGAAGGATTTGCTATGGTAAAGGCCCTCACAGAGCGTGCTCGAAAGGTACAATATGTTCATCATGAAATATTGTTCATCATGAAATAACTAAATATGTTCATCTTTAGTTAAAGAATAACAGCTGATTAGTACCAACCTGTGACAGCTTGCCCCAGGGTGCCTAGAAAAAATGAGAAAAATGAATAGCAAGTTTTGTCTAAAATTAACTTTATTTGTGTAACTGTCCTTTATTCTGAGATGATGGCCTTTCTACCCTTTGATATTTAACATGCCCTTTCTTCTATTAAATAATAATACTACTACTAGACAAAAACACTTTTTAATTCTCCTTTCTTGGCTATATAAGAAATGATAATCCTACAATGATTCCCATACTTTTTCTAACTTACAGTTCTGTGAAATCTAAACTCCAGAAACAGTTGTTAATTATGGAACATAATAAAGGTCATGCATATGTCTTACTCATTGAATAAACAAATAAATTAATACAATTAGAGTAAAACTGACATAAAAGTTGAGAAATCAAGTAAACCCTACAGGGTCTCTTTTCCTTAAAATTAACATTCATGACTAAGAGATAAGACTCTGGGTTCCAGTCTATTCCAGAAAGTGTGGGTTGACATTTTCCCATCTCGTTCCTTAGGTACTTCCTAGTGTGAAAATGTTTTATCAGGCATCCAGATTTATGAGTAAACTCTAGCCCCTCATTGCTACTTATTCTGGCATCTCAGTTTTTCTTTTAGGTTCATTTAACACTTGCTATTGTGTGTGAGAGAACTGTCATATCAGATTGTCTATAGTAAATTCACTACCAACCTGGTAATCACTTTCATTACCCACAAAAACTGCTACTGAAATCCTTCAAGAAATGATTGATATGCTGCATCCTGTGTTGACATATCACACTAATGATGGAGAGAAAGAGTGAAGAAGAAGTTTTAATGATGCATTCATTCTAGAAGATGACAATATGGCTGCAGGGCATTGGGAAGTGATTATTGGCAATGCCTCCTTTACTTCAGATTGAGGGCACACAAGCAGGACAGGACTTTTTCAAAACAGGTTCACCTGTTGCCAGACACCCAGACAACTTCTGAAGTTGACAAACGTAATGACCTGATAAAAAATACAATTACAGAAAGCCCAGATCCCAAGGCAACATAGCGAATGTCCAAAGAGACAGGCTAATGCACCCATCTGATAACAAAAGCATCCAAGATAAATAATAATAATAATGTTTATTGAGCACTTATGTGCTAGACCCTGTGGTAAGTCCTTTACAGGCATATTGCTTAATCCCATTGTATATTGTCTATCTTTCACATGGCAGTGTAAGTTCCACGAGGGAAAAGACTTAGCCTACCTCACTCAGCACTGTATCCTAGGTTCCTACAAAAGCACCCAGATATAGGAGGTGCTCAATAACTATTTTTCAATGAATGAACTAATCAATCAATGATCACCTCCTCCTTGAGCTGGGTGCACAAGGCCTTCAGATGAAACTCCAGAATTCTGCAGAGAAATTTTTTTAACTAGCCGGATGCAGAGGCTCACACCTATAATCCCAGTACTTTAGGAGGCCAAAGTGGGAGGATCACTTGAGGTCAGGAGTTTGAGACCAACCTGCGCAACATAGTGAGACCTTATCTCTACAAAAATAAAAATAAACAGAAAACCACCGACTGAGCTGAAAACACTAATAGGGTGTAAATTAAATTTTTTAAAAGTCTGTAAAAATGTTGAGTATTCCATCAGCTATAAGACACAAATCAATAGTAAATTTACACTTAAAACTAATTCAAAAATGTTTTATTGTTGTTTATCATATGCTCATTTATGGGTATAAGGAGGGTTTTCCACAAAGGTAATCAAGAATCCAATGAGAAACCAGGGTCACATGACAGGAATAGACAGCAGAACTGCACTTTGGCATGCAAACTTTCCTGCTGTTGGTTGAAGAAGCAGCCCACATGCTTCCAGTCCTTTCAGATAAGATGCTCAATACCTGCGGGAGCCAATCAACCTGGCTGTCTTCTAGGCCTCCCTTATAATGAGTTCCACCAAAGCCACAAGCTTATAGACATTGTGGAAGTAGGAAGATGCCTTCGCCGGAGTCTTTAGGAATATCACAGACAAAATAAAACTTTCAGAAATTATTTTGTTGATAAAGAACTTACATTTGAAGGAAAACTAGGGAAAAGAGATGACAGAAGCAAAACAAGAGAATTTACCCCCATATTTTGAAGAGTTTGTGCAAAATTGATATTATCATTTACAACAAAGTCACACTATGAGAGGGCAATGATGACACTAAAGAACGTGTAATAGGATCTCCAAAGCCTTTCTTGTGGTGTATATAACCATGACCCTACAACTTCAGCAATCCTAGGAAGCCCTCATCACTGCTGACTAGAGAAAATGCCACCTGCTTCCCTGTGTCTTCCTGATGGAACAAGACCACGCCAGAGCAGAGAGCATCACTCTACCTTGGCCATCACTCGTTGTGCACCTGGGGCCAACAAGCTACTTTCCCTGGATTTCCTAGCCCCTTCCTATTCTGGCCAAATCAAAACAACATGGCTGACTTATCTTAGAGACTTCCTAGATCCTCCCACCCCTTTCAGACTTAGATAAAACACCAGACGCAGAGCACAGGATCTTACATAGGGCAGAAAATGCAAAGATTATTTTTATCATGAATTACTCACTTATAAAGAAAAGGTTCCAGTCACTGATACAAAAACAAACAAACAAAAAAAGATACTATTATTTCCAAAGTCTCTGAGGAGGCTAAAATACAAAACATTTTACATAGGTCTGGTGGATAATTTAGAGAAACATAAAAACATTTGTCAGATGAGAATAAGTTTCTAGTAATACTCTTGGTCTTTGCTAAAGAATCTTCCTAATGTCCCTATTTTCTTCTCGTTTTTCTTAATTTCTACCAACTTTTGGCTTTAGTCTTTTCTCCATTTATTCTTACACTTCTTGCACTCTCTTTTCCCCAAAACCAAAAGGAAGCATATGGGGAATATAATTTTTTAAACCTCAAAAGCACACATAGTAAATTAAAAGCCTAGTTTACAAATATAGATGGGGGGAAATAAAACATTTCCTTTTCTATAAAGTGATCCAACTCATATTTTTATCTCCTATTCCCCTTTCACAGAGCTAGTGGTCAACTTAACCTTATTCATTTTCAGGGTTTCCCTTTCAATGTCATCTCAAGGTTCCCAAAGTCTTACGTATTGTCAAAATGGAGTGATGGACACTCTCTGGTGATTGGGACATCAATTTATCTGAATTTCCCCTAGAATATTTGCATTCCTGTCCATGTGATCTCCTCAGATCCTGTAGATCTCTGTTGCTTCTGGACCTTACTTGGATATAGACATCCTGTCTCAAAACTGCTCTTAGTTCCATCTGCCAGAAGCCTTTCTGTAACCATTTCTCTCTCTGATCATACAGAGAACCTAAAAGTGGATGCTCCTTCTCAGTCAAGCTAATATATGACTGCAGCCCTGGATGACACCTTGACTACAATTTTATGAAGGACCTAGAGCCAGAACACTCAGCTAAGTGCTATCTTAGCTCTTCCTTTCAGTTAAAGGAGAATCTCTTTTTAATCCAGGGGAAAATCTCCATGTTTTAAAACTATCCAGCCATTTTTCCCATGCATTTTACTCCTTTTTACCAGCTCTGCAGACTTTCTCAAATTCTCCTAACCTTAGTCCTTTGAAAAAAAAAAATGACCAAAAAGTATATTGGCTCCTTCTTCTCACTTTTTACCCCCTGCCTCCCTGAGGCAACTAAGACACAATGAAACCTGCTTGACAGGAAACAAGGGAAAGGAAAATCCATACAGGGATAAAAAACAATATCACTTATTGACCCAATCTGACTTAATATGGGTACATATAACTGAGTTCTGTTGATTCTCATCATCTCCATTCTCTTCACTCCTCTTCATTCCACTGCTACTGTATTAGTTCAGGACTATCGTTTCATACTACAAAAACCACTGAGCCCAGCCTTCTTTCCCATTACTATCAGAGTGGGTTCCTAACGATAACAAAAAATCAAATGATACCATGTCACTGGAGTGCCTGAAATGGTTTGGAACATCTTGACTGCTTTCAGGAATGAATTCAAACTCCCTAGCATGGCACATGAGACTGGGATTTGGACCTTGCCTTCTCCCCACTCATCTCTTACTATTCCTCAGCATATACTCTACCCCAAAGTCATAACTAGACAAGAATATGATGCAGTATTCCAAGTCTTCCTGCCTTAATGCATGCTGTTCCCTCTATCTGGAACTCTTTTCCCTCCAATCTTCTTATGTTGAACTAACTTGCTCTTTTAGACTTTCCTCTGGGATCACTCTTACAGGAAATTCTTCTTTACTTCTCCTCATCTGTGATTGGGAATCTCTTTTCTGAGTAGCTATAGCACTACACACAACCCTCACTGTTAAAATTATTGGTTTGTTAAGCTCTCTTCCCCAAAAGTCTGTCAGCACCTTGATATCAGGAATTCTCTTTCATCTCTGCATCCTCAAGACCTAGCACAGTAATCTACAAATCGTTAAGGTTCAGCAAACAATTCTTGAGTTAATGCATAATCATAATTTATAGTATCTAAAAAGATGTCAATGTCTATATTATATATCTAGCACACTGGATATTTGTGTCAAGCAAATTAAAATCAAGATAATAAGTTTTGTTGATCAATTCTAAACTCACTGACTAGGTTAACATTTTGATATTTGTTTCCCCTGAGAACACTATTCTCGTATCAGTCTAAGTATCTGGAAGCTGTGATTTATCTTTGATGTCAGTAACAAGGTTCTGCATTTTGGCATTCATAGAAAAACAAAACAGTAAATGAAGCACATATTGGCATAACTCATATGTTACACTATACCTTACTACAATCTTATACCCTTGGGTAAGCTGATTGAAAGTTAAATGGGAATAGACATTTAAATTACACCAAAGGGATGTCAATGGATTGCAGACTTACTCTTGTATCAGTCTATTGTTGATTGCACAGTATTTTATTAGTGGTCACCATATAACAGTTTTCAATAGGTCATTGTATACTGTATATTTTACGAAATGCAATACTCTGTATTTATGCAATTACAGAATAACCACTATTTGGCTACTTATTTCAGATAACATATTAAGTAAGCTTAAACAAAGAAATTCAAATTAAGATCTTGACATTATCTAAATGAATACATTGTTTAATTTTGTAAAAATTAATTTGACCTATTTTTATACTTTCTTATTCTTTTGTTCATTTAGGCCCCTAAATTCATTATCATTGGATTAGCTGTCAGATATTCCTAATTAAAGGAATCTCTAAGTATAGTACAGGTAGAATTTTTCAACTCATGGTATAATAAAAAGGATATGGTTTGTATTGTACACATCTCAGTCCCCTTTTAAGTGTACACAGCAAATATTCAGCACTGGGGATCAGAAAGCATCTACCATTAGACAGACGATGACACCTGTGTATAATTATCTAGCATGATTAATGAAGAAGGAGATCAAAGTTTCATGCAATTTTAATTTTATGCTCTAGGCTTGATGTGCAAAGGATTTGTACTGGGTAATAAAGGAATACAGGTTCATTCTAATAAGCATGACAAATGAATTTTTTAAATGAGCCTGACTCATTAGCTAGGTGTATATAAACCTATGTGACCCTTAGTGCTCTGGCAGAATTTGGGGATAATTTTAATGCCTAATTACTGGTTGTGTGATGATATTTCAACAAATTAGTTTCTGTACGAAATTCAAACACACTTAGAAGTGTTCATGCTGAGGTATGATAAAAACCAAAATGCTTATAAGGAAGGGATCTTGACTGCAAAAGCTAAATCATATTAACAGCAATTTTCTACAAGGCTACATTTTTAACATCTACTGTGGAACCTCTGAAGACATTTTGACAAGAACGACATTTTGGCAGAATTAACAAACCAGGAAAAGAATGTGTGCTCTACCCCTGACATTAGTGTTATGGAAATAAAACACAGACAACACTGGACTCTGTGTTCAGCTACAACGTGCATTTCCTAGATGTTGCTGATTCAACTTGATCTCAACGTCCATATTGTAACAAGCTGGTCTGGTGCCTCCAGAGTGTAGTGTGAAAGTTCAGTGCCTTAAATTAAGATAAAGTACTTGTTTTCTTTCAAATAAGATCTAAAGCTTAACATAGCATGAAGGGAAAAAAAAAGAAAAACAAAACATTTAGTTTTAAATAATAGAATATGGAGTTCGGAGTAAATAGAACACATCTTCTGGAATTTTTTATGAAACTGGCTACTTGACATTTTTTAAAAATAAGTTTCTTATTTCTTCTCAGGAAGCTCATTTTTTTTTTAAGTTTTGAAGTAAACTCATAATGGAACCAGGGACTCAGTGATCAATAAGATTTTCAACATGCTCCGTGTCACACTTGACTAAAGTCATTGTTTTTTTGGTTTTATTTTCCAGCAAACATGAGTTGGGCACTTATATTGTGCTAAGTGCTGAAGGGGTACAGAATGAACACCAGATCTCATCTTCAAGAAGTTCAAAAACTGGTCAGGGAAGTAGAAGTGCAAGCAAGTATAATGCAAAGAAGTCATGCATGAGTGCTATAGGGAAGGAACCAGCTAAGTGCTGTGGGAATCCAGGAGCACAAAGGAATTACAATTAAATTTCCAAGGCTGGCAGAAAAAAGGCTTTTGAAAGAATGTACATTCATTTGCTCATTCATTAAACATTTATTGAGCATAAATAATGAGCCAGGCCTATATTAGACACTGACTGTATACAGAGATGTATAAAATACAGCCCTTGCCCTTCAAGATCTCACAGTCTTTACTTGCATTGTCTCAGTGAATATTTTGCTTGGTCTTAGAGAATATAATGACCAATCAGAAGGGGTTTAAATAAATTAACCCATTTAATTCTCATAATGACCAGCTGAGAAAGGAACTATTTAAAGCTCCAGTTTAGAAAGAGGAAAACAGTTGCAGAAAGAGTGTATACCTGATCCAAAATTAAATATCCAAGAAAATGCAAAGCTAAAATTGGAAATCTGGTGCCAGGACCTGTGCTCTAGCCAAAAGGATATCACTAATGCAAGTTCTGTGACAGGGGCTGTGGTGCTCAGACATGAGAACTAATCTAGAAGTGGAAGGGATGCCAAATTAATTTAAACACATAAATATTGTTTAGCTATTATTATTATCTCACAGTATCATGATTATCCTTTTACCTGAAAGAATGACATCCACGTTGACACTGGTTAATGACACAGAGAAAAATATTTTTTGAAAGGCAGGTATGGGGGGCTCATGCGGGATCCCTGCTGCATTTGAGCCAACATGACAAAAGGATGACTAGAATCTGGACGTACATAAAAAAAGAATGACATTCCAAGCTGAGGGGCACCCTAGGCAAGGCAGAGAAGCTGGTTTGACAATTTTCTTCTTGTTGGTAAAGCTCTTATACTCGCTATCCAAATGGAAAATAACTGAAATTGATTGATGTGGAAACTCCTGAGAGGGCAGATCTTTCTAAAAGAAATTGAAAGATATGTCAATAACGTTTGACTTTTAAACACCTCAATTTGCTCATCAAGATTTCAGAATTACTTAGAGCCCAAAGATCATTGTTTGTAACATCGTTTAACTGCAGAAGGGTTTAGCTACAAAAAATTTCCTTAAAAAATTGTTTTTCAGATATAGACATAAAAAATAATGTCTAATGTTTATTAAGCATTTATTCTATATTTGGCTTGGTGCTATATACCTGATATGAATTATTTTATGTAATATTTCACTTATAAAATAATTCATGTCAAGTATATAGCACCAAGCCAAATACAGAATAAATTTTATATGCATTTTCAAATTTTTTATGAATCAGGAAAATGAAACAGAAAGTTTAAGTCATTTGCCCAAAGCCACAGACATGAAAAAACTGGAAAGGAGACTAAGTCAGATATCAATCCTATGCTCTTAACTATTATGCTGTATGTAGCTGAGAGTCACAGAAAGCTTGTAACCAAATGTTTATATTGCCTTGATGAATAGAAACTGCCTTATTTATTCTTTTCTTGAAGTATAGCTTAGTGTAGAAGGAAGAGAAGGAGGAGACCTTGATGTGAGCCCCATCTCTATAACTTTACACTCTTGGGCAAGCATTTCTCCTCTTTAAGCCTCGGCATATTACCTTTAAATTGAAAGGATTTGACTGCATGGTGTTTGAAGTCCCTTCTGGCTATAAAGATCTGTATTTTTTTTTAAAGGCATGCATAGCATTAATTATTCATACATTTTTTAAAAAGAGAATTTTAAACATGGATGGGATAAGTTGAAAATTTAAAGAATTCAAATTTAGTAAGATTTTTAGGAAATGTTGGCTAAAATCATCTGAGGAATCAACATGACACTTTCAATATGCTGAATTATTTGCTGCATCTATGTGAGGCTGAACATCCACCATATTTTTCACTCATAACTCTGAGGGCTAGTGACACAGTTCATTTCCTCATTTCAAAAAGATTGATTTCATCCCTGAGAAAAGGTACGCATGAGCTGGAAAAAAATGAAGGTTTATGAGAACCAGGAGCATCCGTTCTCATTCTATTAAAGCCTCAGCTTATGTTCCACTTTAGGTCTTGCTTACTAAATTCAGGGTTGCTCAGTCTTTCATCTGAGATACCATGTGTTCATGAAAAGGAGCAAGCTGTTTCTTTTAATCCAAGAGCCAAATGTAAAGATTCCTCAAGTGTCAGTTTTAATTTTAGCGTGCATGATCTTAAATCTCATGGACTGTGTCTACTTAGAGTGTGCCTCTAAGAGCTCTTGAGCTCTTGGCCATTCGAGTCTACAGTCATAAGAATAACCACATAACAAGAAAAGTGACTCCCTCTAAAGAGTGACTCTTTGGCTCACAGATTACTCCAGGGGCCACTTCCCACTGTCCTCTGCAAACCCACTTTCAGTATTCTGCAATGCCACTAATCAGCCTTCTGTGTTTCATTTGTTTGCATGTCTCATTGAGCCCAAATCCCCTTTCAGTGGGCTCAAATGAAATGAAATCTGATCAAGCCCTTTCCTGAGATGCAGCTTCTGTTTACAGCTGCTTTGGTACCTTGGACTGCAAACAAGAACCATCACCTGCTCAACTCATGGCACATATCAACCTTCCAGAAGAAAGTAGAAGAAAGGCAGATGAAAAAATGATTATCTTAAGAAAAAGAAATGCCTGCCAAGATATGAGGAACAAAATATATTAATCTTACACTTATAGATCACTTTCCCAGAGATGATCTTTTTTTTTTTTTAATTTTCAGAATTAGGCAAGTCCTCTTGGTCTAATTTTAAAATTAGAAAGCTGATAACTAAGAGGTATAATAAGGTCTCATTGTTTCGTGGAGACCATTTAATTCCTGTGGTTGCAGACCAAGATCTCAGGCATCGCTTTCAGCAAGCACAACCAATGGGATCTAAGATCTTCTACCCTAAAATTCATACCAAAGTTTGATATAATTTGTTTCTTGGATTAAAGGCCACTTGATTTTAATCATTTAACAAATACTTCTTGGCTACCTACTTTTCTTTTTTTCAAGGAGCACATATACCAAGTCTATCTTTCTGTCTGCTATACTATGCTTGGAAATTACTGAAAGCTCAATGGTGAATACTAATTGCCCCTCCCTAGCCCCAAAGTTGACCTGGTACAAATTGGTATTAACACCATTGACAGAGACACTTTGAGGATATCTACTAGAATACAATCCTAACAACCCTTCAAATATGATGCCTGCAATGTAAAGCATGCTCCCTGGCGTTTTGCCAAATACAACCTGCAGCACCATAAAAGGAAAGACTTGGCTCAGAACAGGTTTCACAACTCTGAGGAAAGAATCTTGAAAGGAGGCTAACATGGTTTGGATCTATGTTCCCACTAAGTCTCCTGTTGAATTATATGTATCCAGTGTTATAGATGGGGCCTGGTGAGAGGTGACTGGATCATGTGGGCAGAGTTCTTCTAAATGGGTTTGCATTATCCCCTGGGTACTGTTCTCGTGAGAGTAAGTTTTCATAAGATCTGGTTGTTTAAAAGTGTGTAGCACCTCTCTGCTCTCTCACCTCCTGTGAAGATGGCTCTGGCCATGTGAAGATGCCTGCTCCTGCCTTGCCTTCCACCATGAGTAAAAAGCTCCCTGAGGCCTCGCCACAAGCAGATGCTGCCATGCTTCCTATATAGCCTGCAGAACCATGAGCCGATTAAGCCTCCTTTCTTTACAAATTACCCAGTCTCCGGTATTACTTCATAGCAGTGTAAGGCTAACTTCTGCATAGACAGAGGGAAAGAAGGAAAATTGGGAGGAATAAGCATGATCTAGGTGAGGCTGGTACACAAATGGATTTCAATAGAGCAGCCAATAATATTAATAGTGATAATAACAGATTTATTTATTGAGCACTTACTGTGTTCCAGGACCTAAACTTTGTATGTATTCATTTATTTGATCCTCATAGCAGCCCAATGAGAAAAGTATCAATTTTTTTTTAAATTTAGGAATGAGGAAACTGAGGCACACAGAGAGCTCAAATAAGTAGGACTATATAGAAAGTATCACTGGCTCCAAATGTTTTATAATGTGTACATACAATTAGAAATAAAGAAAGAACTACTTACCACATCTACTCTATTATTTGTAGAAAACAGGTAATGGAAATAATAGAACTCATTTATAATTTTTTCGTATTATACTTTTACCAACATTCATCATATTAAGAAGCTATCTGAGCTGAAAACATCTATTTTAACAAGCTTATATAAGCAAACTACAGATCAATTTTCTGTTATCATAATTTTAGACGGCATTTCAAAACAATCACTTTTCACCAAAAATTATTTTCTTTATACATCTTATGAATTCACTCAAAAATTTTGAAAATGGAATTTTTTTAAAATCTCAGTATTTAGTGTCATAAGTCACAAATTGCCACAATCTAAACTTTTTATAATAGCCCTACAGTAAAAATTGGATAATTCCACTAATGTAGACTACTCAGCACAGAGTTAAATTTTACTTTTTTAGTGAACTAAGAAATATTTTGGTAAATTTTCAACTAGTTTTAAAACTTAACCTTTTTGTCCTATTTTTTAACCTTAAATGACAAAGCAAGGCAATTCTTGAAGTATTTCTGCCCTGAACAGAGGAGTGCACCCTTGAAGTCACTGTACCGGTACCAGTTATTTTCTAAGATTGCAGTGTTGATTCCTGCAGCACCATGTTTACCTGGTTAGAAGGATTTATTTTCCCTCATGTTTTTAAAGTTATTATCCATTGCATGTCTTTGTGGTTTGGGAAAATGTATTCTGCATATGCCTCAGTCAGTTTGGACTGCTATAACAAAAATACCACAGACTGGGAGGCTTAAAAAACAGAAATTTATTTCTTACAATTCTGGAAGCTGTGAAGTTCAAGATCAAGGTGCCAGCAAAATCAGTATCTGATGAAGGCCACCTTCCTTGTTTACAGACAGCCACCTTCTGGCTGCATCCTCACACGGTGGGAAAAGGGGAAAAGTTCTAGTTTCCTCTTTTTAGAAAAACACTAACTCCCAAAGGGCTCTCACCTCCTAATATCATCCCATTGGAAGTTAGGCTTTTACATATGAATCTGGGGGTTGGAGGGGCACAAACAGGCAGTTCATAACAATCTACTACCACTATTCCTTTCTTAATATCTTGTGAAGAATGTTCCATTAAAAAAACTAGGACAGAAGTGGTGGTTCATGCCTGTAATCCCAGCTCTTTGGGAGGCTAAGGCAGGCAGATCGCTTGAGCTCAGGAGTTCAAGACAAGGCTGGGCAACATAGCAAACCCCTTCTCTACAGAAAAATACAAGAAGTAGCCAGGTGTAGTGGTGGTACTCCAGTGACTCCAGCCACCTGGGACACTGAGATGGGAGAATCACTTGAGCCCAGGAAGCGGAGGTTGCAGTGAGCTGAGATCACGCCACTGCACTCCAGTCTGGGTGACAGAGTGAGATCTTGTCTCAAAAAAAAAAAAAAGAAAAAGAAAAAGAAAGAAAGAAAAACTACTGGAAATTCTGTTTCAAGCAAATCTGGGAAGAGAGTGGCCAGAAGTTTATTCTCTAAACTTTACCGACATAGTAGGGTTCTTTTTTGCACACACTGGTTATAGTAAAGTTCTTCTTTGCAAATGCTGCTTCCCGTGAAAAACAGCTTGATACCAACTAGATTCTTGTTGGAACCATTATTCTCATCACAGTTAGGCAGGAAAGATAAAAATCAATAGAAGAAAGCTGAGTAGACAACTGAGTTATAGCCTATATAATGGCAATTGCCAGAGTATAGTCAGAGGGGTTGGAAAATATCACCTTGCTACATAAAAAGAGATCCTGCCTAGGATCTTATGGGATGTAGTTGAGTTATGGTTGCACTGTTTGCCCTTAATGGAAATATCTTCATTTGACTATGTCAACCATCAGGTTTAATCATACAGGATACTGAAGTATATTAGATATTAATGATTAAATAATATCAGCAAACTACAGTCAGCCATCATTAATGATTGTATTTAATAATGTGTAGAAGATAATGAGAAAAGCAAACAACAAAGGGATCAGAATGGTAAACAACTTAAGTCAACACAATTCCTAATACACACACTCTATCAATGCATTTTTAGTGGGCTACTGTGTACTTCACTTAATTGAATCAGTAGAGACACATGGTCCGCAGATTATTATAACCCATCCTATTGCTTGTTTCTAACTTTTCAGGAAGAGATAATTCATTATTGAAAGGTAAGCACTTTGTTTTCCTGAACTCCCATTTCAATGCAGAGCATGGACGTAATTTGTTCTGAGTTATATTTCTCTAAAATTAAAAGGCATAAATCATATTTCTACATTCCGCAACCAATCTGCCAAACACATCCAACTAGGAAAGACTGAAGGGTAAATGGCATGTTTTAGAATGACTGGAATCAACAGGAATCCATTAAAATTCTTATCATAAAATAAATAAAATTCTCAAATTAGCTAGCTGCTCTTTATGATCATACCTGTTTTAAGTGCTTTTAAAGTGCTCTCTTATTGATTTATGTATCTCCAAGAAGTGCCTAATAAAACTAAAAGACTAGTCTGAACATTTTAGCACCAAGAAATACAAACCTATGTATCTCATAAGGTGTGCGCCTTTTAAAAGGTTGACACTTTTATTCTCTACCCTGCTCTGAGATTGTCTGATCGAGACAAAAAAAGGGAAGAGAGGAAACAGTATAACACGCTAGTGGAAATAAATGGCGGGCATTATGGTGCCTCTGCACGAATTATGCTCTTAGTGATAACTCATAATTTGAATAGTACTTTTTAAAGTGAAATGTGCTTTCACTTTTATTACTCTGTTTTTGCCTCACAAGTAAGAAAAGCAGGTACATTTTTCTTTCCATTATAGAGGTAAAGAAACAATTTTGGGGAGTTTCAATGATGCGTGCTCTAGTGGGAAGTCAGACCTTGAACTGCAGTTGTCTGAGTCCAGTATCTTTTCCACCACACCCTGCTGCTTTTCCCATACCCTATACCCCCTTTTAGAACAAATTGCCATTTTGGTAAATGGTAGATGCTTGGTAACAACTTGAACTACACTTGGCACTCTGATAAATGGCCCAGGCACTTAATTGGGATGCTTGCCAAGGAATAGAGTTAGTGCAGTGCATTTCCAACGGCTCTAAACAGCAGATGAATTGCACATCAATTTATTTAAATAGCAAGAAGGCGAGTTTATTCATGGTCATTACCAGGTGCGGACTGATGCCTGCTAGCATAGATTTCCCACTGTGAAGCCCTTTAGTCACTCCATGCGGCTTCCCCACTCCATTATGCCTGTTAAATGAATCAATCTTACCTTAATATCATTCTTAAATATTTAATGTCAAGTTACAATGCTGCCTTTTAAAATCGGTTGATAAAATAAAAGCAAAAATTGTTCAACAGGATACACCCCACCTTACCAGCCTCCACTCTTCCATATGATTACTTACTAGGGTGGGCTGTTTGCCCCCAGGGGTGGGCCAATTAAAAGGATTTATTTGCTTGTGTAACAATCTAGGTGGCAGCAAAAGGAACTGCAGTTTCAAGAAAGAGTAAGCAAGGCTTACTTTTCCGGTTGCTTCCCTATTTGTTGTAATGCAGAGCTTGACCCAGAAAATTACTTGCAATACTTCATCAATGTGAGCTCCTTTAGAGGAATTGTACTGGTCACCATGTGGGAGAAAGCAAACCATCCCTTTCTGAAAAGAACTTTCAGTCTTGCTTCTGGGCAATGCTCGATATGCAAATAGTTAAATCGCTGAATTTTTCAATAGCCAGTGCATTTAAGCCAAATAATTCAGATCAACTCTGTTGTTTTTAAGAATGGATACGTGATTCCACACCCAGATATGACCACTGTTTTATCTTTTTTTCTGCTTTATATCTGGTATTTGAATGTATGTTTTACAAAGCCTTTCACCTCTGTGTGTTCATTTGTTGAGATAGAGCAGTTCTAGCTCACAGCCTTGCCTGTTTCGTTCCAGTCCTCTCTTTCTGATTAGTCTCACTTCACTATTGTTTCTTTTGCTTCTGTATCAAGGTTAGCGTAGAAGAGGGAGGCCTTGATGTAAATAAAACATGGGTTTTTTCCCAGCTTTATGGTTTTGCTAAAGATCTCAGTTATGCAGATATGATGTATCTTTTCTCAAACTTTTTTCCCATGCTTCATAGTAATCCACTAATTAATTGATTCCAGAACAATCAAGCACCTTTTGGTTAAGAAAAAAAAAAATTTAAACTCAATTCAACCTTTTAAGAAAATGTATATATACACAAATATATATATGTGTGTGTGTGTGTAAATATATGTATATACACACAATATTGAAATAAAATTATCCAAAAAGTAAAATTTATACCTTCAACAGTAAGTAGTAAATTGGATATCATTAAAATCTGCATACATTAAGACCCAACGATGCTAAATATCGGGGATGTTATGAGAGAAGAGGCAGTGTTATAAAATATTTGGCTAAGAGTGTTTCACTGAGAATCAGGAAATCTGGTTTCTAGTCCCGGCCCGGCTGCTGACTACCTGCCTGACTCCAGGTAATTTGCTATGCCGGGTAATTGTACAGCTCTCACCTACCTGTAAAGTAAGGGGTTAAGCTAGGACCCTGGTGCTTCAAGTGTGGTCAGCCTGGATCCTGTTAGAAATGCAGAAATGCTACCTCAACCTGACCCACTGTATCAGACTTTGTGTGGTAACAAGATCTACAGATGATCCGAGAAATGACAAAATCTGACTCTAATGAGCCTGTGTGGACTTAGATTGAAAGCCACCTCCTACGTGCGAGTGGCTTGTCTGGGGCTGTTCAGATTCAGGAAACTTCTCAAGGAAATACTGTTTCATAACAGTTTCTCCATCCAATCGTGCTGCCTTCAATTTGGAGACATGAAGATGGCATCAAAATTGTTGTCTGCACAGTCCCTGACTTGAAGACAACAATTCCCCTTTGCAGGGTCAGTCCAGGCAGAGCCCTGGGCACCGAGCACAGGAAGTTCCCTTCTACTCTCTTGTTACCTCTTCAACCCCCCGGGGAGAATGGGCTTCCCCTGACACGCAGAGAAGTTCACACGGAATCATTTGTAGAGTACAAAAGTTCAAGATGTCATGTCAAATACCTTTCAATAAATTAAGATGGCAAAACTCAGGGGAAAGAGGAGAAAGGGAGTTTAAAACCTCACACACAGGAGGAGATGGCAGATTTATTACCCAGAGGTATTGAAGGACTTCAGGACATGCCACCCCAGAATGTGTTGTTTTGGCACATAGGTTATCTGAAAGACCAAAATAGATGTGCCTTTATCAACTAAGATGGTCCCTAAGGTTAAACAAACAAAGTTGCTTAACAGATCAAAGGCATAGGGCCCAGCTGGCCTGGCAAATTTTTAAATTCCTAGGGCTACAAGAAAAACTACACCCTTAAGTTCCCAAACAACAGGCGCTATCAGGAAAATTATCAGACTCCTCCTAACTCTGATTTACAACCCAGACCACTACAGCCCTGATTGGACAGAGGACTGGCCTTCTAAAAGTTTTTTTGTTTTGTTTTTTTGAGACTGAGTCTCACTAGGTCGCCCAGACTAGAGTGCAGTGGGGCCATCTCGGCTCACTGCAACCTCCACTTCCCGGGTTCAAGCAATTCTCTGCCTCACTCTCCCAAGTAGCTGGGATTATAGGTGCCTGCCACCACACCCGACTAATTTTTGTATTTTTAGTAGAGATGGGGTTTCACCATGTTGGCCAGGCTGGTCTTGAACACCTGACCTTGTGATCCACCTGCCTCAGCCTCCCAAAGTGCTGGGATTACAGGCATGAGTCACCGCATCCAGCCTAAACATTCTCTTACTGCAGACCTTAAGCCAGTTCCAGCCAGCTTGTAGAGGCTGTGCACAAACTGTCTTTGTTTCCTGTAGTTCACCTTTTAACAAAAAGAGCTAAATTTCACCCCATTTTAATGCTAAAACCCTGCAAAAAAAAATGAACACGGGATGTACATTACATGTATGCTTACCCTTGTGCACGCACTCAGCTCCCCTCATAAACAAGTATAGCTTTTCCCCCAAACCTGCTGAATATGTATGACTCTGCTGTGTAATGCGGACCCTGTGAGGCATAAAATCCAACCTGCCCTTCTCCTCTTTGGAGACAGACCACCTTTAGCACGTGCCTGAGACTCTCTAGTCAGCTTGCAAATTGAAATTACCAATAAAAGTTCAGCTTCCTACTATTTCACCATCCAGGTGGCCTCTTGAATGACAGGTATATTATTGTGAACTGAAAGCATTTGCAAAACAGCAAATGGAGAGAGAGGCTTTCTCTGAATTCCCCTTATTTGCCTAAGGTCAGATGCTTCAAAAGGAACACAATTGTAGTCAATTTCCTCCCCAGGAGTTTCATCAACCTGGTAAAGTTGACCCTTATCATAGTAGAGGAGACTAAATTTGGCACCACACCCAGACAAACCTTGTCATAAACTATCGTTTCTCCCATGTATTCTTCTCAGACCTCATTCATCTTTCCTAAAAATCATTTGCTGGCCGGCAGCAGTGGCTCAGGCCTATAATCCCAACACTTTGGGAGGCCGAGGTGGGCAGATCAGGAGGTCAGGAGATCGAGACCATCCTGGCTAACATGGTGAAACCCCGTCTCTACTAAAAATACAAAAAATTAGCCGGGTGTGGTGGTGGGCGCCTGTAGTTCCAGCTATTCGGGAGGCTGAGGCAGGACAATGGCGTGAACCCGGGAGGCTGAGTTTGTAGTGAGCTGAGATCGAGCCATTGCACTCCAGCCTGGGAGACAGAGCGAGACTCCGTCTCAAAAAAAAAAAAATCATTTACTCTCCCCCAGGTGGCCTACACTCCTTCCCCTTCTTCTGTTAAGACAAAATATTAGCCGATGGGGTTCAGAACATACTAGTCACAACTTATGATACCTTGGCATTTGAGCAAACAGCAGAAGGAAGGGCACTTTTACCTTCCCCTCACCCCTTCCTACTGAAGCAGATCATAAGACCCTCATTCCAGAGATGCCCTCCGTATACCCAGAGGAAAGAAATAGCCTCATCTCTGAAGATATGGGGACATACAGAAGAATCTGAACAAACAGGTCTTACTAAGCTCCCTCTCATTTATTACCAGTAAGTTGTGTCACCTTCGTCCAACAGCACTTCTCCACAACCATCCACATCTTCATCAAATTCAGCATAAAAATACACAGGCTTCCCTGTCTCTTTGGATCTTCATTTCTGAAGGCTCCCTTGTTCGGTAAAACTTACATTAAATAAATGCGTATACTTTTCTCTTATTGACCTTTCTTTTGTTATAGGTGTCTCTGCTGTGAACCTTGCAACGAGTGAGAGAAGGTATTACACTTTTTCTGTCCTGCAGCTCTCATGTCTCCCCATATTTTTTGATACTCGCTTTTTTTCTATGATGCCCCATGTATGTAATATTAAAAAGTAATAAAATTGCATACCTTATGCCCTGTTAATCTGCCTGTTGTTCATTTATTTTATAGACCCAGCTGTTGAACTACGAGGACATAAGAAAGGTCTTTCCCCCTCTAGAGTTCAAATAAGGAAACATTAACAGAGAGAATGCAAGCAAAACTAACATTCAGAATATAATTACTTTGATTGACATAATGGGAAGGTCAACATGACTTCCCAGAAAATGACATGCAGGGAAACAGGCAATTTGTAAAAGGGTGATGATTTGAAAGTGGAATTTGTTTCTTAGAATTATTTTTATGCATTCTTTCCCAACAGCCCCAAGCTTAAGAATTCATCCAAAAAGTATGTGTTAAAATACCCGACTAGGATGATTTCAACTTGTTTTTGCTCCCTTTTTAGGCAGATTTCGTTCCACTTGCTTATTCAGGCATTGTGTGAGCAATCTCTTCTGTTGTTTTGATAGAATCCAATGTTCCTCACTCTTCAGGATGTGCCAAGGCAAAGCATGCTTTTTGTCTTTGCTGCCTTTCTAATTCAAATGTTGTTGCTTTACACTGGTTGCTAATGAATCTCCTGATTATGATTCTGCCTATGTATGACCCTTTAAATCTCACTGGGACCCATTTTCTATATCCTTAGTTTGCAAATATTCAGGTACCTATACCCAAGGAGCAGGGTTTTCTTTGTTTTGTTTTGTTTTCTGGGTGAAACAGATAGAAAAAAAATTTACCTAATATTTTTCCTCCATTCTCTGGCACGGAATTCAGTATTCATAAACTCAGGTCAATAGCCTGTATTAAAGTGGCTTTCCATTGCTCAGAGATCTGCATTTGTATTTTAGAAAGAGTAGGAGACACTTCGTAAAAGACAACTTTAAGTCAATATCCTACATGTCACAAACAAAACATTATTTGTTAGTCACAATGTGAATATTTTTAATGCCTGTTGGGAATGAGACTATCTTAAAGCTGATGAGCTCCTGGAAGGAAAATAGAATTTGCAGGTTCTCTGACTTTGAATTCACCCTGAAAGATAATAATACTAAATAAAACTTTATAGCTATGAAGACTGAGGCTCAGTAGTTACATAGTTTTGCAACCATAGACATTTAGGACCTTAGATGTCCTCTAGTCCGGTTATCTGTTTCTACATACACAGAAACAAGTACAGGGACGTAAAGCAATTTGGGCTGTCATGGAAATAGTTTTTCATCTGCTTGGGCACAGTGCTTTCTCCGGCCTCTGATCGACTATTATGCATGTTATCTGTACCTCTGCAATTTAATCACAGCCTTAGCTTTGTGACACTTTTTGTTTATGAATTGTGGTGAAGAGACTCTAAAATGGCCCCCCGTGATCCTGCCTCATGTCCCTGGACAATCTCCTCCTCTTGAATGTAAGTGAGACCTATGACTTCTTTCTAACCAATAGGATGTGGCAAAAATAATGGAATATCATTTCATAACTTCATTACGTAAGATGAATCGCACAGCTGTTTAGTTCAAGCAAACTATTAAAACATGAAAATAGATGTATCATTCACATATGACTTACATGCAGGAAATTATTAGCTGTTGGGTTTTTTTTGAGACAGAACCTTGCTCTGTCGCCCAGGCTGGAGTGCAGTGGCACAATCTCAGCTCTCAGGTAACCTCACCTCCCGGGTTCGAGCGATTCTCATGTCTCAGCCTCCCGAGTAGCTGGGATTATAAGCGTACACCAACATGCCCAGCTAATTTTTGTATTTTTAGTAGAAACAGAGTTTCAACATGTTGGCCAGGCTGATCTTCATCTCCTGGCCTGGAGGGATCCACCCACCTCAGCCTCCCAAAGTGCTGGGATTACATCCATGAGCCACTGTGCCCAGCCAATTATTGTAAAAATATAACTAAGCCCTTGAAAATATTTAGGTTATTACAATTTTTATTCTACTTTACTATACATGTTTAAAATTACTTAAAAAAATGAAACGAGGTTAACCAAAGTGAGAAATATTATTGGAATAACACCATGCCAATACCAAATAGCATTATTAAAATATATTTTGGTATTAATGTAAAAATTAAAATAGGGACAGACTTTAAGCCCACAAACATGATGAAATATTTTTTTTATTTTTAGGACTTTGTATATGATAATCTTAAAAGTATTTTTATGAATCTAAAGAAATAGAGAAAATTTCTTATCAGAGTCTCATTTTTGTGTAAATTCCTAAAACATGACCATCTGCCAAGGTATACTTGAAGATGATATCATGGCCCCAGGAATAAACTAGCCTCATCTGGATTGGTTTGTTTGTTCCCAACCACTGCCCCTGCCACAGTGGACTTTGGCACTAGTTGTAAAAATTAATTTTACTTATAAGTTATGTTTATATTAATATTGGGTGACAAACTACTGACTTGTTAGATACTTAGATTTAAACTACAACAAAGCAACTGGTGCTTTTATGAGTGGAACTGAAAGTGATCTGGAGCTCCTATGGTGACCAGGCATCCTGGGAATTTACGAGCCTGATTTGTGGAGGGTATTTGAGTCTTCCGTGCCCTATCTGCTGTGGCTGCTCTATAACCAACTATCGAACCAAGAGAAATGAACGTTGCACATTTAAATGTTTGACTCTTAAAAGTTAATTGGGAATAAGAAGTTCTTAAATGTTGGAATCAGAATCTCAGAACTGAAGAGGACCTTGGAGGTTAACCAATTTGACTTCCTCACTTCACAAATGAATCAACTGAGCAATTCCTTTGCCAAGTAGATGTGATTAATTCTATCATAGAGAAAAATATGACCAGAGAAGTGATCTGTTCAGGATTGAAAAGCAAATGTGTCAGGAAACCATGACATCAGTTTGAATCTGTCTGACTCTAAAATTTGATTCTCTCCCATGACACCATCCTGCCTTTCATAAAATTCCTCAGAAGCAAGAATATGGTTTATAGAGATCCAAGAACAGAGAGCTCTAGAAGAGAGACAAAGAAAACCCTGAAACAGTGTAAGATGAGCCTTCACAGAGCAGGTAGGGAAAGGCATTGTCAAAGTACACCTTTCAAAATGTTAACTCTCATTCAAACATTTGGTGAATGTATCAAAGATTTGTTTAATGCATCAGAGACGGGACCAGCAGGATGGTAAAGCTGGTTCAAAGAGCATTTGCAGAACAGAGGTTTCTATAGGCATTCAGGAAGGCAATGATGGGCTGGGTGTGGTGGCTCACACCTGTAATCCCAGCACTTTGGTAGGCCGAGGCGGGCAGATCACTTGAGGTCAGGAGCTCAAGAGCAGCCTGGCCAATATGGCAAACCCCACCTCTACTAAAAATACTAAAAAAAAAAAAAAAATAGCCAGACATGATGCATACCTGTAGTCTCAGCTACTTGGGAGGCTGAGACAGGATAATTGGTTGAGCCTAAGAGGCAGAGGCTGCCATGAGCCGAGATCGCTCCACTACACTCCAGCCTGGGCAATGGAACGAGACTCCGTCTCAAAAAAGATAAATAAATAAAAGGAAGGTAGTGATAAAACAGGTTTGATAAATTTGACTTCTATTATAAAAACTGGTTAATGACCTATAGGGCAATGACCACAATCTTGGGGTCTATGTTTT
Source organism: Mandrillus leucophaeus (assembly GCF_000951045.1). Classification (NCBI taxonomy): domain Eukaryota; kingdom Metazoa; phylum Chordata; class Mammalia; order Primates; family Cercopithecidae; genus Mandrillus; species Mandrillus leucophaeus. The sequence goes on from NW_012098754.1 coordinate 560,517, forward strand.
TCTACTGAGAGAATAAATTTACATCTCTATTGATAAAAATCATGTATAATTTATCAGTCTTCTTACTATGCAGAATTCAAGCCCTAATCAATAGTAAATAGTATATCAAAGGTTCATTTTTCTAGAGAAATATTCTCTTGGGGTAGTTGCCTAGTAGCTATCTGGCAACTCTGTATTTAAAGTTATATTCCTTGACCAGTTCTTGAAGTCCTTAGTTTTGGTGTCAATTAGGTATGGAGCAAAGTATACTAATAATTGACCATGTTGGGGGTAGAGTTGGCCTTCTTTTATGAAAGCTAAGAAGCAAAGAAAAAATGGGAGCATAAACAGAATATCATGCCACCTCATCCCACAGATGACCCACAGAAGTAACCTCAGGCGAGGCTATAAATTTACTCCAAAAGTAACTTTGTGTACAATGGAACACAGATAGCTGGACAGTAGCACCTGATACAAAGGAGTTCTGAGCATCCCAATCCTATTCTCAGAAAAAATTGGGCTTTTCATTCCATTTCTATCTTGCTTCTTGCCTCAGAATCTGTTCTTGTATTTAACTGTCTCCAAGATTTTTACCTAACCTGGAATTCCTAACTGAGCACCTTGAATCTGTTGGTAGGTTTGTCATGAACAGCTTAAAATCATGACGCTTGAATGAATAGAAAGTCATCTTTTCCTTTTACCTTGGCTGAAACAAGGTAGGAGCTTTTCAGTGGAATATATACTGTAAAGTAAAAGAAAATCCACAACATCATATCGAAGAATATTTAGAAAGTATAGTCAATTTCTGGTGTGGCTTTAATTAACTTAAGCTAATTAAGAATCCTTCCATATTATTGGGGGATTCTGCTCATGGGAATTAAAGCTTTTTTTTTTTTTTTCTTTTCCTCATGTATAACTGGGGAACCATGCCTGGAAAAAATAAAATCAATCACCTTTTCTTCAGCCTTATCCTTCCCCCTTTCCCACTTCTTTTTCCACCTCCTGTCTTTGCTCTAGCATGAAGCTTCAAAGAGGCTCCAGTGACCGTTTACCTCTCTTCCTCCCATTTGAAAGTTAATGTGTTCAAAGGAAGCCAGTAGATTAATTACTCTCATTTTTGTACCTGCTATATCTTAGAGGGGGAACAAAAAGTAAAGGCACAGT
>NW_012098754.1:563269-579093 GCF_000951045.1 Mandrillus leucophaeus
TAAAAAAAAAAAAAAAATAGCCAGACATGATGCATACCTGTAGTCTCAGCTACTTGGGAGGCTGAGACAGGATAATTGGTTGAGCCTAAGAGGCAGAGGCTGCCATGAGCCGAGATCGCTCCACTACACTCCAGCCTGGGCAATGGAACGAGACTCCGTCTCAAAAAAGATAAATAAATAAAAGCAAGGTAGTGATAAAACAGGTTTGATAAATTTGACTTCTATTATAAAAACTGGTTAATGACCTATAGGGCAATGACCACAATCTTGGGGTCTATGTTTTTCTACTGAGAGAATAAATTTACATCTCTATTGATAAAAATCATGTATAATTTATCAGTCTTCTTACTATGCAGAATTCAAGCCCTAATCAATAGTAAATAGTATATCAAAGGTTCATTTTTCTAGAGAAATATTCTCTTGGGGTAGTTGCCTAGTAGCTATCTGGCAACTCTGTATTTAAAGTTATATTCCTTGACCAGTTCTTGAAGTCCTTAGTTTTGGTGTCAATTAGGTATGGAGCAAAGTATACTAATAATTGACCATGTTGGGGGTAGAGTTGGCCTTCTTTTATGAAAGCTAAGAAGCAAAGAAAAAATGGGAGCATAAACAGAATATCATGCCACCTCATCCCACAGATGACCCACAGAAGTAACCTCAGGCGAGGCTATAAATTTACTCCAAAAGTAACTTTGTGTACAATGGAACACAGATAGCTGGACAGTAGCACCTGATACAAAGGAGTTCTGAGCATCCCAATCCTATTCTCAGAAAAAATTGGGCTTTTCATTCCATTTCTATCTTGCTTCTTGCCTCAGAATCTGTTCTTGTATTTAACTGTCTCCAAGATTTTTACCTAACCTGGAATTCCTAACTGAGCACCTTGAATCTGTTGGTAGGTTTGTCATGAACAGCTTAAAATCATGACGCTTGAATGAATAGAAAGTCATCTTTTCCTTTTACCTTGGCTGAAACAAGGTAGGAGCTTTTCAGTGGAATATATACTGTAAAGTAAAAGAAAATCCACAACATCATATCGAAGAATATTTAGAAAGTATAGTCAATTTCTGGTGTGGCTTTAATTAACTTAAGCTAATTAAGAATCCTTCCATATTATTGGGGGATTCTGCTCATGGGAATTAAAGCTTTTTTTTTTTTTTTCTTTTCCTCATGTATAACTGGGGAACCATGCCTGGAAAAAATAAAATCAATCACCTTTTCTTCAGCCTTATCCTTCCCCCTTTCCCACTTCTTTTTCCACCTCCTGTCTTTGCTCTAGCATGAAGCTTCAAAGAGGCTCCAGTGACCGTTTACCTCTCTTCCTCCCATTTGAAAGTTAATGTGTTCAAAGGAAGCCAGTAGATTAATTACTCTCATTTTTGTACCTGCTATATCTTAGAGGGGGAACAAAAAGTAAAGGCACAGTCCAGACATTTAACTGCCTACTCAACTGCTATTCTAAAACTAACTTAACTCTGTCTACTGGCAGAATTGAGTCCAATGATAGTAATTGCTTCTGAAAAGCAAAAGACAGTCAAAAGTCTATTTTAACTTCTCCTTGACTCCTTATTATCAATGAACGTGCCTTCCTGTATGCCAGCTTGGAAATATAAATACCTGTTTCTAAAAGTATAGCATATAATGGCTGAGAAGGTTGAGAAATCGAGATCACTGATCAAGATCCATTAGCGCCCTAGTACACTCTGAACATTGATTGGCAGTAAATACAGGAGCAAGCATGAAACTTGATAGAATGGGACACAGGCCAACCACAGGCAGTCATACAAAACCTAATTTGAGGGCAGTATAAGAGACAAGGGACAAATTTAGGTTCCCAGCCTGGCATACACAATGTAAAAGATCCAAATAGGGTCTTTTCCCCCTGAATTTTTTTTTTCTTAGGAGAAGATGGACTCACCCTAGAGATTACATTCAATTTTATCTGCATATAAATATTAGTTTAATTCAAAGTGGTCTCCCCGTTCCTTTAACAAAATTAAATGAGAAATATGACAAGTCTCATAAAAAGGGCTAATACGTTTACAAGCTCTTCCTTCTGAAGTGGCCATTTTAAATTAATTTTTAGTGAGCTTTTATACTTTAATAAAAACTTGTACTTTATTTTAAAGGAAATAGAGCCTCCTGCTCTGTTTATGCTTAATTTAGAATATCTGTAAAATACAGGGTTTTTTTTTTAAATATTCTTTGGGAAATGATTCTTATTCTTAACTTATCTCTGTTGCTTCATTGACCAACGCTCTGCCTCTTCCCTAGTATTTTATCCAGTAAATGTTCTCTTACAAGGGAAGTTTTTCCAGCTGGAAAATATTCAGAGATTTTCTGATCTAAGGTTACTGTTGTTTGGTTCTTCCCACACTAATATCCTTAGTGAGTCCTAGACTTTATACTCCTCTCAAAATCTTGCCTTAAAAAAAAAAAACAAAACAAAAAAACAAAAAAAAAAAACTTTTAAGCTCTGAAGTTTTTAAACTCTAAGTTAATTCACTAAGTTAATGAAATTGCAGACTCCCCATTTTCTAATTTCTTTTCCCACTGCAGGCAGATCTGCTTCTCCTTTTAACAGTGTTCTGTTTTTCTGTAAGTTTATCTTTCCTTTTTACGCAGCTTCAGATGAAGGTCTGTTTGCTTTTTAACTTTATCTTGCCCCCATGCAGAGCAACAGTTTTCACTAGGCCTGAGTGCCTTCCTCTGTTTTTCTTTATCTTTCCCATAATTCTTGTATATGTTGCTTAAAATTTGGTATCAAACACCACAAAGTGACTCTGCAGACTTCAAATAGGAGGAAGATTATATTGAAAAGTTTGGGGTATCTCATAGAATTGAGAGAATGATGAAGCAGTAAAGACTCTGTAAGTTAAGGAAAGAGGGCAGCTGGGGATATTGAAGCACCCGGAGTTTATGGACTTCCAATTATCATCTTTTCAGATCAAACAGAAAAATGAGTTATAATGCAACTGAAAAATAAATAGATACATAGAGAAAACAGGCTATAGATACAATATACAATATAATCCCAGTTTTGAAAAAGAAATAAGGTATAGTATTATCATAATGGATCACATGTTAGAATAGTGATTTTCTTCATTGCGTTTATCTATTCTCAAATTAACATGTATTACTCGTGTGATTTTAGAAGTTTGAAAGTAAAATATCTGTCTGCTGTGGAGTTATAAATAAATGACCTCTGTGAACACATCATTCATCAGAGCCATCCATTAGTGTTTACTAACTTCTGGCTGGTGGCCCAACACATTCCTCTGCAATGTGTTGCCTCTCTGCAGTTTTTGCATTGTGTGGGATTTGAATAAACTTCAATATCCCAGAGAAGGTCCGGTCTTTTCTCTCTGCCTCTCTAGACTGTTGCAGGAAGAACTGGCTCTTCCAGCTCTCTATTTCCTTCTGTTATCCTGCTACCCTTTTCATGCAGTTCCCTCTGGAACTCAGTTCTAGAAGATCTCATTCTTTGTCTAACATCATTTTTTTGGATCTTGAAGCCTGTGGGTGTTATTACCTTTCATGGAACAGGAAAGGGAATTACAACTGCCTCAACAGGAAAATAAAATTTTGCAGTGAGTAATATTGGTTACACAACAGCATAAAGAAGAAACAACACCATGTTTTGAGTATAATTCAAATATAATGTCAGACATAAGAGATTCTCAATCCACACTACCAGAAAAAGCAGAATATAAACATATACACAAGATGATTCAATTTGTAAAAATATGCCTATATTACTATCTTTAATTTGGGTCACCACAAATAAATTTTTCTTTTTGCTAATCAGTGTTTCCTGATTGTTTTTTCCCCTTAAATAAACCTGTGTGACTTATTTCAAACATTAAATAGGTAAAATGATAACTGCAGGTGGGTTACATATTGGCAGGAAGAGACTACATACACACGAACGCCCTGCTGTATCTTCCCAATTTGCCGGCCAAGATTTCAGAAACAGTGGAAGTGAGGTAGCTGCACAGAGCTGGAGCAAATGCAGCCCACCTTGGCCTGGCTTTTCCTCACCCCTGACTCCCCTACAGGGTATGCAGCTCACTGGCCAGAGAGAATCCTGACAGAGCTGGTAAAAAAAAATTTAAAAGGTAAATGACTGCTGCACCACTGCCATACTTGGTTTGACTCTGATCGTTATGGCGGTTGTAGGATATCGTTCAGAAATCCTTTTCCCACAGTAGCACTGAAACTGAGATCCAGCCTCCCACTAGAGTTCTTTGTGGTCATTTATAAATACAGATAATATTTTTAAACTTACCATTATCCTACTCAATCTATGTGTTTCATTAATCTCAGAGAAAGCACTACTCTACTATACTAGGCAAGTAATACTTTACTAGACAAGGATAGGGCCTAATGACTGTGGCATTAACATGTATTACTCGTGTGATTTTAGAAGTTTGAAAGTAAAACATCTCTCTATTGTGGAGTTATAAATAAATGACCTCTGTGAACACATCATAAATAAATGACCTCTGTGAACCAGCTCTTACCTTAGCTTTTGGAGGACTTTATAATTTGGGGTAAACTTCAGTACCCGCAGTGGAAGCCCAGGATTTTCTTTATCTACCGTGCTTCCTGACCTGACTCTTCTTTCTAGTGTTCCATTCGCTTTAGTGTTCTTCCACTTTTTTAGGACACTCCAGCTGGGTTTTAAAATTCAGCATGCCCCTTGAAGACAGAACAGTCCTTGCCTCACCACATACACAGCTGACAGTACTCTGCATTCACCTGAGGATGGGGGAAATGGTACTGATTGTCTGCAGTTGAGAAGCAAAAGTATGGCTGCCTGCTCAATTCATGAAAAATGTCTTGAGCTAATTACCAGTGGTTAAAGAAACACTACCCCAGGGACAGCGCTCCTCCAGAGTGAGGTCACCAACAGCGTGCTTACAGCTTCTCCTTAAATGTAAAAACAAATACCTATGCTTTTATGATTGTAGAGGGGAAAAAGTAATGTCTTTTTCTTATTCATTAACAGGTTCATGGCTAAGAGCCCTGTAACGAAAGATAGAGTAACAAGAGACAATCATGCAAATTTGTTTAATCTAATTTTTGTGTGACACAGGAGATGTCAGAAATGAAGACTCAAAGAAATGGGGAAATCTGTGTGTTTTTATGGACAGTCATGCAGGAGTGTGATTAAAGGACAAAAGGGTATAATCTAATGGCAATAAAGTGGGATAAGTTTTATATCTAATGGCAATAAACTGGGCTAAAATAAATAATCTATATGGCAATAAACTATGGTATAATCTAATGGCAATAAACTGGGGTAAATTATATAATCTAATGGCAATAAACTGGGATAAAATAAATTTAGCAAGGCCTGTTTATTCAGATTCTTCTTGGCATCCCTGAGGCATTCCTTCCTTCAGGGTATAAGGTAGGACACCTGTCACATGGAGGTCTTCAGGGGAGGAGGAAGGAAACATTTTAGTCTGTTTTGTGTTGCTGTACAGGAATACGTGAGGCTGGATAATTTCTAAAGAAAAGAGGTTTATTTGGCTCAAAGTTCTTCAGGCTGTACAAGAAGCATGGTGCCTGCATCTGCGCAGCTTCTGGTGAGGGCATTTGTGCTGTATCTAACAGCGGAGAAGGTCAAAGGGGAAGCAGCACACGTGAAGAGAGCACAAACCCAAGAGGCGTCCAGGCTTTGTAACAAACGAGTCTCTTAGGAACAAACTTATATTCCTGAGGACCAATCCAGTCTTGCAGGATTGAGAACTCCCTACCAAGAAGGGCACCACGTCACTAATGAGGTGGCCACTCTCAGAACCCAAACACCCTCCACTAGGCCCCACTTCACTGGAGATCAAATTTCAACATGAGATTTAGTGGGGACAAACCAACCATACCCAAACCACAGCAAGAAGGGAGATCAGAGGCTGGTCATCCCAGGTATTGTGACCTGTAGGGGAAGAAGGGTAAGGGGAGGGTAAGAGTAACCTAAGATAAAATCATACCTTTGAAAGTGAATTTGATATAAACTCTGCTATTAACTGAGAGTCGTTATTTATAAATAAACTCATTCAATATAAGGCTATCTTCATGGTGCTTGGAAGGCACCCCTACCTCAGGAAAAGAGCAGTGCTTCCTACACTGGATGCTGCAGGGACAGAAAGAAAAAAATGATACAATGATCTTTTCCCATGTACTCATCTGAAATACTGTGCTTTACCTTATTATTTTTTTTTAATTCCTGGGCTTCAGTAACTGTTACTATTAAACAGACAGCCCCTCTTTCCTTGTTATTTCTCCTTCCTAGCACAGCAAGTTCTAATTCCCACCTCCCATTCAGCATTCCAATTCTAGAATATTCTTCTACAGTTCCCTGCCTTTACAGCTCTGTTTTTTCCTAGTTTCTGTATGCTCCTTTAGGTGGTTCCATTCTTTCTCTGACTATGAAGAACCAATGCTTTACTGGATCCTGAGGGCACACTGAGTGGTAGTGAGTTACCAAAGGCATGGAGAGGAAGAGAATTTATTTGTGATCACAATTATTACCAGATTTGATGTGCTGTTTCAGAGGTAATATTTTACCACCAAAATTTGAAAATTATCCATAACGTATGTTCTTTTGAGAGTAATTAATAAAGATAGATAATCAAAATGATAATAAATACCATTTATTTTGTATCTTTACTTAAGGAAGTATGAAGAGATCTCTTTTTATAAAAATGAGATGATAAATTCTTACATTGGTATACTGGCTTTTCTCCTATAAATAATTCATAAACATCTTTTTGGTAGCATGAATTTTGGGATGTGGACTATCAATTTGGTAATATCTCTGTTTACTTTCAGTTCCAACCATAGGTAATCAAATCAGGATGTTGTCTGGATAGGCTAAGGTATTTATTATCATTTTGATTATCTATCTTTATTAATTACTCTCAAATGAACATACGTTATGGATAATTTTCAAATTTTGGTGGTAAAATATTACCTCTGAAACAGCACATCAAATCTGGTAATAATTGTGATCACAAATAAATTCTCTGTTGATGCCAGCAGGCATCCATAAACCTCTGGTCACTGGCACAGTCTGGGTGCCTGGGTATTCTCAGCAGTGGGACCTGGGAATCCCTCGCCATAAGCCCCTCCTCCGGACTTTCCTTTTTTCAGCTTTCAAAATGTCCAGGCTTCTCTCACCACAGTAAAACCCTAGACACCCTTTTTCTACCTCTTTTCATTCTGTAATAAAACCAAACTCTCCCTTCCAGGTTTTCCATTTCTTCATGAGTTTTCCCTACCGTTTCCAGGCAGACCTACCATTATTTTTAAGTGTCAGCGTGTCCCTTTCGGTTAGGTCCAATTCTCTATGCTTCACGTATGGTTGGCACTGTTTGAGCCTAGGATAAAATAAATGGAAATGCCTACTTTGGACCAGAAAGCAAATCGTTCTTATTTTTTTAAGAAAAAAAAAAAAAAAAAAAAAAACCTTAATATGATTAAACTTGGTTACAGCAGAACATAAAAAAGGAAAAATATCACATTAATAGATAATTCTAAATAGATGCCTCTGAAATATATTCACAGTTCATTAATTAGAGAAAAAGGAGAACACAAACTATACTGTCTGATTTTATGTTTTGAAAAAAGTTAACAATGTTATCGTAATTTATATGAAAATACTTTAATTTCTCCTTTATGCTCATCTATGTTTCCTAATTTCATCAAATCAACCTGTATTATTTTATCATTTATATTATTTTAAAGGAAAGAATGTTACCTGCAGCATTCCAGGTTACCATATGGGGTAAGAGATCATACCCCTTCCTATACTCACTGAATGCTCCATTTTATTTAGCCAAGGATAAGAACTTAATGGAGGCCAGGTGCCACACAGACCAGAAGGAAATGTACTGTTTCCTGGTCTGGCTTTTTTTTTTTTTTTTTTTTTTTTTCCATGCCTCTTTTCACCATGGGGCGGGTGGTCACTCTGATTGGCATTGAGAAAGCCAAATTCCTGGCATGCTATTGTCCTTCACAAGCATGCTTAAATCACCATTCACACTAAAAGCTAATAATCTGTGCACTTAAAATAATTAATAAATAGATTTGACTTTTACAGTAGCCTTAGGTTCACAGAAAAATTGAGCAGAAAATGTGAAGCTCCCAAATTCATGGATTTTTGCTTAAAGAAATGTTCAAACACATCAGATTCTCCAAGAGAATTGAAAATATATATTCACATGGAAATGTGTACACGAATGTGCATAGTAGCATCATCCATAAGAGCCAGCAGGTAGAATCAACTCAAATGCCCATCAACTGATGAATAGATAAACAAAATGGGATATATCCACATATTGTTCAGCCATAAAAAAGAACGAAGTGCTGCTACACGCTATAACATGAAAGACCCTTAAAAACGTTATGCCACGTGAAAGATGTCTGTCACAGAAGGCCGCGTTATATGATGCCACTTATATGAAATACCCAGAATAGACAAATCTATAGATTAGTTGTTGCCAGTGTTGCAGACAGAGAGGAATAAGCAGTGAATGCTACTAGGTGCAGGGCTTCTTTTGAGGGTGATGAAAATGTTCTGAAATTAGATAGTGGTGGTGGTTGCAAATACACCAAAATATGCACTTAAAAATGCCTGTTTACTAAACCAAAATCCCACCAGTGAAGCCACATCCCCTCGTGGGGGTTGGAGGGAAAAAACCAAGTCCATAGCTGGCTGTCCCTGAGGAGCATCTCTGCTTCAGCTCTACGAAGCCCTGCAAGGCCCAGCTCTCTGCAGAGCACCACCTTCTGTGGGTTAATAAACTTATATCAGACTGGTCCTAATTTTGAGTGCTATGAGGGCAATAGCCACAAATTTCTTGAAACTCAAATAATCTCCCTTAGTGAATTTTGGGAGGAGCTGCTTCTTTCCTGCTCCTGATCTTTCTCTACACAGGAGAGGAACACAACGAGGGCCTCTCTGCACCTTCCCCAGGTGCTCAGGGGCAAGGGAGAATGATGGCTGTACCTGCCCTCTTTCTCCATGTGTCACTTTCTCACTGCTAATGCTCAGCTTTCCCTTGAGGTTTTGCTACTTTTTCATGTACTTTTAGCTGGATTTTAAAACTTAATTTCCCTCTTGAGATGAACCCATTCCTTTTCTGTATCACGTGCAGAACTGACACTGTTTGATGAATCCTGGAGGCATAATAAATGGTAGTGATTCATTAGAAGCATCCATATTATTTTTTTTAAATTAAATTTGTAGCTGATTAATCTTGGTTAGAGTAGAGCACATGAGAAAGACATTACATTAATAGATCATTACTAAAATCGCATCACAAAGAAAGATGTTTGTAGTCTGTCACAAAGAGAGAAAACAGGACACAAACAATATGTATGTACAGTGTGATCCCATTTTTGTAGAGATCTCTACCTTTCTATCTCTAATTAGTGCCACAGTGAATCATTGTCTTTTTATCTATTTTCTACTCTGCTAAACTGAACATATACGTCTTATGAAATTTTTAAAATTCAAAAGTAAAATGGTACCAACATTTATAATAGTTATAAATAAGTGACTCTAAACTGATCATCCTAGACAATCATTTAGCAACCTCTGAGTGGGCATACAATCCTTCCTAGGTACTTGAGGGTAGGAGGGAGGCACCATAGTCAGGGAGGAGAAATATGGGCTAGAAAGAAATGACGGTGCTCTCGGCCCTACAGGAGATCATAGTCTGAGAAACCGATGTTATACATCAGAGACCTAGAATCGTATCAGACTGTCTGCTGTGTGCCCTTTTATTCTAGTCATTCTTTATTAAGCAGCATTTACTGAAGGGCCACCTGTGAGGATAAAAATTCAAATAGGATATTGTCACTGCCTTTAAGAAGCCTAAAGGAGCACTAACTCTTTCCCTCACTTTTCATACTAGATCAAGACATGGCTTGTTCTTCTGGGACTCCGTGTACTTTATGTGATGGCATTTTTTCTCTATAACTCTTTTCTATAGAGCCCAACGAAGCTGCAAGATCTGGACATGTTTTTAAAAGCAACTTATCCTGGTAGAGAAATAAGAATGAAAGGGAAAGAAAATCTTTAAGACACGTGTCCTAAATAGCCCAGTTCCTCCTCCTCACTCACATATGTAGAAAGGTGAGAGAATCATAACATTAAGTAGCAAATATTTTTGTTTTTATTTTTTTACCAATTCAGACTTTTTTTAATTTTTGACTTGATTTTCATTTTATTTTAGATTCAGGAAGTACATGTGCAGGTTTGTAACATGGGTATATTACCTGATGCTGAAGTTTAGGCATGTACTAACCCTGTTACCCAAATATGAAACACAGTACCCAATAGGTAGTTTTTCAACCCTTGCCCCCTTGCCTCCCTCCCCTTTTTGGAATCCCCGGAGTTTATTGTTCCCATTTTTGTATCTGTGTGACCCAATGTTCAGCTCCCACTTATTAGGAAGAATATGCAGTGTCCGGTTTTCTGTTTCGGCATTAATTCATTTAAGATAATGGCCTTCAGCTGCATGCCTGTTGCTGCAAAGGACATGATTTCATTCTGTTTTATGGCTATGTAGTATTCTATGGTGTATACATATCATATTTTCTTTATCCAATCCACCTGGGATGGATGGACACCTGGGTTGATTCCATGTCTTCGCTATTGTGACTAGAGCTGCAATAAACATTTGGGTTCAAGTGTCTTTTTGGTAGAACAATTTATTTTCCATTGGATATATACCCAGTGATAGGATTACTGGGTCAAATGCTAGTTCTACTTTTAGTTCTTTGAGAAACCTTCAAATTGCTTTTCACAAGAGCTGAACTAATTCAAACATTGTCTATTCATGTCTCCTACCTGCTCCTGTGGGACCCCGAAAGCTCCTCCTGGCTACTTCTGCAAATCCTCAAAGACAAGGCTAGACTCACATTTGTTCAGGAAGAGGACTGCTAGTGTTCCCCGCTTCTGGACTCCCCCCCGTAAGTTACTTGAGGTAACTTAACTCTGTATCCACCACTGGCATGCTCTGAGGAAAACCCACTAATGAAAACGTGTGTTTAGATCAATTTCGTATGTATGTAATTTTTAAAACTACATAAAGGAAGATTTAATATTAAAGGACATTCATGATAACTGTTGGTAAACCAAAGGGTTACTTTATGTTAGACAACGAATACTCCAAGCTTAAGTTATAAATTTGTTCAAGCTGAATTGTATAGGAGATTTGCTCAATGTGTGGTTCAGCCCGGGCTAAAACAGCAAATGAGCAATTACAGAGAGCTGAGTGAACCTGCACATGACAGTGCAGTGGAGCTGCACTGAGACCTGCTTAGGAGATGCAGAATAAATGAGTGATGTGGGGGATGTTCTTTGAATGTGCCCCATTAGAATATAATCCACATCTGCCAAGAAGCAGCTTTAGTATAAACATTTAGTATTTATGCATTGTATCTGCTTGCAAGAGAAAGCAACAGAAACTGAAAATGGCAATGGTCAATTATTTGTCTTTCTCCTTCTCACTCTTTCATAACATAAAAAGGTAATTCCAAAATGACATTTTCCACATAGATTTATCTCATAGACAGACGACAATGTACACATACATACAAAATCTCCAACCTAAATTGGTTTCTCACTTGTGGCATTTCATTTCCTTATTTCTCTAGAAAACAATACGGATGGTTTTCTCTGAGGGAAAAAAAAATACACCTCCAAGCTGAAATTTTAAATCTCCAAGAAACTGCAAATCCTTTGACATAAAAATAAAATTGAAGGAAATTCAAGACCCTTCCGGGCTAGTACTGCTCCTAGAATAACACATCATACAAGTTTGTCAGTATTTTAGGTACTAAAAAGCAACCATATTAAAACTGATACAAATTTGAATGTGTACCAGTTATACATGCATGTACCTGGCAATTATCAAAAATGACAAATTTAACTTTATTTTGATCACATCTGCATATGAAAGTATTTGTGCAAGACCATCAAACTATAAACTGTAAAACAAGTGGCCAAGAATTAGTTTTATACCCCATAACTAACCATATACCTCCAGTCTATAAATGAGTTGGGAGTGGCCAAGAGTTGGAGTAAGGTGTGAGAAAAGATTTTGAGAAAACTTTCATCTACCCATGGTGGGGATAAGATGCTACTTTTCTCCCTGAAGCCCTGCAAAGAATGGCTTCTGGGATAATTTCATTGTCTTCTTGAGTTTGGTGGACATTGCATGTTGGTGTCTTACTAATAACGGAGAAATCTACAGAGTGAGATACTGACTGGATTATCTACAGCAGTAGAGTCTCTGGAAATACTTTGAGAGTAAGTCAACTCCCACTTACAATGGGTCAGAGTTGCAGATTTGCTATGGACCATGCGAGAGAGTGAGAGAGCACAATTATATTTCTTTATAACTGCATCCTCCAAGTTTTTTTTATTTTAGCTCGATATTTGATGGATATACATATATATCCCTTCCCCTTTCTGAGGTCCTTTCTGAGGCACTCTTCCAGTTAGTATCTATCACATTATAATCTGAGCTTCAATTTCCCTTTAACGCCCGGTTAACTGGCTTTCCAACACTGAATTTAGTGTTGGACTGGATTGGAAGACAGTGAGAGGAAGATCATTGATTCTTGCTATCCTCACCCACTCCCCCTCAAAAATGGACACTCTCCAACTCTTCCAAGATAACATTCTTCTCTACGTATTTCTGCAACTCTAACTGAACCTAATCTTTTCTCATCTCCTTACACTGCAGTTTCTACACAGTGTCTCACCACACATATATCTTTTTACAAGTATTAAAAGGTCATACCTCCAGTCCAGCAGTGTAAGGAGATGAGTGACAGAGTTACAGTGTACAAAAGTAACCTCTACTGTTTAAGTACATTATTGTAAATATGCACAATACAATATTATCTGGTCATTTCAAATGACATTTATGAAAACTCTGTAAAAGCATGAGAAATGCTTATGGTAAAATAAAAAGTGAAAAAGCAATTTACATAACATATAGTTGTAGACCTTTTAATAGTCGTAAAAAGATATATGTGTGATGAGAAACTGTGTGGAATAAAGCTAGCACTTGTGTTAAAATGGGGAAAGTATAAATATTCATACTTACTTCATTATGCATAAAATTATCTTCAAAATGATATACAAAAAAAAGTCGTTGTCTATTGGAGTTGAAGGTAAAACTGAGCAGTGGGGTACAAAAATGGACAAAAAACTTCATACCTTGTTTTTTTTTTGAACCATGTGAATGTATTACTTATTGATATTAATATTAAATAAGGCCAGGCACAGTGGCTCACACCTATAATCCCAGCACTTTGAGAGGCTCAAGCAAGCAGAGGACATGAGCCCAGGTGTTCAAGACCAACCTGAGCAACATGGCAAAACCTTGTCTCCTAAGAAAACACAAAATAATTAGCTAGGTGTGGTGGTGCACACCTGTAGTCCCAGCTACTAGGGAAGCTAAGGTGGGAGGATCCCCTGAGCCCAGGAGGTCGAAGCTGCTGCAGTGAGCCGTGATTGCGCCACTGCACTCCAGCATGGGCGACAGAGTGAGACTGTGTCTTAAAAAAAAAAAAAGAAAAAGAAAAGAAAATATTAAGTAAATACATGTGTGTGTGCACGTGTAACAGAAAGGTAATACACAAAGATGTAAGAATAGTGGCCGTCAGTCTGTATTGACAAATGGTTTTTCTTCTTTCTACAGGTACCAGTTAAATTTTCCTCAATGGATGTAAGTTTATCATTTTTAAAAATGCAATGAAACATTTTTGTCCAGTTACTTTTTAACTATTTCCTTGTTAAACAAGGTATCATCAATAATTTTCCAAGAAAGGAACAGAAATCTATCATTTCTAGAGTTCCAAATTAATGTAAATAGCTGTGCCAAGGAGTTTGCATGTTTCCTGGGGCAAAATCAGCCAGAGCATCAAGATGGGATCCAAACAGCATTCTCCTTTCATGGGGCTCTTTCATGTAGTGCTTAAGATGGTGCTCCTTAAACTTCAGTGTTCACACAAATCCCTTGGGAATCTTGTTAAACTACAGCTTCTAATTTAAGAAGTCTGGGTGAGGGCCAGGCGCGGTGGCTCACGCCTGTAATCCCAGCACTTTGGGAGTCCGATGAAGATTGATCACCTGAGGTCAGTAATTAGGACCAGCCTGGCCAACATGGTAAAACCCCGTCTCTACTAAAAATACAAAAATCAGACGGGCGTGGTGGCACATGGCTGTAATCTCAGCTACTGGAGAGGCTGAGGCAGGAGAATCGCTGGAACCCAGGAGGCGGAGATTGCAGTGAGCTGAGATCACGCCACTGCACCCCAGCCTGGGCGACAGAGAGAGACTCTATCTCAAAAAAAAAAAAAAAAAAAAAGAAGAAGTCTGGGTGAAGCCTGGGATTCTGCATCTCAAATGAGCTGTCAGGTGAAACGAATGCTGTTGGCCTGCAGATCACACTTTTCAGAAGCAAAGATCTAGTGCGACACATCCCTGCTGCTTCTAGTGTAGCACAGAGTCCCCATCAGCATGAAAGGACTTTAGACCTCAGAGTGGCCCACAAACCAACTCATGCTGTAGAATTGATGAGCAATGTTATACTATTTTATTTTACTTAGTTGTCGCATTCAAAACTTGCAAGAAAAAAAAAAATTTAAATTTTAATAGATGGGACATATCAAACAAAAAGGATTTCTTATGACCTTTGAAACATCTTCTGCTTGGTAGATGAGCAAGTACTACTCTGCAGTTCTTCATTGCCCCAATCTGGTTTTGGTCTTTAACAGAAGTTGAGTTGAAGAAAATAACCCTTCATTCTGGGATTAAGGTGTCCTCCTCATTTAGGGCTAGAGCCAGTGAGTGAGAACACTTGGACTCTAGTCTTAGCACTGTCATTTAGGAGCAGCACGACTTTGGGCAAGTTATTATAGGCTCCTGGCATTCAGATTCCTCATTTTTTAAGAGTAGTTCATGCGCTGGTGGCAAGAACATTCCGGCTGTGACATCTGAGGCTGATTACACTGACTAGGCAAGCTGCAGATGTCTGCCATATTTGTACTTCATCCTCAAAGCCTTGGGGAGCTATTGAAGGCTTAAAAATAGGCGAACAATACAGTACAACATAAAGGGATTAACACAAGAGGATGAGAGGAAATCCCCCAGTTTGCCCAACAATTGGCTAAATGATATTTAACTATGTGCAGCTGCCAAACTTAAGTCAAATTTCACTTACAGTAACCAGCAGAAGAGAATCATTCCAAAAAGCAAGGTCAGACTTGTGTTTACTCTTCAAACAAATAATTGATTTTACAAAAAAAAAAGAAAAGAAAAGAAAGCCAGGCGTGGTAGCTCATGCCTGTAATCCCAACACTTTGGAAGGCCAAGGCAGGCAAATCACCTGAGGTTAGGAGTACGAGACCAGCCTGGCCAACATGGTGAAAACCCGTCTCTACTAAAAATACAAAAATTAGCCAGGTATGGTGGCACACGTCTGTAATCCCAGCTACTCGGGAAGCTGAGGCAGGAGAACTGCTTGAGCCTGGGAGACGGAGGTTGCAGTGAGCTGATATTGTGCCATTGCACTCCAGCCTGGGCAACAGAGGGAGACTCTGTCTCAAAAAAAAAAAAAAAGAGAAAAGGAAAAAAGAAAAGAAAAAAACCTTGATTAGAGGTCATTATATAATATCAATTATTGTGTTTACATTTTTGTATATGCTTGAATTATATTACACAGGAATTCCATATCTGTAAACCAAACTCAGGCATTTCATATGCTAAGGCCTGTGATCAAACATTAAAATGT
>NW_012098754.1:580643-581825 GCF_000951045.1 Mandrillus leucophaeus
TTTTCTTATTCTATTTTTCTGTAGGTAATATGACATCATTTTTTAATGACCTTTTAAGTGAAACAAAAACTGAATGTTTTTCTTTTCTACTTCTATTGTTTCATTGTCTTTTATATTTCTTAAGCCAGAACTTTGCTACATAGATGTTTGTTGCATTGTTATCTATAATGAATATGTGAATATCTATACGCATTCACTTGTGTTATTTTACTGTTATTTTTAATACCATGAAACATTCTAAAAAGTTATATTAACTCAAGATGACAAAGCAAACATTCAAACTATTTTCCTTATATTTGATGTGTCTGGTAAGTCAGAAGAGATGTGATCATCGATTACAAAAGGGCCACTGCTGGATATATTTATTTTATTTTCCCTTACTCTATTACTCACTTACTATGCATCAACACTAGAGGGCATCTGAGGACTGGGCTAAGTACAATGTATTACTGTGAGTAAAACAAGTCTCTGTTAAAATAAAACTACAACATCTTCCATCAACAGAGCTAATTATGTTTTGTGCCATAGATATTCAAAAATTACTTGGTGATAGTTTTATAATGAAATTAGTAAATATGCATACGCTTCCTATTAAAACGTTAAATTAAAACACTCCTTTTTGATACAATGCAATAGCTAATTCTGTAATTATAATTAAATTTACAAATGCCAAGTATAGTAATGGCAATTATGCATCATATTGTATTTTCAGCTGCACCTGTCTACATTTAAAAAGTCGATGTGCAGTTGCAAACTATTGAACATCTGAGAATGAATACAGAATTAGCTGGGCAAGGCTATGGTCTTAATTATTATGAATACCCAGCCTGTCATTTTTTTAGCATATGTCACCCAACTATGATGTATTAAGTGCCTACTGTGTGTCAGGATACATCAATGTTCTGGATTCACCATCAAAGAGCTCAGCCTAGGAGAAGGGAGAGACAGGTAGACAGATAAGGAAATGGGCCATAATAAACAGCACAGTGATGATGGGGTGTGCACAGAACGAGGGGGGAATCAGAACATAGACGAAATGCTGCAGCCCTTCCAGGTAGGTTTCTTTTCCTGGTAGTTGCCTGCCTCAGACTATAAAGATAGAGGCTAAAGAATAAATGCTGACATACAAATGTGGTTTCAAATCCTGTTCCACCCTTTTGCTAACTCTGTGACCTAAAGCAA
>NW_012098754.1:583325-584632 GCF_000951045.1 Mandrillus leucophaeus
AGAAAAGGAAAAAAGAAAAGAAAAAAACCTTGATTAGAGGTCATTATATAATATCAATTATTGTGTTTACATTTTTGTATATGCTTGAATTATATTACACAGGAATTCCATATCTGTAAACCAAACTCAGGCATTTCATATGCTAAGGCCTGTGATCAAACATTAAAATGTGATTCTAATTAACATTTCCCCCTTGGAATTAATAATGACAACAATTATGTATTGAGTATCTCTTCTGTGCTGGGTACCTTACACGCATTGTCTTGATTTACTCTCCCAGAAACTCCAACGAGATAGATATTACCATCCCCATTTTATAAATTAGAAATCAGACTCAGGGAGCTTAATTAACTTGCCAGAGGTTATACAGGTGGCTAAGCTGGATTTTGAACTCTGGTCTATCTGACTTCTTGGCTTTTAACTTCCAGCTCACTTAAAACAGAAAGTAAGGACAGGCAAATTTGCCAGTTGTTAGTCAATCAAAAATCATGCATATTAAATATCTAGACAATCTGTAACCACCCATAAGTGTATCACATACTTAGTGAGGTGAGTCTCACTGTGAGTGACATGTCATATTTTAGGGTATTTGTCTAAGAATGAATAATTTTGACTACAACCTTGCATGTATGCTTAGATTGCCAGTTTTATATTCCCTTTGGATGCATATAATTAAGATTTCAATATATATCCAAATAAATATGTTTGCTGTCATGCATAAGTAGTAGATATTGAACGTCTATAAATTCACTTATTTCATGTGTATTTAATTTCAGGATCGTCTATCCATATATGAATCTTTTTAATTGATCATTTCTTAAAAAATAAGGTCACAGACAGATAAATACATCTATGACTGTATTTCATAAGTACCATACTGACATCTTGTGGGAAAAGCACGTTGAGTTGTTTCTGTGTGTTTTTGAGTATTACAAAACTTTTTTTTTTAATTGACAAAGCAGAAACTCTCATCTGACTGTGAATTTGAGATGTTGGCCATTAACATATAGTCTTATACAAATTTAAGACAATGGGTTTGTAATACCAATTTTCAATAAAGTAATAAAATATTTCTGAAACATAAGTAGTCTAAATTGAAGTTATGAGAAACAATCATGATAGAGTTTTAAATCAGTAAATTTTTAAAATAGTTATTGTTTCTGTTTTTAGAATGTTAATGAAATAATTTCCTTTGCAAATGACCTTGAAATAATTTCCAAACAGATAGATGATATGAATTTTTCAACATTATAGAAACTCTTATTCCCCCCATGATATCTTTTAAAAGTCTCAAACAGGCCGGGCGC
>NW_012098754.1:589497-600144 GCF_000951045.1 Mandrillus leucophaeus
AATGAAGCAGCAATGATAATGCAGACTACCACAGAAGACTGCTGTGTGTACCAAAGATAATGTCTACAATGCACTTAATGCAACAGCTGCTGGCACTTCATAGATGTTCACTATCATTTATTACTATTATCAATTTCATGTAATGACCAATAGACCTGGAATACACTCCATGGTCCCAAGTTGGAGGCAACCAAGGTGGACACAGAAATCAGTTACTTTTATTGTTTCATGGTAGATGAGATCTGATGAAGGAGAACAGGATGATCCTTTGGAAATAAAGGAATTGATGGTTACCCACAAGAACTTGGCTCCAATCTCTTGGCCATTCTAACAGGTAAATTTGAGTATTCTTCCTCTTTCTCTCTCTCTCTGTTTCTGTCTCTCTCTCTCCCTATCTTTCTCTCTCACTCTTACTGTTGCAGAGTATCAGTGTGGGAGGGAATCATCATTTTGTTTTCTTTAACAGGCATTCAGGAATGAAATGTGTTCATTTTATGTCTGTATGCTGCTTTGGTATTTAATGCATATGTCTCTAGCATAATATCAAACTTCAGTCTCAATTTCCTGAACAATCTGTATATTTAGAAGATTGAACAATATTTCACAAGTAAAAGTGTTTTTATTTTCTTAATCTTTTTTGTTTTTTTTAAGCATTTGCTCAGAGCTGGAAAGGTGACCATAAAACCAAAACCAGATGGGAAAAACTAAGCCAAAGGAAAACTAAATTCTGATTTTAACAACTATTAAGATCACATTTTATCAACTTATGATTCAATGATGATGAGTCATATTTTGATAAGAGAATAACATCTCAGACCAAGCTTCCCTCTCTAACATCATAGATATTTGTATCATGACAAAGGATGAAATAATCCCACAAATTAGGGTGGAGAAGTTATATCCATTTTCCTTGCAGATTTAAAATTGCCTGCTTTGCTAGATCGGTATCATGTGTCCTCTGCCTTACATAGAGAGTTACAAAATAGATTTCTCCTTCATAATCTCCTAGAGGGGAAGAACCCATAAGAAGATCTGACCCTATCTTGCCTTTCAGCTGACATATCTAGGCTATATTTGGGAAGCAGCAAAAAATCTGGAGTGATTTTTACCCTTCAACTGGTGTGAGAATGACGGACTAACTTTATTTTAAATGGAAGCCAAGTGAATATCTCAAAATTATGACGTCTTTCCTCCCTCCCCATGGTCAACACCAACCCAACCTCCTTTTTTCAAATTAAAGGGTTCTTGACACTCATCTCCTGATCAAATCAATCTATTTTCAGCTAATCTACTCCAAGTTGATCAAACAACTTATTTGGTAAAATAAACTACTCACAAAGAGTTCATGGGTTGAGCATGAAAGAGAAGGAAAGCTGGGTAGAGAAGAAAGAAGGAGCAAGTGTTATTTGATGATTTATTCTGTTGTTTATTTTTTCCCTGTAAATACAATTGCAGCTAAGACTATGTTTCTGTCTCAGTATATAAACTAGCTTTTCACAAGCAGTTTTATTTTAGTCATCTACATCACGAATTCATTTTTTGGCACGCATTGAGCATACTAGCTCCTGTTGAGTTGGGCTGCAGAGAAAGAAGGTCAGTGCTCCCCCTAACCTTGACAGTGATTCAACTGAAATACTCTGGATGGAAATTCGACACAGATGCAGCATGTTTTTGTTCCTCCAGGGAATACCAGAGCGGGCCATGGAGTGAGTGCACCTGGTGCCATTGCCTAGGAAGAAATGATACCTGCATTACCTGCATCCTGGACCCACTACCTTGAAAGCCTTGCCTTGCTCTATAAAACAATGAGAGGACCCAGTTTCACATGGTAACTGCTTGAGGCAGTAGTCATTGTCCTGACACTTCTGTGGTTTACTCTATGTCTCAATACTCTTTGAAATATTTCTTTCACTCACATCACTCTATAGACATGCCTTTGGTTTCTGAGCTTATACAATCTTTTCCTATGATCAGCAGTATATTAGTTAAGGCTCTCCAAAGAAACAAAACCATAGGAGGGAGAGAGAGAGAGAGAGATGCATATATATATATGTGTGTGTGTATATATATGTATATATGAGAGAGAGAGAGAGAGAGATGAGGAAATTTATTATGAAAATTGTCTCACACAATTTGGGACCCAAGAAGTCCTATGATATGCCATCTGCAAGCTGCAGAACCAGGAAAGCCAGTGCTATAATTCAGTCCAAGTCCAAAGGCCTGAGAACCAGGAGTGGAGGGGTCACTGGCTTAAGTCCTGGAGTCTGATGTTTGAGGGCAGGGGGATTAATGTCTCAGCTCCAGAGGAGAAAGTGAAAATTCACAATTCCTCCACCATTTTGCTCAATGTTGACCCTCAAGGGAGTGGAAGGTACACAACCACATTGGTGAGAGTGGATCTTCTTTACTCAGTCTACCGACTCAAATGCTAATCTCTTCCAGAAATACCCTCACAGACACACCAAGAAATAATATTTTACCAGCTATCTGGACATCCCTTAGCCCAGTCAAATTTTCACATAAAATTAGCCATCACAAGCAGGGTTGAGCTTCAGAAATTCAGAATTTCTTTCTTCAACCAAAAAAAAAAAAAGCTTCTTTCTTAGTCTTTCCAGTTGACTGAGATCTTAGAGAAAACAACTTCTAAACTTCTATATATAATCATTCTGCCTTTACTTAAACAGTTCTCACCTCACCCACCATTCCCCCACCAACCCACTGCCTAAGACTCCTACCTTCCTCCCTACACACCCTTGAAGTTATCCATCTTTCAGGCAGTATAGCTCATCAAATATGATCGTATGCCTTCTCCATCCCAGGCTGGGCATTAAGCATTGCAGGGATGCAAAGATAATGAAAGCAGTCCCTCGCATTGACTGGTGTTCTACAGTGAATGCCTGCTTATAGAATAGGGGCACTTAATGTGGGAGCTTAAGGATGGGATTTGAGCGGACAGAATGGTGACACAAGGCATGAATCTCCTGAATGCATACATGCGTGTGTGTGTGTGTGTGTGTGTGTGTATGTGTGTGTGTGATGAACATTTTTGGGGGGTGGGCAATGTCTTTCGTGGTGTATAGGAAACGCATACCACAAAACACCAGATATGTTCCTTGTCCTATGGAGTATAAGGAAGAGAGCCTTATGTAGTGATGAACAGATGGTGCAGAGTCAAAGAGATGGAGGGAAGTTTATGGTGGAGCTATCATTTAGATACATAGTATCACAACTAACACTAAATGTACCCCTTCTTTTCTCCCTCTGTTTTTTAGTGTTGTCAGCTGTTAAAAAAAATTAAGAAAAACATCTAACATAAAATTTTATTTTTACATACCAAATATTTTTAAGAGCATATACTTAAAAGCATTAACATTTTCTTATGCTTATGGCAGGTGGCTTTTAAAAAAGAAGTTTTATAATGTCATTACAGTTTTACCTGTTCCTGAAAAAAAGATGCTTCAAATAGCACTCCCCAACAGATAGTACCTCACCAAAGCACCTCAGACAACTGTAGCAAAATGAAGGATACATATAGCATCAGAACCTTAAATAATCAAAAAATCATATAGCTTTATTATATCCCATTTAGAAGGACAGAAATAATATAGTTATTAAAACCCTAATTCCTTCAGGGGAAAAAAAAAAAAAAAAGATGAATCAAGAATTCCCTGTGTTTTGAGGCTGTTTTTCTAGTTTCATTTCAACTAGCAAAGGTAGGTGGTAACATGCTCTTTTGTTTTGAGCCAAAATTGTTGTTTTAGTTGGACTGACCCGGAGGCAAAGGGTTGGACTCTGTAAGAGTCACTAGGTTTCCACAGGGCACCATTCCTAGTATTGTGTGGAACTCCAGCCTGACCTGCTGACTGATTCAGGGGCCTCCTGCCCAGAATACTTCCTTAAATGTGAAACTGAGACACAAAAGTGGAACTACTTCCCAATCAACCATGTTACCACATCACATTGCTTTGCACAGTCTCCTTATGGACCAAATGTTTGCTTACTGCCGGGACATGTGAGACAGAGCATCCTGGAGGAGTCGCAGTTGGAATTGAGGCTTGAAGCACTTCCAGCTTTCGGAAGACAGTGAATGTTTTCTCACCACATCCTGTTTATGACCTTGAGGAAGGCCCCCACCAGCCTCATGAGGGTCCTTTTAGCATGTGGCATTGAGCCTGCATTTCCCCCAGGACATCAAGGCCTATTGACCCCACTAATGCCTCCCATTCCTGCAATCTTAACTTGGCTAAAACTCTAATCAAAATGCCAGCCTTTGTGATTCTCTCTTCTCTTTCCTTACTGCTTGTGCTCCCTCTCTCCTGAATTTTCTCGATTGCCCTTTATCTTTCCTAAGTTTTCCCCCTGTGAGTCTGCAAAACCATCTTTCATTATAAACAAAATTCCCAACACCCTCTCAAACACTGCACAAAATGTGGTCTTCTCCCCCTTCATTCTTTGATAACTCTGACATCTGATTTACTCCTAGACCCACTATATCCTGGGAGACATTAAGCAGCTTCACTTCCCTCCCTATGTTGCCCAAACCCTATGGTGTTTCGTCAATCATTCTTCCAGCACTCTCATCATTCCGGCCACCTAGCTTCTGCACCTATTTGTCTTCTCTACTCTTACACTTACTGAATATGGTTGCAGAAAAGTCATCCACCTGTTCAGGTGAGCACGATTATAATATCAAGTCTCTCCAAACGTCAACCTTGACCATTTTCTTAAGCTCCCCTTTTCCCTTCTCCCTCTTTCAAGCTTTCTTTTAGGTTAATTTGACCTTCTAGTACACTAAGAAAAATCCAGACTATAAGATTTATATGCCCTCAGTTACCTGTAGCTGCACTGCAGTATGTTGGTATCAGAACCTCACATTCATCTTCAAAAGGGTGTCCCTTTTGCTCTAGACTAACCTGTTTCCCTTTACTCTGATCTTCCCTTCTATCTCCTAAGAGGTTGCTTCATTATGTATATTCTCACCTTTCTCCTATAGCTATAACCATTCTCTCTCAACTGGCTCTTTTATGGCAACCCATGAATATATCCTATTCTCCAATTCTGTGGAGGAACCACACAATTCTTATTAATTGTATATGATTTGCCCTCTAGATGTCATCCATTTTATCCCTTGAAATAGAGCTTCTTGAAAGAGTAGATTTATACTTCATTGCTTCCACATCCTAACTCTTCTTCACTCCTTAGCCTACAGCAAACCATATCCTACCCCCAGCACCCCACTGACACTGCCCTCAGTGAGATCATCAATCATCTTCTAGGTGCTAGGCACAGAAGGCTTTTCTCAGTCATCTTCCTCAGCCTCTCCATGCCTTATGACTCTGTTAACCATTCCCTTCCTCCACCTCTCTTGGCTTCCTTGCTGTTGCTCTATCCTTACTTGATACCTTCCCTCTGACTGATCTTTTCCAATTTCCTTCAAGGACTACTCTCTTTCTACTCACCCCTTAAATGTTGGTGTTCCCCAGGTCAGTGGCTCCCAATCTTTTTTACTTTGTAGTGTACATAGATAATAAAACTATTTGTATAACATTCAGGGATAAACTGGACACTCTTTGGTGGTATCTAAAGGGTGCAGGGTGAAAAAAAAAAAAGGAATTACTTTCTTTTTATATTGTATTATTTATGGTAGGAAAAAATAAAATAGAACTAGAAAAGTTTTTAAATGTTAAATTTGTTTGAAATTCCCAAATTTTTTTAATCTTTTTATTCTTGAAATGGCTATTCACAATTTCTTGTCAAGACTTTATCATCATTTTTTCACTGAATAGTAAACATCAATAAGAAACTTTTTCACAGTAGGTGATTAAAAATATTTTTAACATTTGACAACCATTCAAATCTTTGCAACAGTTATTATATTTCAAGAATTGAATAGCTCTTCCTTTTCTTTCATTCACAAATGTAATATTAAAATTTCTTATGCAAAAGTGAATTTCTAATCTGACTGATCTGTTTCTTATCAAGGATCCCAAAATGGTGGCATTCTCATCTGAAGTACTTGCAGTACTCCAGACAATTTGGATTTCACACTGGCCACACACTGACTGAATTATCCAGTGTGTGTGAAGTCAGAGACTTGGGGCAGCCACCAGGAGTGACACCTACCTCCCTGTCTGGCCTCCCTACCACCCTCTCACCTTCCGTCTCTCTCAACTGACCATACCCAGGGCTACTTAGGTACCTAGATCATCAATCCCCCAGCAACACTACAGTTGGCAACTTCCACTCTGAGGAAAATGTCTGCAATAGATGTTGAAATGGTAGATTGTTTCCTCGATTATTTCTGAGTTTTGCAGCAAAGCAAGGGCTAGAAGACCTTCATCATGCTAGCCAGTTTCAAAGACAGCCCCATAAGCTGTTAGAAGCACTGTGTTCCAACATCCCACTGAGGATCCCTGGAAACAGCTGCCACACCTGCGGACAATCTGCCCAGGGACCCTGGATACCATTCGTCCTATCCAACTTCCCTAAATTTGAAGGGATCACTATCTCACAGAAAATTGGGACCATGTTATGCCAGGCAGGAAGCTATGCCATTGAACTGTGTCCTCAACCCTCTTCCCATTATATAAAGTCTTCTAGAAAGAAGACATCTGTTTTTACGACGGCAACAGCCTCTTATGTGTTGATGATTCCTAGACGTAAATGTCTGTGTTCTGAACTGGAGACCTATATCAGGATGTTTCCATTTGGATGTTCCATGGTCTAGAATGTCCAAACCTTAACATACTCTCTTTCCTTACACTGAATTCCCCCTGTCAGTAAATGGCAACATCATGTTTCAATTACAGAAACTTAAGAGTCACTCTCGGCCCTTCCCTGTCCTTCACCGTCTAGATATCATTAGTCATCAAGTTGTGTCTAATTTGCTCTCAAATATTTAGTTCCTTCTCTTAAGCCTCACAAAATGCCTTTACTGAATCACTAAAACCGCCTCCAAGCTGATCTCATTATCTCCAGACTGCCCCCTCTAAACAGCCAAGCAGCCAGCCTCGTAAATTTTCTGAAGAGTAAATCTAATCACGTAACTCCCCAGCTTGGACTCTTTAATAATACCCCATTATCTACATGATAAAGTCCAAATTCCTTAACATGAAATACAAAACCCGCTTAAATCATCTCTCACCATTCCTTCCTCATATTCTACAATGAACTCAATAGTTTTTTGAATGAGCCCTGCTTTCTTGTCTCCATGACCCATGGTGATACTTCTGCCAGAAATGCCCTTCCTTTCTACCCCACTCCATTTCCTCATTGGGATCACTGCCAGCTGTCTTTTCAAACTCAAATCAGCTGTCACTTTCTCTGGGAAGACTTGCCCAGTTATTCTAATCTCCATCACCTCTACTGGGAGGATCCATTGTATTCTGTCCATGCTTATACTGCAAGGATTATTGTATCATCTGCTTTCTTGAATGTTTAAGGGAAAATTATAAAGATACACATATCTGTCACATAGTTCTTACTACCAAGGTCCCATAACATGGTGATTGACCCAGACATCTGGACATTCTAGGAAATAATACAAAGCTCTTAAATGCCAGCATGAGGACAGGTTTATTTTTAAACTGTGTGTTGTATGCTCATGCAAGGGTCTTGATTTCATGACTAGAGGTGTCTCTTCTGAACAGACAGCAGATGAACCAGCCTCATGTCCTGGTGCTCTTCACCCAGGTTGCCCATTCACCCCTACTTTGTGCTAGTCCCCAGATTAGGCCAGCAGCTCCATCCCAAGCCAGTCCCCCTACAACTCTTTGATATGCCCCTACACATGTAGCCAATTTACAAATGGCACTTTCCTGAAAGTGGAGTCCTTTTCATATATTCCGAGAAGTTTCTGCCCCCTGGGAGCCTCTGGGTCAGTGGAGGGCAGGAAATCATCATGCTGACACTGTTCTTATCCAAGGGCTTCTATCTGTGGCCATCCGCTCTCTGCCTCTGCTTGGCCAAAGGCAAGCACCAAGAAGTAACCCTACCACACAGCTCTATCCAATCTCACTTTACCATTTAAGCCCAGAATAACATCGTAACTTGGTACAACCATTCAATACCCATTTGACTTCTGCCTTCTTTTGCGTGGGGGGTGGGGCTTCAGCACTTTTCATTTGCTAATGAGATTAGGCACTCAGTAAATGTTTGTTGAATAAGTAGTCCCCTGGATATACAATGTAAAGGGTAGGTTTTTCAGGAAGAAGTTTCAGATGAGAGGGTGAGGGAGTCTGGTACCATTCTCCAAGTTAGAAAGGATAGGAATAAAAAGAAGGTTTGGATGTGGAAATGATAAAATCAGTTTACAGCATTTGGGATTTGCAATGACCTTGGGATGCCCAAACCAAGCAAAAAGCCTAGCAATTAGCCTTGACTTCTGGGCGTCACCTACTCTCACCTATCAGCAGATAGCAGGAAATGGTTGACTCCAAGGAAGGCTGACCTTTTCCATGTCACCATTGCATAATAACCCTGGATAATAACCACATTGCCTACTGTGAACTTAATCACAACTTAGGGGTAAACCTATTATTCAGTAATGAAGGGAACCATTTCCTGCTATCTGCTGATAGGTGAGAGTAGGTGACACTCAGAAGGATGAAAAGAGGAATCTTATGCTGAAGAAAAGATAGAACTCAAAAATTTTACGGTCTTACAATTACATTATCCAGTAACAATAAGTTGTATTTTTAGCTAATCTTTGAACCACCTCCTTCTCACAAAGTTCTAAATAGGAAACAAAATGCAACATTTCAAAAATCTTGACTCGATTTGATATTGGCATCATATGACTTTGACATTAGGGGCAAAGGAAGTAGAATAAGATGCAGGGAGGACTTTACAACGATTTCATTAAATGGTTCAAAAGACTTCCTTTGGCATTAATCAATGGTTTCAAGACAATAATTTGATGACTTCAGAATAAGTAAATCAAAAGCATATGTATTAATTTTTTCTTGAAGGATGCTAGGGTTCTAAAGTAAGGAAAATGGTGTTTGGCAAAATTCAATCTGCCTTTGCCAAACCTAAAGTGTTTGAAAAATAATTTAAGAGGTTTTGCCAAGCCCCACGTGCCACTGTGTTCTTCCATCCCACCTGGATCTCCAAAAGTGCAAAACTCACACATCTACTCAGCATTCCAAATGACCCCAAGCGTCCTGGGGGGAAATCAAACCACGTCATTGAGAACTTCCAAAGAGATTCCTTAACATTTTGAGAAAGAGATCAATTGATGGATGGTCTTTTGCTTCCCATCTCTGCTCTGATGTATAAAATCTACATCTTGGAATTTTAAAAAAATATATTGTCCAGTGGGTATTCTGTGAAATTACTCTCAGTCTTGGGCATTTGGGGCAGAAAAAATACTTTTAAATAAACTTACCCAAAATGCAGCAATGTTTTCCTACTAAAGTCTTGACCACTGAGTGTGTGTGTGTGTGTGTGTGTGTGTGTGTTTCTCCTCTATGTTTTCATAGTGCTCACTACCTGAACAATCAGTTTTTATTCAAATCATTTCTGAACTAAAATTGAATTTGCAAATAAAGCTGCCAATGGGGAATTCCCAGGGGCCTGAATAAGGTCAAGATTGAATCAGTAAACAAAACCTTTCAGAAATCACAGCATGTATTGGAATGAGGGTGGTACAGGCAAGATTTTTCACCCCGCAAATAACGATTTTTGAACAGTAACTTCAGTTATGTTGAATTTCCACATAAGGGGTGCTTTTATCTGGAAGATTACCAGTGAATGTCTGTCTAAGCCACTTTGCATTTGCAAAGTAACATCCTCCCCACCTAAAGGTCAGGAACCAATGAGGCACACACCTCAAAGGCATACAGAGCTATCCATTCCCAGAGAAACTATACGTAGGATTTTTATTCTCAGTCTAAAGCAGCTAATTCTTTTTTTGTCTTCCTGCATTTTACTTTTAATTGCAGATTAGGTACCTGAAATGTTTTGAGGCAATTCATATTAATATTATCACATCTCAAATATTTACCATTTGTTGAAATTTAGATGAGAAACTCCAGGGATGTTTTCATTCATCAGAAATATCTTACATTGTTTTGGGATCATTTGTGGTTGAAAAATGTATTTCCTCAGAATTTAAGTCCTCAGAGACCAGACTACCAATGTGCGTTGAGCAGGAAAGAAGAGGAAATGCTTGGGAATGTCCTAGCCTACGGAGCCCATCAGCTGGGATACGTGTTATTACCTCCGATCACGTAGAATGTCCCTGTCATTCTAGATCCATGTGATATGCAACACAGTATTCAGAAGTACGTACAGTCATATTCCTTTATTTCACCAAGTTTTTTAAAGCAAGACTGAGAGTCCATCTCTGGGTTGGCAGGCACACTTGTTATCTATTGCTGCAGAACAAATTACCCCAAAATTTAGTGACTAAAAAAAATATATATATATATTATTTCACAGTTTCTCAGGGTCAGGAATTTGAGAGCAACTTAACTCTGGGTTTCTGCATGAGAACCTCTCACGAGGGTGCAGCCAAGATGTTGGTCAGAGCTGCAGTTATCTGAAGACTGGACTGCAACTGGAAGATCTGCTTCCAAGATGGTTCAGTCACATGTTGACAGGAGGCCTCAGATGCTTGCTGGCTGTTGGCCTGTGGGCTCTGTT
>NW_012098754.1:601638-636633 GCF_000951045.1 Mandrillus leucophaeus
CTCTTTAATGTGGGCATTTAGTGCTATAAATTCCCCCTCTTAACACTGTTTTAGCTGCTTCCCAGAGATTCTGGTACATTATATCTTTGTTCTCATTAGTTTCAAAGAACTTGATATCTGCCTTAATTTCATCATTTACCCAAAAGACACTCAGGAGCAGGTTGTTCAATTTCATGTAGTTGTATGATTTTGAGTGAACTTTTTAATCTTGAATTCTAATTTGATTACACAGTAATCTGAGAGACTGCTATAATTTCAGTGTTTTGCATTTGTTGAGGAGTGTCTAACTTCCAATTGTGAGATCAATTTTAGAGTAAGTACCATGTGGCAATCAGAAGAATGTATATTCTGTTGCTTGGGGGTGGAGAGTTCAGTAGATATCTATTAGGTCTGCCTGATCCAGAGCTGAGTTCAGGTCCTGAATATCTTTGTTAATTTGTTGTCTCAGTGATCTGTCTAATATTGTCAGTGGGGTATTAAAGTCTCCCACCATTATTGTGTGGGGTTCTAAGTCTCTTTCAAGGTCTCTAAGAACTTGCTTTATGAATCTGGGTGTTCCTGTACTGGCTGCATATATATATTTATGATAGTTAGATCTTCTTGTTGAATTGAACCATTTATCATTATATAATGCCCTTCTTTGTGTTTTTGGATCTTTGTTGGTCTAAAGTCTGTTTTGTCAAAAACTAGGATTGCAAACCCTGCTTCTTTTGTTTTCCATTTTCTTGGTACATTTTCCTCCATCCCTTGTCTTTGAGCCTATGTGTATCTTTGCATGTGACATACTGGTGCCTTAATCTTGAATTGTAAGCAATGAATTTCTGTTGTTTATAAATTGCCAAGTTAAAGGTATTTTTTATAGTAGCAAGAACATTCTAAGATAGAGGAACAAAAGAATAACTTTGCAGCAGAGAAGGTTGGCAGGTATCACCTTGCTCAAGTAATGAATGCTAACAGAAACAATAATAAAGCAAATCAAAACCATGTGCCATCTAATATGATGCAAAGATAAAATTCAACATCATTCCTGTGATGTTCCAATTTAGTCTAATCTTAACCTAATCATGAAAAAAATCTGACAAATTCTAGAATAAGGAATATTCTACAAAAACAAGAGCCTGTCAAAAGTGTTAAGGTCATGTAAGTCAAGTAAAGATTGCAGAGCTGTTCCAGATTGAAGGCAACTAAGGAAAGACACTAACTAAATGCAACTCCTAATTCTGGGTTGGACTATTTCCTATAAATGACCCTTACTGGTAAAACTGGCAAAACTGGAATTGGGCCTGTGGATTAGATAGTGATTCAATTAACTTTCTGATTCTCTGGATTGTGTCATACTAGAAAAGACCTTTGTTTTTTGGAAATACAGAATAAAGTATTTGGAGGTGATGAGACATCCTGTCAGAAACTTAGTCCCACATGTCTCAAGAACTAAAAGTTCCTTATATTACTCTTGAAACACTTTATACGTTAAGATTATTTTAAAACAAATGATTTCCTAGAGTGAACCTTTTTCACCCAGTCTTTTTGTCTGACTTCCAGCATGTCTGATTTCTTTAGTATCATGCTGATATATCACATCAATTTTTTTTGTATTCTTAGGCTACAAGGGAGCACCCTTATTGATCTATTCATTCATCTATTAAACAAACACTTATAGATTACTCATTAGGTCCTAAGTAACTTGCTGCATTAAGTATCTAACTGAAAAAAAAAAAAAATCCAGCACCTGCCTTCAAGGAGTTTCAGGCTAATAGGGAGACAGAAAAATAAGCAGGTAATAGACAATGTGACAAGTGATTATCTGCAGGAATACCAGGTGGTATGGAAGAACAGAGGGGAGGCATCTTAGGATGTGTTCAGGAAAAACGAGACCTGAAGGGAAGCAAGGAATTATCTAGGAGGAAAGTTCAGCAGGTGTGTTCAGGCAGAGGAAAGGACATGCAGAAGGGAGCTGGAAACAAAAAACAGGGAACATGACTTATTGTAGATACTGCAAGCAGCACAGAATAACTGAAGCAGAGAGTGTGTAAAGGGAAGGGTGAAGAAATGAACATAGGAAGGAGGGAGCCTAGGGGATGACCTGCTGCCCATGCCTAAAGCACCTTCAACACCTGCTACACCTATGTCTTCCAGGTTATTACTACCAGCTCTGGTAATCTAGTCAGAGGACTTGTTGCACCCACATCAATACTCACACACCTTCCAAGAAAGTGGCTCTGAGGAGAGCACGGTTTAGCAACCCTAGAACTGTTTGATATTAACAAAGTGAAGCACATCATTTGGAGCAGCTTCCCTGACAATGTTAGGTCTCTTAGCCAAGTCTTGAGAAGTGTTTTTTGAAAAGAGTTATTGGCATACTTGCTTGCATATAATCTTTCTTCCCAGGATAGAAAGATATTTACAAATGATGTCTGGCAACATAGAATTGGATATTTTTTACTCTCCCTAAAATACCTGCTCTATTCTAAACAGCCCATCACAGTGCACTTCTCCTTGGCAACCTTGTGGTTTCCCTGAATACACACACATCCAATTACCCAAGTGGTTGCTATTGTACTGTGGCCTGTTTTCACTTTGGGTGGCAGGTCCTCAGTTCCCTGCTGCTCACTCAACAAGACATTCACTAATTCCAGAACTCCTGGGCAAAGAATTCCTTCAAATTAACTATGAGCTTTATTTTTAGTGTAAAATGTTTGCTTGATTTAAAAAAAAAAAAATGCTTCATGTAATTATAGTCATTAGAAATGGGAATGAGACAATACTTGGTGACCTGATCCCTCCATCTGGTTAGGGTAGGATTATTCCCTGTGACAGATTGGCCATGCTAAGCTATACAAACTGAATGAAGTGAAACCCAGACCATCTGTGCATGGAGCCATTTCTAAGTGGTTAGTACCGCATAGACCCCTGGATAAGCATTTGCATTGAGCAGTGACGTTAGTAGCACCTGACATCCTCACGGTACATTCATCCAGCAGCTGTGGTCAGTTGCTCACTGGATCCAAGGCCAAATTATAAACAGAATGTCTTGGGTTTCTTCCAGTACAGTTTAAAGCATGTCAATAGTTTGGATTTGGCCTCTTCTCATTACTATTTAAGCTATAAGGTGCATATTTGGGTTTTTGTAACTCTGCTACATTTTAAGTATAAAATAAAATAAAGCAAATAACAATAATTGCTATTATTTATTATTTACTACATGCCAAGCCTTTTTCTAAATCATTCATATCATTTCTAATCTTCCTAACCAGTCTGCAAAGTAATTATAATTATTCCCATTTTATAGTTAAGGAAATGGGAGCTCAGAGAAGTTAAGTAGCTAGTCGAAGATCAAATATCTAATAATCTGATTACAAGCTAGGATTTGAATTCAGGGCTGCTAACTTCAAAGCCCATGGGTTTTTTTCACCCTATCATTGCCTCTTAAAGATACTTATCATTTGGTTTATCAAAACAAACCAAATTTATCATTGTTTATCAAAATAAACAAAGTTCTCCATTGTTTATTTTGTATATTATTTGTCAAGTATTACTGACCATTTACTATGTGATGGTCTCTAGTTTAAGATACACAGAAATTTAAAACATGGTTCCTATCACCAAGGATCTCACAAATTAAACAAGGATGGTAGACATACAAACAAACAATAAAATAATTTAAAATATGATGACGCCCATAAAAGCTGTGCATAGATAGTACTAGAGACATTCAGAAGTGAGAAAGATCTATTCTAGGGGAAGTGACAACAGAAGCCTCCCAACAGGTAGCATTGGAGCTGAGCCTTATATGTTCAGATATTGAAAAGAAGGGAATTATTGTACGGGCATAGGCAAAAGTGCAAAGGCAGGAAAAAGCAAATGTTTTCCATCCAGGAAGCATCAAGGCATTGGTGTGGCTGGAATGTGGAAAAACATTTCTTATCTGGCACTATCTGGACTCACCTACTACCCCTCTGCTGCTGCTATGTGTGTGTATATTTCTTTCACAAATGCGCTCAACTGGTAAGCACTGAGACATAGCTGCTGATACACTTGGAAAACATAAATGAGTTGAGACACAGACATTATGTAGGGTGGATGCAAACCTTAAGAAATGGGAGGTAAGGAGACTATAGTCACACCACCTTCTTGGTCTTCCCTTTGTCTTTCTCGAGAGTTTCTAACAGGTAGGTGAAACCTGAAAAAGGTTTTCTTAATTATGCTAAGAGGTCATCCCGGAATTCATAATAACTGGTCCCCAATGAATCTTTTTTTCCCTTCCCCTACTCCCCTCAAGATAGAGTCTTGCTCTGTCACCCGGGCTGGAGTGTAGTAACACAATCTCAGCTCACTGCAACCTCTACCTCCCAGGTTCAAGCGATTCTCTCACCTCAGCATCCCAAGTAGCTAGGATTACAGGTGCCCATCACCACACTCAGCTACTTTTTTGTAATTTTAGTAGAGATAGGGTTTCACCACGTTGGCCAGGCTGGTCTCGAACTCCTGACCTCAAGCAATCCACCCAATCATGGGCAACAATACTGTCAGTCATCAGTTACTGATTCCTTATCATATACCCTCAACTGCTAATCCAAACCACTTCTATGAGCATAAAATCATTATTTCTGGGAGATGGACACTGTTCACATGAACTGCTTTGACATCTTGTCTCTCTACCTCAGAACCCTTCTGTAGTCATACCCTCCTTTCCGTATAAAATCCTTCTCATTCTTGTCACATGATCTTTTCCTTCCCTCTTGTCTTAGAGCAATGGGTTCATTCATAGTCATTTTTCCCAAGTCTAAACCTATCACTTCAACGATTATCTCTATCCCTTCCTAGCTCTGCTTGGCCTGTTTCTTTAATTGTTCTAATTCCTCTTTGGTCCCCAATCTCTCCCTTTCTACTTCCTCTTAGTCTACAAACATCCTAAGTCTCATATATAATTTTTTAAAATTTATCATCGTGTTAATGTTATTAAAATAAAAATGTATTTATTAATTTTATTATATAAAGTACATTTACAAATTCCCTTTACCTTGTTATTTCTTTCGTCAGCCATCATGTTCCACTTTCCTCTGTCAAAAGTCTTAAAATAAAACTAGTCTATATTGGGGGAAAACCCCACCCCAAATATTTATTATTGTGGGTTCTTTTCTATTCCCTAAATGTCTCGGCTGGTTTGAGAAATAAAGGGAAAGAGTACAAGAGACAGAAATTTTAAAACTGGGTGTCCGGGGGAGACATCACACGTCGGCAGGTTCTGTGATGCTCCCCAAGCCGTAAAACCAGCCATTTTTTATTAGCGATTTTCAAAAGGGGAGGGAGTGCATGAATAGGGTGTGGGTCACAGAGATCACATGCTTCACAAGGTGATAAAATATCGCAAAGCAAGTGGAGGCAGGGTGAGATCACAGGACCACAGGATGGGGTGAAAGTAAAATTGCTAACGAAGTTTCAGACACACATTGTCATTGATAACATCTTATCAGGAGACAGGGTTTGAGAGCAGACAACCTGTCCGACCAAAATTTATTAGGAGGGAATTTCCTCATCCTAATAAGCCTGGGAGCGCTACAGGAGACCAGGGCTTATTTCATCCCTTCGACTTCAACTGTAAAAGGTGTCTACCCCCATGGGGGCTGTTCATAGGTCTACCCTCAGGGGCACATTCTCTTTCCCAAGGATGTTCCTTGCTGAGAAAAAGAATTCAGCAATATTTCTCCTATTTGCCTTTGAAAGAAGAGAAATATGGCTCTGTTCCATCCGGCTCACTGGCACAGTCAGTTTAAGGTTACCTCCCTTGTTCCCTGAATATTGCTGTTATCCTGTTCTTTTTTCAAGGTGCCCAGATTTCATATTGTTCAAACACAGATGCCCTACAAACAATTTGTGCAGTTAACACAATCATTACAGGGTCCTGAGGTGACATTCATCTTCCTCAGTTTATGAAGATGACGGGATTAAGAGATTAGAGTAAAGAAAGACAGGCATAGGAAATCACAAGGGTATTGATTGGGGAAGGAATAAGTGTCCATGAAATCTTCACAATTTATGTTCAGAGATTGCGGTAAAGACAGAAATTATAAAAGTATTAATTTGGGGAACTAATAATTATCCATGAAATCTTCACAATTTATGTTCTTCTGCCACGGCTTCAGCCGGTCCCTCCATTCGGGGTCCCTGACTTCCTGCAACAGGT
This sequence comes from Mandrillus leucophaeus, assembly GCF_000951045.1. Lineage (NCBI taxonomy): Eukaryota > Metazoa > Chordata > Mammalia > Primates > Cercopithecidae > Mandrillus > Mandrillus leucophaeus. The sequence continues at coordinate 607,823 of NW_012098754.1, forward strand.
CTAAACCCAATTTTTTCAATTCCTCACTCTTACTTCTTAAAGTCCTTCTAATTTGGCCTACATTTCTCACTGAGATCACTCTTAAAATTCTCTAGTGGCCACCAAATCCAGGGGCTTTATCTCATCATTTTCCTTGGCCACCCCACTGAAAATCTGACCAGGCTGAATTGAGCAGGGCTCATGGTCACTTATTTGTAGTCTGAGCTGTGACACTATTTTCTCAGTTGCCAAGGCCAGAAACCTGCTATCTCTCACTCCTTATAGTCCTTGAACCACCAAAATCTGTTGATCCTATGAATGGGCTTTCTGTTTCTTGAAAACCTCCATTCTCAATGACACTACAGTTATTTAACACTCGTTTTTTTGCTTACATTATTGTAACAGCCTCCTAATTACACTTCAGCTTCTTGTCTTCACCTCTGATAATCCATTATCTTAAAGACTCCTGCAATATTCTTTGGACAATTAGGATCATGTCATATCCCTCCATTAAATCCTTTAGAAAATCTATATTTCTTATAGACCTCAGGAACTCTAAAGGATGGCAAAACAGGAACTTCATGTTCTGGTCCGTGATACTTAGTTCAGTTCAGTCTAATTTATATTCCCTCTCCCACACTTCATATACTATGTTCCATGTCTGAATTTATAGTTATCTGAAAGGACCACACTCTATTGTATCTCCAAGCCTTTACACATCCTATTTTCTCTGCCTGAATTTCTCTCCACAATTTATTTCCACTGGGTGATTCCTACTTGCAAGAGTCAGTTCAACTTGTTTTGTCAAATCACCACCTCACGATCCTAGCGCCTCAAAGGGGAGGTGGCAGTCCTGTGTACTCTCATGGATCTCACAGGATATCGTAATTCTAGGAATCATCACCTCCCACACCCCCCAATTTCTGGCAGTAAATGGCATCAGTAATTTGTAAGAATGAGAAAATTTAATATTTTTTTTGGAGATGGAGTCTCACTCTGTTGCCCAGGCTAGAATGCAGTGGTGTGATCTGGGCTCACCTCAACCTCCACCTCCCAGGTTCAAGCAATTCTCCTGCCTCAAGCTCCCAAGTAGCTGGGATTACAGGCATGTATCACCACACCCAGCTTTTTTATTTTTCTTTTGTATGTTTGGTAGAGATGGGGTTTCATCATTTTGGCCAAGCTGGTCTCGAACTCCTGAATTCATCTCGACCTCCCAAAGTGTTGGGATTACAAATGTGAGCCACTGTGCCTGGCCCCAAAAATTAATTTTAAAAGAGATTTTGTAATCCTAGCACTTTGCAAAGCATTGGCGGGAAGATCATTTGAGACTAGGAGTTCAAAACTAGCCTGGGCAACACAGTGAGATTCCATCTTCTCACACACAAAAAAATTTAAATTATTTACTGGGTATGGTGGCTTCTGCCTGTAGTCGTAACTACTCAAGAGGCTAAGGCAGGAGGATTACTTAAGCCCAGGAGTTTGACTGCAGTGAGCTATGATCAGACCTCTGCACACTAGCCTGAGTAGCAGAGTCAGACCCTGTTTCTAAAAACAAATTGGAAAGGAGATTTGGTGAGCGATCATTTTGAAATCATGGCCTGTCATTGTTACGAGGTGTAAAAATTAAGCTGTTCCATCTAACCGACCCAAGTTCTTTCAGGCAGGGAAGGAGAGAGAGAGTATCCATATCCATATCTATGATTATCTTTTCAGGAGAGCAAAGAAGACCTGATCTAAGATTTAGACTTTACCAGAAAATTAGTACCTATTTCAAGTAGTAATGGATCATCCTGTATGAGTTACTTGGATCTGTGATGTCTTGTTATTATCCTTTATGCCCATTTCAAACTGTTGAGATTCTGGTACTAGTTTTCTTCTACAAATTAGGCATCTACTTCATAGGCCCTACTGAATAGAAATAATGTCATATGTTTGTATATGCTAGCTACTTGCTGAACAAGCTAGTGTTGGTACTTTTTATTTTGACAGACAAGGAAATTGGAGAGACCACCTAGGCGTGATCTTCTGTGCTTTTCTTGCATCAAATGTAAAGTTTCTTGTGTGTCCCCGCCTGTAGCTAGCATGGTAATGAGCATATGGAGAGGGCTAACAAATGCTTAGCGTCTGATTCTCTTCTAGTAGCCCCTGAAGCAGAAAACGCATTTTGGCAGCAGATTATATACACTGGAGGGAAAGGAGAAAATAAATTCACAAATGGTTTTGAAGTTTCAAACCTGAATCACCATGAGAAGGATACTGACATCAAACAGAAATATGAGAGAGAGAGGGGTTGTTTTCAGTTATAGAAAGGATGGTTTTGGATATACCAGGGGTGGCTTTGGCTATAGAAATATTGGCGATGCCAACAAAACATTCAGGTAAAAATGTCAGAGATAGGTATTTAAATGACATTTGCTAAGAGATAATATGCAAAGTCCTGGATGTGGTGAGATCTCTGATGGCAAAAAGACGAGGAAGAATCCAGGCTTTTAAGTGTGGAACGCATGTATATGTACATACTCTATGGACATTTTTCATATTTAAAACTATTCAAAAACAAATTTTTGGCAGTATTACAAAAACTTACCCCCAAAACTGTTCAGATAGAGCAGAAACTTCCAAATTAGAAAACTCAGATTTCCGAAAACCTCAATTTTGAAGAAGACGAAAAATGGAAAAAACAGAGTTAAAGAAACTGAAATCAAAACTCATTTTGTTAGTGACTTATAAACATGCAAATATGATATTATTTATTCAAATAAATTCAGACAATATATTGAGTAAAATATTGATGATGTTTTAGACATAATTACTAGCAATAAAAATAATAAAATGAATGTTTATCATCCTATTGTTATCAAGAAATTTTACGAAGTTCTCCTTCCAATATCAATAACATGCTTGTAAGTTCATGGCATTTTAAAACAAATAATATCATGACTCAGAGGCATTATTTCCTGTCTCCGGCCCTCCATGCAAATGTCTATTGCCTGCCCAATTCTTTATCTTGGATTTGACTGATGCTTCCTTAATTTTAGCTTTTCAAAATAATCATCTTTAGGAGAAAATCATAATTCAATTACAATGGAAGTGAATTTTTCAAGACTGATTAAAAAGCATATTAACATAAAAGTAATACGCTAAAATTCCAACCAGGACAACTTGCCCAATCAGGAAAGAATTGTTGCCACAGTTATAGGCCTAGTGCTAATTACTGGTCACTTGTGATTAATCAATAAGAATGGTGATATTTAACAGACTGAACTAAATTCCTCTGAAGAATTATGCAAGTGTTCACGGGTCAGAACTCAATTCTGGCTATAGATTTATATCACTAGAAATAAACTCTCAGCTTGAGTTCCGTAAATTCAAAGAATAAAGACGGCCTTGAACTTACAATGAGTTTGCCCTACCTTTTTTCAACATTACGATGGCGTAACAGCCATAATCATTCAGTAGTAAAAATCAAACTTCAAATTTTGAATTTTTTATCTTTTCCTGGGCTAGTGATATGCAATATGATTTCATTAGGCTGCACTAAATCACCTAACATGAAGCCCATTTTGTAACAAAATGTTGACTACCTCATGTCATTTATTGAATACTGTATTGAAAGTGTTCTAAGTACATTTAAAGTAGGCCAAGCTAAGCTATGATATTTGATAGGTTAGACACATTAACTGTATTTTCAATTTAATGATATTTTCAACTTATGATGGGTTTATAACCCCATCATGTCAAAGAATACCTATATACTTTTCTAGAGTAAAGTAGCCCAAACATATCTCAGAATTTTATCACACAGTCATAAATTCCAGCTTTGTCCATGAATTCATGAACTCGGCCCTAAAATTTTATGGAAGCTGCTTCTGCTTAATGAACAGAGTTCTTTCCTTCAACTCTTCCAGCTTTCCTTGAAAGCTTTTCTTGTTTGTAAAGATGCATGGTAATTCATAAATATCTTGAGGATGCAAAAATAATCTAGTTGGTGTACCTTGCATTCTTCAAAATCTGTGAATAATTTCTTCCTTTCTTTCTTTCTTTTTCTTTTTCTGTTTCTTTTTTTTTTTTTTTTTTTGACAGTGTCTCACTCTTTCTTTCCAGGCTGGGGTGCAGTAGCATAATCTTAGCTCACTGCAACCACCACCTCCCAGGTTCAAGTGATTCTCATGTCTCAGCCTCCCAAGTAACTGGGATTATTACAGGTGCATGCCACCATGCCTGGCTAATTTTTGTATTTTTTGGTAGAGACGGGGTTTCACTATGTTGTTCAGGCTGGTCTCAAACTCCTGACCTCAAGTGATCCACCTGCCTCAGCCTCCCGAAGTACTGGGATTACAGGCATAAGCCATCGCACCCAGCCTAAAATTTGTGAATGATTTCTAAAATTAAAACATTATATTCATTGAATTATTCTACACTAGTTACAAATGTATATTTCTACTCAGCCTGGGGGACTTATCAAATGAAAATTAAATATAGTCTCTAACTGCCATTTTTTTCAAATATACCTATCCAAATTTTGTTTGAATATATGGATGTTTGTCAATAAATTATTAGTGCTTTCAATTTTTTTCAAATCTAGCATGTTAACATCTTGTATCAGAAACTTTTGGCTGCAAATGAAAGAAAACCCAAATCACAACAACTTAAACAATACAGAGAACTTATTATGTCACATAAACGATATATACCAAGGCTCTAGAATTAGCAATTTCTGGGCTTGATATTATCATTGATTGCTTAAGTTCTTCCCATTTTCCATTTTGCCATCCTCAGAAAATTGGCCCCGTCTTCAGTCTAACCCAGTCACGCTAGCTACCACATTTTCAGGAGAGGAAAAGCCTGTTTCTTCCTCAGGGTTTCTTCTTATGTGAAAACATCTTTTGAAAATAAAAAGCCAACAATACTCCTTTTTTTAATATATCTCACTGGCCAAAATTGTATCACCACCAATTCGTAAAACAAACACTGGCAAGGGGAATGAGAGTAGCAAACTGGCTTAGGCTAATTAGGATTTATTCCTGAGTTGGGGATATGATCACCTTCTCTGAGCAAACTATTGATTTCATTAACAACAACAAAAGTGTGAAAAGGATATATGTCAGTTATAGGAGTTAGAGAAGTGTTTTGTGTTTTTAATTGCAAGACATAGCTATGCAATACACTTTTGGATGGTCTCTTTGGATGTCAAGTGTCTTGACAGATCAGTTGAGCCCATCAAGATTTAGGAAGTTGAGACTCTCGAAGCAGCTTGGTTGATTTCCTTGATATTAGTTATTTACTAGTGTTTACTAAAAGACTACTTTGTGTCATACTCTCTACTAACCACTTTACCTAACAATATCATAGCATTAAAATAAACCAAGTCCTTATTTTCTAATTCAGCTACTTCCAATTCTATCATAAATTCCTTATGATCACATACAAAAATAGAAGGAAAGATTACAATCCTGATTCCTTCCTTTCTTGTATCAGGTAGCTAGTTTCACATGCAGAAATCTCAAGAAAGTCTCTCCTCAATAATGATGTCAAGGAAGATACAAACAGCTTTTTCTTGTCTTCTAAAAAAACTCGAAACATCTTTAACTTTCTTTCTTTGCAGGCTTTCCATCTGTGGCAAGTGAACTACTTTTCCTGTGTTTCAACCAAAAGTTTCCAATCTGTTATCATCAGTTGGTTACGTTGGATTAATTTATGCAGGCTGGCAAATCTTATAAAATATTTTTTTGCCAGAAACCTTAGGTTTCATGAGACATTTGACTGCAGGTTTCATGAGACATGCCCTTGGAACAGGGAAGAGAGAACAGAATTATTAAGGCAGGAGTCTAGGAAAAGTCTATGCTTACAAGCATTCGTTTGCAAGTGGAAAGAGACCATCCAAAAGTGTATTGCATAGTTATGTCTTGCAATTAAAAACACAAAACACTTCTCTAACTCCTATAATTAGACTTGGCATGTTTCTTTTTCTCATAAAATGTCAGAATCGTGGAATTCCTGAGATCATCTGGAAAACAATACACAAACAGAATATGACAAATGTTCTTTATCTTCAAAATAAACATATTACATGTAAACCATTTGAGAAGGAAAAACACACAAGCTGGATCCCAGTTTCCCCAAACATCTTACAATTTAAGTGAGGGTAACCACTGATAGACTATATATTGTAAAAAGATACTAGTACTTCTGAGGAAATTTACAATTCAGCAACACAACTTATAAAATTCCATTAAAATAATGTCTTCATACAGTGAAAACCTATAGAGCTATTTTGCAAAAACAAAAACCAAGAAAGCTTTTAATGTCCTTGATATGGTAAGGTCTCTAAATATATAGCAAATGGAGAGAGAAAGGGAGATCAGTACAGTGTGTATATTATGACATCATTTGTAAAACATTATCTGTTTTCATCATTTTCTTATGTATGTATAAAATAACTCAGACGGGATTAAAAAAAAAAAGAGAGGCCAGGTGCAGTGGCTCACGCCTGTAATCCCAGCACTTTGGGAGGCCAAGGCGGGAGGATCACAAGGTCATGAGTTCGAGACCAGCCTGGCCAACATGGTGAAACCCTGTCTCTACTAAAAATACAAAAAAAAAAAAAAAATTAGCCGGGCATGGTGGCAGGCGCCTGTAGTCCCAGCTACTCGGAGGCTGAGGCAGGAGAATGGTGTGAACCCAGGAGGTGGAGGTTGCAGTAAGCCAAGATCACACCATTGCACTCCAGCCTGGGTGACAGAGTGAGACTCCGTCTCAAAAAAAAAAAAAAAAAGAAAGAAAAAGAAAAAGAAACTAGTGGTGAGGGGCATGGTAGAAATAGGGCAGAAGATGAACAAGAAAAAATGAGTGACACTTTGCTATATAGCTTGTATATTTTGCTGGGTTTTATATCATGTAAATGTACTATCTATTCAAAAATGAATTTGAAAATTCTCAGAATTCAGCTTCTACAAAAATAGAGTAAATGTGCTTTTCCCAATTCCTCCTATTAAGTACAAGTGAAAACTCTGGACATTCTAAAACCACCCTGGAAAATGGAGAGAAGAAGGCACATCACTTAAGGTGGAGGCCATTGGAAAGCCTGGACTTCTACATCCACATAATGGAAACAGGACACCCCCACCCCTCCTTGCTGGGGTGGTGTCAGAGGAGGCAGAGTGAAGAGTTAGGACGTTCATCAGCAATTCGTGGTAACAAAACTTCATCCCTCCTCACCCCCGTTTGTGTGCAATGGATGATTTGTAGTGAGTAGTGATGAGATGCCTCTCTTCCTCCAAGCCAGGGTGAAATCAGCAATGACCTAATGAGAAGCTTGAACTACCATACCCATTCAGCAATAACAAAAAGTTCCTCCTCCCCTGTGTCAATAAAGACCTAGACTTCTATCCCCACCTGGCAATAACAAGATAGCATCCTCCTACCAGAGGGGTGTCAGAAAAACTTGCTAAAACACAAGATTTAAAGTAAGATCCAGAGATGGGGTCAGGCTGACTGATGAGAAGTAGGTGCAGTGTGTGACACTCTTGGAAAGTTATAAAAAGGAGGAGTGAACACAGTGTCTTTCACTGAAATATCCAGGTACTTGCATTGGAATTGATCAAACAATTTGACTCATAGAGAACCAAGAAAAGCAGGGTGGGCAATGACTCCCCAGAAGCCACACAGAGCCAAGGGAACCCTCACCCCCAGCCAAGAGAAGCAGTGAGTGAATGTGCAACCCTGGGAAACCACGCTTCTCCCACGGATCTTTGCAACCCTTGGGTCAGGAGATCCCCTCATGAGCTCACTCCACCTGGGCCTTGGGTCTGACACACAGAGCTGTGTGGAGTCTCACAGCTCTCCCAAAGAGCAGCTACTGAGGCACACACAGAGACCCTGGAGCTTGACATACTCCAGTCCCAGGATTCCTAACAAAAGTAACTGTAACTCAGGCAAGGCAGAAGTCTGCACATACCCCTAGCAAGGGGGTTGAATCCAGTGGGCCAAGCAGCATCTGTCTGCAGGCCCCACCTCCACAGCAGCTCACAAGACAAGACGCAGTGGCTTGGAATTCCAGCCAGCCACCAGTAACAGGGTGGAGCCTGCCTGAGAAGGGATAAAGCCCCTTGGGGAAAGGGCGGGCCGCCATCTTTGCTGTTTGGTCAAATCAGGCGTTCCAGCCTGCAGGCTTTGGAGAGTCCAAATGGTCCAGACAAAGATGGGTCTCCACAGCTACTTTGCCAGAAAGTGGCCAGACTGCTTCTTTAAGCACGACCCCTATCCATTCCTCCTCACTGGGCAGGACCTCCCAGCTGGGGCCTCCAGGCACCACCACCCACCAGAGCTCTGATCTCGCCCTGGGACAGAGTGCTGGGGGCCAGGGTCCGGTCACCAGCTTTGTTGTTTGGACAACTCAGCTGTTCCAGCCTGTGGGCTTTGGAGAGTCCAAGCCAACAGGGACAGAGGCAGTTTCCCAGCACAGCATGAATTTTTTGATCGAGGTGTGGCCAGACTGCCTCTTTAAATGGGACCCTGATCCAGTCCTCCTCTTAGAGCAGGTCCTCCCGGCTGGGGCCTCCGGCCACCCCTAACTGTATTCTAAGAACAGAGTTCTGATTTCTCCCTGGGATGAAGTGCCTGGTGGGAGGGGCAAGCTGCCCCCTTTGTTGTTTAGATGACTCACTCACTCAGCTGTTCCAGCCTGCAGGATCTGGGGAGTCCAAGCCAACCCAGGCAGAGGTGGTTCCCCAGCATGGCACAGCTCTTTTGTCAAGTTGTGACCGGACTGCTTCTTTAAACGGGACCCTGATCCACTTCTTCTCCCTGGGCGGGTCCTCCCAGCTGGGGCACCTGGCCACCCTTGCCTGTGTTTGAGGGCCATCAGAGTTCTAATTTCTCCCTGGGACAGAGTGCCACCACCTTTGCTGTTTGGGCATCTCAGCCAGTCTAGCCTGTGGGCCTTAGAGAGCCCAAACGGATCAGGGGCTGAAGGGATCCCCAACATCGGACAGCTGCTCTACCCAAATGCAGCCAGAATGCCTCTTTAAAGAGATCTCTGATCCAGTGCTTTCTGCATGGGTGAGATCTCCCAACTGGGGTCTCCAGCCTCCTCCTACAGGGGCGTTAGGGCCAACAACAGGTCAGCACCTCCTGTGACAGAACTTTCAGAGGAAGAGGCAGGCTGACGTCTTTGCTGTTTTGCAGGCTACACTGGTGATTCCTACAGGTATTAGAAAAACTGAAGTGACTAGGGTCTGGAACGGACACCCAGCAAACTGCAGCAGCCACACCAAAGAGTGGCCTGAGTATTAAAAGAAAAAACAAACAAAAACACAAAAACCCCATCCAAAGGTAAGCAATCTCAAAGACTGAAGGTAGATTCACCCAGAAATATGAGAAATAATCAGCACAAAAACACTGAAAGCTCAAAAAGCCAACTTGCCCCCTTTCCTCCAAATGACTGCAACACCTCTCCAGCAAGGACACAGAACTGGGCTGAAGCTGAGATGGCTGAAATGACATAAGTAGTCTTCAGAACGTGGATAAAAATGAACTTTGCTGAGTTAAAAGAGCACACTGTATCCCCAGGCAAGGAAGCTAAGAATCATGATAAAACAATACAGGATCTGACAGCCAAAATAGCCAGTATACAGAGGAACATAACCAACCTGATAGAGCTAAAAAACACACTACAAGAACTTCACAACGCAATCACTACTATTAATAGCAGAATAGATCAAGCAGAGGAAAGAATCTCAGAGCTTAAAGACTGTCTTTCTGAAATAAGACAGGCAGACAAGAATACAGAAAAAAAGATGAAAAAGAAAACCTACAAGAAATATGGGATTATGTAAAGACACTGAAGTAACAACAGATTAGGGTACCAGAAAGAGACAGAGAGAATGGAACTAATTTAGAAAAATATTATCCAGGAAAACTTCCCCAACCTAGCTAGACAGGCCAACATTCAAATTCAGGAAATCCAGAGAACCCAGTAAGATACTCCACAAGAAGGTCATATCCAAGACACATAATCATCAGATTCTTCAAGGTCAAAATGAAAGAAAAAATAAGGGCAATCAGAGAGAAAGGCCAGTTCACCTACAAAGCGAAGCCCGTCAGGCTAACAGTGGACTTCTCAGCGGAAACCCCAAAAGCCAGAAGAGATTGAGGGCCAATATTCAACGTTCTTAAGAAAAACAAATTCCAAGTCAGAATTTTGTATCCAGCCAAACTAAGCTTCATAAGCAAAGGAGAAATAAGATCCTTTTCAGACAAGCAAATGCTGAGGGAAGTCGTTACCACCAGACCTACCTTACAAGAGCTCCTGAAAGAAGCACTAAATACAGAAAGGAAAAACCATTACCATCCACCACAAAAACACACTGAAGAACACAGACCAGTGAAACTATGAAGCTACCACATGAACAAGTCTGCAAAATAACCAGCTAGCGTCATGAGGACAGGATCATATCCACACATAACAGTGCTAACCCTAAATGTAAATGGGCTTAATGCCCCAATTTAAAAAACACAGAATGACAACTTGCATAAAAATCCAAACCCATTGGTATACTGTCTTCGAGAGACCCCTCTCACATGCAAGGACACGCATACTCTAAATAAAGGGGTGGAGGAAAATGTACCAAGAAAATGGAAAACAGAAAACAGCAGGTGTTTTGATCCTAGTTTCTGACAAAAAAAGACTTTAAACCAACAAAGATCAAAATAGATAAAGAAGGGCATTACATAATGGTAAAGGGTTCAATTCAATAAGAACAGCTAACTATCCTAAATATATATGCAGCCAATACAGGACCACGCAGATTCATACAGCAAGCTCTTAGAGACCATCAAAGGGACTTAGACTTCCAAACAACAATAGTGAGAGACTTTAACACCCCATCGACAATATTAGATCATCAAGACAGATAATTAACAAAGATATTCAGGACCTGAACTCAGCTCTGGATCAAATGAACCTGATAGATATCTATCGAAGTCTCCACTCCAAAACAATGTAATATACATTCTTCTCATCACCACATGGCACTTACTCTAAAATTGATTGCATAATAAGAAGTAAAACACTCTTCAACAAATGCAAAAGAACTGAAATTATAAGTCTCTCAGACCACAGTGCAATCAAATTAGAACTCAAGATTAAAAAATTCACTGAAAACCATGCAATTACTTGGAAATTCAATGACCTGCTCCTGAGTGACTTTGGGGTAAATAATGAAATTAAGGCTGGGTGTGGTGGCTCACGCCTGTAATCCCAGTACTTTGGGAGGCTGAGGTGGGCGGGTCACCTGAGGTCAGGAGTTTGAGACCAGCCTGGCCAACATGGTGAAACCCCATCTCTACTAAAAATGCAAAAATTAGCTTGGTATGATGGTACACACCTGTAATCCCAGCTACTTAGGAGGCTGAGGTGGAAGAATTGTTTAAACTCAGGAGGCAGGGTTGAAATGAGCAGAGATGGGGACTGACCGCCAGCCTGGGTGACAGAGCAAGACTCTGTCTCAAAAAACAGCAGCAACAACAACAACAAACCACAAGCAGAAATGTTAAAGGGAATATTACCATTGACCCCACAGAAATGCTAACAAGCATCAGAGAATATTATCAACACCTCTATAAACATAAACTAGAAAATCTAGAAGAAATAGATAAATTACTGGACACATACACTCTTTTTTTTAACCAGGAAGAAATAGAATTCCTGAATAGACCAATAATGAGTTCTGAAATTGAGGCAGTAATAGCCTGCCAACCAAAAAAAGCCCAGGACCAGATGGATTCACAGCTGAATTCTGCCAGACATACAAAGAAGAGCTGTTACCATTAATACTGAAACTATTCCAAAAAAATTAAAAAGGGGGACTCCTCTCTCATTCTATAAGGCCAGCATTATCCTGCCAAAACTGGCAGAGATACAACCAAAAATGAAAACTTCAGGCCAATACCCTTGATGACCATTGATGTAAAAATTCTCAACAAAATACTGGCAAATTGAATCCAGCAGCACATCAAAAAGCTTATCCACCACGATCAAGTTGGCTTCATTCCTGGGATGCAAGGTTGGTTCATCATCAGCAAATCAATAATTGAGATTCATCACATAAACAGAACTGAAGACAAAACCCACATGATTATCTCAATAGATGCAGAAAAGGCCTTTGATAAAATTCAACATCCCTTCAAGCTAAAAACTCTCAATAAACTAGCTATTGAAGTAACATGCCTCAAAATAATAAGAGCCATATATAGCAAACCCACAGTCAATATTATACTGAATGGACAATAGCTGGAAGCATTCCCCTTGAAAACCAGCACAAGACAAGGATGCCCTCTATCACCACTCCTATTCAACATAGTATTGGAAGTTCTGGTCAGGGCAATCAGGTAAGAGAAAGAAATAAAGGGCATCCATGTAGGAAGAGAGGAAGTCAAACTGTCTTTGTTTGCAGATGACATGATCCTGTATCTAGAAAACCCCCTAGTCTAAGCCCACAAGCTTCTTAAGCTGATAAGCAACTTCAGCAAAGTCTCATGACACAAAATCAATGTGCAAAAATTGCTAACATTCCCATAAATCAACAACAAGTAAGCTGAGTCAAATCTCAAATGAACTCCCATTCACGATTACCAGAAAAAGAATAAAATACTTAGGAATACAACAAAGGAAGTGAAGGACCTTTTCAAAGAGAACTACAAACCACTACTCAAAGAAATCAAAGGTGACACATACAAATGGAAAAACATTCCATGCTCATGGATAAAAAGAATCAGTATCGTGAAAATGGCCATACTACCCAAAGTAGTTTATAAATTCAATTCTATTCCCATTAAACTACCATTGACATTGTTCAATAGAATTAGAAAAAACTATTTCAAAATTTATATAGCACCAAAAACAAGCCTGAATAGCTAAGCCTATCCTAAGGAAAAGGAACAAAGCTGGAGGCATCATGCTACCTGACTTCAAACTATAATGCAGGGCTACAGTAACCAAAGAGCATGGTACTGGTACAAAAACAGACACATAGACCAGTGGAACAGAATAGAGAACCCAGAAATAAGACCACACACCTACAACTGTCTAATCTTTAACAAACCTGACAAAAACAAGCAATGGGGAAAAAAATCCCTATTTAATAAATGGCAGTGGGAGAACTGGCTAGCCACATGCAGAAAATTGAAACTGGATCCCTTCCTTACCCCATACCCAAAAATCAACTCAGGATGCTTTAAGACTTAAATGTGAAACCCCAAACTATAAAAACCCTAGAAGAAAACTTAGGCAATACTATTCAGGACATAGGCACGGCAAAAATTTCATGATGAAGACACCAGAAGCAATTGCAACGAAAGCAAAAATTGACAAATGGGATCTAATTAAACTCAAAAGCTTCGGCATGGCAAAAGAAACTATCAACAGAGTAAACAGACAAGCTCCAGAATGAGAGAAAATTTTGCAGTCTATGCATCTGACAAAGGTCTAATGTCCAGCATTTATAAGGAACTTAAACAAATTTACAAGAAAATAGACAAACAACCTCATAAACAAGTGGGCAAAGAACATGAACAGACACTTTTCAAAAGGAGATATACATGCGGCCAACAAACATCACTGATCATGAGAGAAATGCAAATCAAAATCACAATGAGATACCATCTCACACCAGTCAGAATGGCTACTATTAAAAAGTTAAAAAAACAACAGATGCTGGTGAGGTTGTAGAGAACAAAAAACACTTTTACACTGTTGGTGGGAGTATAGATTAGTTCAAACATGTGGAAGACAGTGTGGCAATTTCTCAAAGACATAGAGGCAGAAATACCATTCAACCCAGCAGTTCCATTACTGGGTATGTACTGAAAGGAATATAAATTGTTCTATTATAAAGACACATGCATGCATATGTTCATTTGCAGCACTATTCACAATAGTAAAGACATGGACTCAACCTAAATGCCCATCAATGATAGACTAGATAAAGAAAATGTGGTACATCTAAACAGTGGAAAACTATACAGCCATAAAAAACAACAAGATCATGTCCTTCACAGGAACATGGAGGGAGTTGGAAGTCATTGTCCTTAGCAAACTAATGCAGAAATAGAAAATAAAATATTTAATGTTCTCACTTATAAGTGGGTGCTAAATAAGAACACATGGGCACAAGGGGGGAACAACACACACTGGGGCCTGTTGGAGGGAGGTGGTAGAAGGAGAGAGGGGATCAAGAAGAATAGCTAGTGGATGCTGGGCTTAATACCTAGGTGATGGAATGATCTGTGTAGCAAATCACCATGGCACACATTTACCTATGTAACAACCCTGCACATTCTGCACATGTACCTCTGAACTTAAAATAGAAATAGGAAATAAAAAATAAAATAATGAAATAAGATCCCGACATGTAAAACATAACACTTCAAATATACATATTTCAATTAGAAAGTTACTCATCACACCAACAACCAGGAAGATCACAAAGCAAACTGGAAAAAATGACCAAAAGGCACCAACACCATGATGATGGTAATGTTAGAATTATCTGGTAAGCATTTTAAAGCAGACATCATAAACATGCTTCACGAGCAATCACGAGCATGCTTGAAACAAAGGAAAAAAATGAGTCTAAACACAGAAAGTGTTAGAAAAGAAATAAAATACATTTTAAAAGAACAAAATGGAAATTTTAAAGGTAACAAAGACAGTAATACAGTTAAAAAAAATCACACACACAATAGATGAGCTCAATAGCATAATGGAGAGGAAATGAAAATCAGTGAAATTAAAGATAGAACAACAGAAATTGTCCAATATAAAAAAAGCAGAAAGAAAATAAGCTGAAAAATAAATAATTAGAACTTCAGAAGCCTGTGGGGCTATAAGAAAAGATTTAACATTTATGTCATCAAGTTCAAGAAAAAGAAGAGAAAGAAAGTAGTGCTAAAAAAGTATTCAAAGAAATAATGACAAAAATTTTTCCAAATTTGGCAAGAGACATAAACCTACAGATTCAAGAGTCTGAACAAATCTCATACAGAATAAAACCTAAATAAACCCATACCAAAATACATCAAAGTCAACCTTCTGAAAACTAAAAACCTTGAAAGCAGAAAAAGAGAAGCAATGTATCATTCCAGTGAATGTTTTCACTAGTAACCATGGGGCCCTGAAAGCTATGTCACAGTAGTTTTTGAAGTGCTGAAAGAAAAGGACTGGCAACCCAGAATTCTGTATCTAATTCAACTATCTCTTAAAAATCAAAGAAAAATCAGAGCATTCTCAGATGAAAGAAAACTCTTTGTCACCAGTAGAACTATCCTAAATGAACATTGTAAGGAAGTTCTCTAAACAGAAAAAAAAATCAAAGTAAGAATCTTAGAATATCAAAAAAGGAAAAAGAACACACAAAAAGCAAAAATATGGGTAAATTCAATATATTCTCATTATCTTTTGGAGTCTTTGACATTATGTGTGATATTTGAAACAAGAAATATAACAGTTACTACCAAAATATTGAAGACTATTGTATTAAAAGATTGAGGGAATGAGAATAAAAGTACAATTTCTATACTTTACTAAAATTAGTAAAATGTCAACACTGGTAGACTTGGCTAAGTTATGTTTATATAACATAATGCCCAGAGAAAGAACTAAAATGATATACAATAAGATATACTCTATACACCATAGGTCAATCAAAATGGAATTCTAAAAACAATGTTCAAGTAGCCCACAGGAAGATGGAAACAAAAGTAAACAGAGGAACAAAAACTGGAAAGAACAAATGGAAAAGAAAAATAAAATGAGAGATTTACATTGAACGCATCAATAACTACATTAAACATAAATAGTCTAAATAGGCCAGTTAAAAGAAATTGGGAGAGTGGATAAGAATAACGTGACACAATTACATGCTGTCTACAAAATTTACTTCATATAA
Source organism: Mandrillus leucophaeus (assembly GCF_000951045.1). NCBI lineage: Eukaryota > Metazoa > Chordata > Mammalia > Primates > Cercopithecidae > Mandrillus > Mandrillus leucophaeus. The sequence continues at coordinate 623,752 of NW_012098754.1, forward strand.
TTATATATATATATGGGTTGAAAGTTAAGAATGGAAAACAATATACTATGCCAACATTAATCAAAAAAAATCAGAAGTGGCTATATTAATATCAGATAAAGTATATTTCAAAGCAAAGGAAATTACCAAAAACAGAGATATTGCCTAATGATAAAAGAGTCAATACACCAAGAACACATAGCAATCCTGAATGTGTATGCACCAAAAGTCAGAGTGGTAAAATATGTAAAGCAAACACTGATATAACTGAAAGGAGAAATAGAAAAATCACAATTATAGTTAGGGACTTCAACACCCCTCTCTCAACAACTGATAGAAAAACTAGACAGAATCAGATCCGGCCACTGCACTCCAGCCTGGACGACAGAGCCAGACTCCATCTCAAAAAAAAAAAAAAAACTAGACAGAATCAACAAGGATATAAAAGTACTCAACAATGCCATCAGCTAACAGGATCTAATGTGTTGTTGCTGCACCCAACAACAGCAAACACATTCTTTTCAAGCACCCATTGGAACATGCACCAAAACGGACCATATCTGTGATACAATACTTATTTATGTGTTTGTCTCCTCCATAAGACAGAACTTTTTAAGGGCGCATACTCCAGTTTACCCATCAGTGTATCTCCAGAAGCAAAAGTAATACCTGTGTATAGGAGTCACTGAATAATACTTTAATAAATCAGTTTAATGAACAGTGTATTTAATAAGTTGGAGAAAAGAATAAACTATGAAATTATCCTATAATGTTTAATTTTTAAAACATCCAAGAAAAGTGTTAAAGGATTAAAAAACTTTGATTCTGGATAACAATAAACATTATTTATTTTCTGTTATCAAAATATTTTTAGTACTTAGATATCATGAAAACTTCAATTTTATTTAAACTTTATTCCCAAAAGAATATTCCCTGACACCTTCCAGTATAGCTAGATAAGTCTCTATTACATTGAGTCTCCTGCAGACACCAACTGTAAACTCTGCACAAAATACAAAACAAAAAAAAAACAAAAAAGACAAAAAGCTCCCTGAAGTTACTAGAGAGTAATGAAAAGAAAGAGGGAAGTCAACATTTGGATAAAGGAAAAGGAAACTTCAGGAATATGTTTTCTGTTTTTATGGCTTTTAGCCTGAGGCTGCAGGCAGGCAATGCCTAGTGGAACTGCTAGAACTTCTTATAGAAAGCCTATACATGGTCCTTCTAAACTGAAGAAGAGGAAGTTTGAGAAACTACAGTAACTGCAAAGTGAGGGGGAGTTCCAGAAAAGAGAAGTACTTAGAGAAGAACTTCAGCTTTTGTATATAAACTATGCTGAAATCTCTGGCTGACTCCAGAACCATGCAACCAAAAAAACTGCAGCAAGGGATCAGAGAACAGAATTGAGATTTGAGCTTCCACCTGAGAAAAATTTTTAGTGTTAGTTCAAACAAGTTAATTGTTGGCTTAAACAAAATAATTAATACTCTTCAGAAGAATGTAACAGAATCTAATCACTTCATAACCTATTGGCTAAGATCAAGTGTAGAAGAATAAAACAGAATCCAGAATTTCCACAACATAATGTTCAAAATGTCCAGAATATAATACAAAAATACTTCATATACAAGGAAAATAGGACTCCTCAATAGAAAAGACAATCAACAGAGACCAACCCCAAGATAATCTAGGTGTTGGAATTAGTAGACAAAGAGTTTATAGCCACTGTTATAACTCTGCTCGATGACATAAAAGAAAATATGCTTGTGATGAATGCAAAAACAAAAAAAAAACCCAACAAAAAAAAAAAAAACAAAAAAAAAAAGGAAAATCCCAAAAGAAAAAAGCAACAACCGAAAAAAAAATACTAGGTGGAATAAAAACAAAATGGAAATGGCAAGAGTCAATGAACTTGAAGATAGATAAATGGAAATTATCCAATCTGAATAAGAGACAGAAATGAGATTGAAACTAAATGAACAGGAATATGTGGGAAAATAGCAAAGGGTCTAACATACAAGTAACTGAAGCCCCAAAAGAAGAGGAGAGGAACAAATGACTAAAAAATTTTCAGCCTGTAATCCCAGTACTGCCTGTAATCCCGGTACTTTGGAAGGCTGAGGCAGGCAGATCACTTGAGGTCAGGAGTTAGAGACCAGCCTGGCCAACATGGCAAAACAATGTCTGTACTAAACATACAAAAATTAGCTGTGCATGGTGGCACACACCTGTATTCCCAGCTCTTCAGGAGTCTGAGGCACAATAATTTCTTGAACCCAGGAGGCAGAGGTTGCAGTGAGCCAAGATCATACCAGTGCACTCCAGTCTGGAGTGAGAGTGAGACTATGTCTCCAGTCTGGAGACAGAGTGAGATTATGTCTCCAAAAAAAAAAAAAAATTTAAATTTGGTAAATGATAATGATATACATTTATAGATTCAGGAAGCTCAATGACCCCAAGTAGAATAAATGCAAAGAAAACTAAATGCTTAAGCACATCATAGACAAACTGATTTAAAAAATTAAAATAAATAATAAAGAGAATATCATGAACACATCTAGAAATTACATTCTAGGGACAAGAATTTGAATATCTACTAATTTCTTATCAGAGACAATGGAGACCCAACAACAACAGAACAAAATCTTTCAGTGCTAGAAAAATAACTGAAAACACTGTTGTGATGTTAGCCAAGAAAAATCAATTATTTATGTTATCCACACAGTATCATCCATATAAAAGGCATGGTATTTTTAATATTTCTTTTCATAAATTTTCAGCTCTCACATCCAGAAATACACAAGTGAAAATCTGACACACTATTAGGAGCGTAGGCATTTTTGTAGCATTTCCCCACATCATTCAAAACTGCCTGAGCTACATTTTCTAAATATCATATGTTCCTATTATTGCCAACAATTTAAAGTTTAATATCACCAGATGTGGTGGCTCACACTTGTAATCCCAGTACTTTGGAAGGCTGAGGCAGAAGGATCCCTTGAGGCCAGGAGTTCAAGACCAGCCTGGGCAACATAGTGAGACCCACTCCCCCATCTCTACAAAAAATGTTTTACAAAATTAGCTGGCCATGGTGAGGCATCCCTGTAGTCCCAACTAATTCAGAGGCTGAGGCAGAAGGATTGGTGGAGTCCAGAAGTTTAGGGTTACAGTGAGCTGTGATTGCACCATTGCACTCCTACCTGGGGGACAGAGGGAGACCCTATTCCTAAAGAAAAAATAATAATACATAAAACATAAATATAAATAAACAAATGAAGTTTGATATTTGTGTAAGATTGACAGAGAGCATGCCAGGTCTTTTCTAGATGATGTTCCCTGCATTTCCTAGCACTCAAACTGTGGCAATTATGCTAAGCATTCTCTACCTTCAAGTCCTCCCTTTGTCTTTCCCCTCCATTTACTCCTGGTTATTAACTTCATTCCTGTATCAACAAGTTGAGGAATAAGCAAATTAATTTACTCAGCTTTATCTAGTATTCATTCTCTCATTTAGAAAACATTTGCAATCAATTCCATGTGGATGGGAAAACTGCTAAGAGAGCTGTTAGAAATATTTGCACATGCATATAGATAGTAGCACAATTAGCGATTACAAAAATATGGAAGCAGCCTAAACGCCCATTGACCAATGAGTGAATAAAGAAAATGTGGTATATATATACCATGGAATACCACTCAGCCATGAAAAGAAATGAAATAATGCCCTTCACGGAAACCTGGATGGAGTTGAAGACCATTATTCTAAGGGAAGTAACTCAGAAATGGAAAACCAAATATCCTATGTTCTCACTTACAAGTGAGAGCTAAGCTATGGGGATGAAAAAGCATAAGAAAGTTATAATTGACTTTGGAAAGTCAGAAGAAAGGAGTGTGAGGGATAAAAGACTACAATTTCAGTAGCGTGCACTCTCGGGTGATGGGTGCACCAAAATCTCAGTAATTACCATTAAAGAACTTATCCATGTAACCAAAAACCACCTGTTTCCCAAAAACTATTTAAATAAATAAATATAAAAGAAATAAGACGCATGATCAGGATTATAGAGCTTATTAGGAACAACCTCTGAGGGTAACTTAGATTGGGAGATACTGGCATATGGATGTAGTTTATCCCAGGGAAATGGGTATGTTCACCCAGAAAAAGTGTAAAAATTGAGATTGTGGGGAAAATCAGCATTTATAAAGATGGAGAAGAAACATCCAGATAAATTAGAAAAAAAAAAAAAAATTCACAAGAGGTTCATGTATTAGAAACCAAAGGAGAATACTTCAATAACAGAATAGAAAAGCACCCTCTAATTCTGCACATCCTGTAATCCCAGGACTGTAACCTCTAAAAATATTTATGTAAAAATAAAAATTTGTAAAGTCTTCTTGGACAAATGTCTAAATGCAGACAATGAATGCAGAGTACGGACCTGGAATGTTTTGTTTCATTGGAAACCAAGAAAGCTATCAGTTTCTAGCACTTTGGGAGGTCTAAGTGGGCGGATCACCTGAGGTCAGGAGTTCAAGACCAGCCTGGCCAACATGGTGAAACCCTGTCTCTACTAAAAATACAAAAATTACCCAGATGCGGTGGTGCAGGCCTACAGTCTCAGCTAGCCAGGAGGCTGAAGCAGGAGAATCGCTTGAACCCAGGAAGTGGAGGTTGCAGTAAGCCAAAACTGCACCACCGCACTCCAGCCTGAGCGACAGAGTGAGACTCCATGTCAAAAAAAAAAAAAAAAAGAACACAAAAAACATGCTATTAGTAATAACTGGGGTTATAGCAGCAGTATAAGGGTTCAACTTGAAGCATTTTCTACTGGCTGAGAATGGGATAATTTGAACATCAAAAATAATAACTTTAATGTTAAAACAATCAAACATTTTTAAATCCATGAGTTCATAATCATACTAAATACAATTTCAGTGCTCACTTTTGGAGAATCCCAGGAAAATAATTATTCTGTACACTGGAAAGAATTGAGATTTAAGACATCAAAAGAGGGAGTCAAGTTATCTGCTGAGAGTACGCAAGAGATGTAGTGGAAGAGAAGGCCCAAGGAAACTGGACAAGTTGAAAATGGGTTTTGGAGAATATGAGCAATGTGAGAGAGCTCAGCATGGAAAAGTAGGACAACATATGGTGTTTAATATCTTTTTTATGATAATATTTAAGTTAATTTGCTGCACTAAACAGCCATGTATAGAAGCTGAGCAAACACGTAATAGGATTTAGCAGGGCTAATGCAACACAAAAAGTTAAGAAAGCAAGGAGTTAGCAATTAAATGAGTAGCTGAAGTTTTCTCCCCTCTCTTTTTAACAAACCTCCTATCCAGACTTACCCTTTTTTTTTTTGACATTCTGCTAAGTAGATATCTTTTTGTTTCAAAGGCTCACCCGTCTTGCAACTTTGCCTCATCCATTGAGCCTGCTCCATACCACTGCACAGACCACCCTTTGTTACCCTCTCACTCTTTTGCATATTTCAGCCAGCCAACTCTTACGGTGCTTTTCTCTGGGTTTGTAAATGTGCGCAGCTTTTCCCCATCCCAGTGGAAACAAAAAGCCTTTACCTTGTTGCCTTCTCTATCCACCATCTTATTCCACACCTTTCCTTTATTGTCCGGTTTCTCAAATGAATCTGCAACACCTGTTGTCTTCACCGGAGCGCCAAACCCTTTTACAATCTGGTTCTGCCCTAATTATCCTACATGATCATCAAACCCAAGAGCTTCTTTTCTATTTTTGCCGTACTTTGAATTGGGAGGTGGACCGACCTTCAGTATTGTTACTATCACTTTCTCCTCTAAATCCTCTCTCCCTTAGGAGCTTAATGTGGAAGAGCCTCATCTCTGCTACTTACTGCTTTTGTGATTTTTGTCACTAAAATAATATTAGTAATATGTTTTGGGCACTTACTACAGACTTCAATAAGCAGTTTAGACACTGTATCTCAGTTAATTCTTTGACAATCCTATAAGAATAGTATTATTATTTTTATTTCATCCTAGCAGTGGTGAGATAAGAGGTGACTTTTTTCATTCTGCCTTTTATAAAAAGAAAAATTTCTCTTTAAACATATTTAATCCCCTTCAATCATATCACCATACTGATTCTTCTTTTACCTTTGTAATTGCTTCTTTGTGGCTATCACTGGTTCTTTTTTCTGCTCTCCTGAATGTGATTTTCCTCCAGGCATCTGTCCTTGAATCTTTCCTAGTGTCTTTGTGTCTGTGAAGTCAGTGTGTCCCAAAGCACGGCTTTTCAAAGTGTGGTCCCCAGACAAGCAGCATTAGTACTTGACTTATTAGAAAAAAAAAAAAAATTATCTGGCCCAACATCAGACCGACAGCACCAAAAACCATGGGTGTGGGGTCCAGCCATCTGTGTTTTAACAAGCCCTCCAGGTGACTGTAATGCATGTTAAGTACTGAGAATTACTGTTCTAACGTATGAAACACAGACCACCTGCATCAAAATCTCTGGAGTGCTGGTGGAATATACAAATTCTTGGGCCCCATCCTAAACTCATTGAATTAGAGTCTCTGAGGTCAGGGCCAGCCACTACAAGATACTCTCTTTCACACTAAAGTCTAAAAATCGGTACTCTATGCCCTCTCTCGGAGATAAACTAATGAGGCTTCAGTTACAGTTTCTTCACAAATGATCCCTAAGCCTGTACCTCCAGGCCCTATTTTCAATCGACTATTAGGCATGTCCACCAATTTTTTGGCTACTACCTCGAAGTCAGTATGTATTCCAGTACAATGCCCATTATTCCTTTTACCACCTGCCAATGACTTCTGACTTTTTTTATTTCTGCTCCCAATTGTTCAGGCCCAAGCCTTATTAACCAGGAGTTGTCTTTGTCAAATATAACTCCCTGACTACAAATCCAATTTGTCCTTTATATTTTTGCTTCAACATTTTTCTAAAATACCTTTTGCTTTTCATGAATACTACGATTACTCTATTACTCAGCCAGAAATTACATCATGCTTTTCTTTAAGAATTTTTCGGGGGAAGGTAATAAATACAATGCTAAGATCCTGGGTCACAAGTTCATTGGAACTGGGTATGAACTATTAATTGTTGAATCCAGGACTTAAATATAGGTCTCTTGTTCAAAATCCCAGTATATTTGCAGTAAGCTATGTCCTTCTAAATATTTGATTTGAAGATAACTCCTCCTGATTCTTCTATTATTTGACACAGAACAGAGTCTGCTATAAAGCAAATATGTCTTGGATCCCATTCATGGAGATTTAGTGACTGCAATACCAACTAGATCTCAGAATATCCCTTCACAAGAAGTGTTAACACACATTGCTTGTGGTCAGAGCGGACTCAACTCTAAATATAGCAGTGCACGGTGTTTAAAGAAGAAAAAAATTAAATCACTCCATTGACAAACAGCTTTAGGAGAGATGAAGAGAAAAGAGTCTCCTAAAAAAATGTAAGAAATCATTCACATGGAGTGTATTCAGCATTCATGACATCACTATAGCATTACCACAAAACACTTCATATTTTGAGGCAGCTTTCCTTTAATTATGTATCTCACTACTGTTATTATAATAATTATGTTGCTCATTTGTTAGAGTCATAAATGTTAGTGTTGAAGAGTACCTTGGAGGTCATCTATTACCTACTCCACTGATGAAGAAAACTGAGGCCAAGGAAGATGAAAAAGGCTTTCTCAAAGTTATGCAGCTAGTGAATGACAAAGCAGGAGTTGTGAAAACCCGTATCTCTTGACTCTCAACCTTCTGCTTTCATGTTCTTCCACTGAGAGTAGGCAGGAAGCACGACAAACGATGGAGAACAGAGAGGTATGCAGGACAGCTCAGCAGGAAATGCTGAGACAGAGTGAGAGGCCAGAGAGTTAGAACAAGAAGAAAGGAGATGGTGTCACTTAGGTTAAGTATAAGAATAGAATTTCAAGGAGGGCAATATCCAGATGTCCAACAACTCTGCATACAATTTCACAAAATAAATAGGCAAAAAAAAAAAATGAATCCAAATAATATGCCTTTCTTTAATTTGAAAAGCTTTATATGCAATATGTGAACTTCATCCTGAAAAATGCCTAGACATTTCCTCATGTCATGTGACTGTGCATATTTGACAGTCAGTGATAAATGCTACTGATGCTCAGCTTTGTGCTGTGACCAGTAGGCCAAAATTAGGTCAATAATTTGACCTTCCACAGATGACCTCGAAGGAACTATTAGAGGTAGCCCAGGAAATAATGTATTTCATAGATATAATTATAGTGTTCCTTATAAATGATATACACTTTTTAAAGTTCACAGTTATGCCTACAGTAACACAATATAATCACTAGATATTTTGTTTCACTTTCCCCATGTGTATACAGACTTTGTTTTGCAAAGTTCATCTGATTCCCAAATTAGATCCAGTATTGGGCCATTCTTGCATTGCTATAAAGGGATACCTAAGACTGGATAATTTATTATTTTTTTAAAGAGGTTTCATTGGCTCCATTCTGCAGGCTGTACAGAAAGTGTATCTCTGGCATCAGTTTGTGGGGAGGCCTCAGGAAGCTTACGATCATGGCGGAAGGTGAAAGGGAGTAGGCATCACACATGGCAGGAGTGGGAGTGAAGGAGAGATAGTAGAAGGGAGGTGCCACACACTTTAAACAACCATATCTCACAACACTCACTATCACAAGGACAGCACCAAATCATGAGGGATCTGCCCTTATGATCCAATTACCTCCCACAAGGCTCTACCTTTAACATTAGGGATTACACTTCAATATGAGATTTAGAGGGGACAACTATTTCAACTATATCATTCCTCCCTTGCTCCTCAAATCTCCTGTTCTCCTCAAATTTCAAAATACAATCATTCCTTCTCAATAGTCCCCCAAAAGTCTCAACTTGTTTCAGCATCACTCAAAAGTCCAAAGTTCCAAGTCTCTTCTGGAAATGAGCTCCTTCCCCCATGAGCCTGTAAAATCAGAACAAGTTATTTCTTCTAAGATACAATGGGGGTACAAGCATTGGGTAAACATTCTCATTCCAAAAGGGATAAATTGGCCAAAAGAAAGGAGCTACAGGCCCCATGCAAGTTCAAAACCCAGCAGGGCAGTCATTAAATCTTAAAGCTCCAGTATCATCTCCTTTGACTCCATGTCCCACATCCAGGATACACTGCTGCAAGAAGTGGTTTCCCAAGGCCTTGGGCAGCTCTATTCCTGTGTCTCTGAAGGGTGCAGCCCCTGTGGTTGCTCTCTAGTAGTTGGAGTTGAGTGTCTGCAGCGTTTCCAGGCACAGGTTGCAAGCCTCCAGAGAATCTACTGTTCTGGATTTGTGGGACAGTGTCTGCCTTCCTACAGCTCCACTAGACTGTGCCCCAGTTGGGAATTCTGTGTAAGGCCTCACTTCTGCACCTCCTAGTTGAGGTTCTCTGTAGGAGCTCTTTCCCTGCAGCAAGCTTCTGCCTGGGTACCCAGGCTTTTCTCTACATCCTCTGAAATCAAGGTGGAGGCTGCCAAACTTCCCTCATTCTTGCTTTCTGTGTCCCTGCAGTGCAGGCTTAATACCATGTGGAAGCCACCACATGGTGGTTTATGGTGTGCACCTTTTGAAGTGGCTGCCTAAGCTGTACCTGGGCTTTTTTGAGCTAAGGGTGGAGCCAGAACAACCTGCATGTGAGGAGCAGCCTCTTGGGGTGGTGCAGGGCAGTGGCACCCTGGACTTTGCTCTGGAAACCATTCAATCCTCCTGTGCCTCTGAGTCTTTGATAAGAGGAACTTCCTGGAAACACTCTGAAATGCCTTTGAGGATTTTTTCTCATAGTTATGGCTATCAGCACTTGGGTCTTTTAGTTATGCAAATTTCTCTAGCAAGTAGTTGCACCAAAGCCTACTTGGATTCTTTCCCTGAAAACAGGGGTTTTTCTTTTCTGCCATATGGCCATGCTGCAAATTTTCCAGACTTGAAAATCTGATTCTCCTTTAAACATAACTTCCAACTTTAAGTCATTGCTTTGCTCCTACAAGTGAGAGAAGATTGCCAGAAGCAGCCACACCACTTATTGAATGCTTTGCTGCTTAGACATCTTTTCCACTAGACACTATAAATCGTCTGAAGTTCAAACTTCCACACATCCCTAAGGCATGAAGAGAATGCAGCCAAGCTCTTTGCTAAGGCATAACATGCATGATAACATGTGTGACCTTTGCTCCAGTTCCCAATAATTTCCACATTTGCATCTAACACTTCATCACCCTGAACTTCACTGTCCATATTACTATCAGCATTTTGGTCACAACAATTTAACCAGTCTCTAAGAAGTTCCAAACTTTCTGTCATCTTCCTGTCTTCTTCTGAGCCCTCCAAACTCTTCCAACTTCTACCTGTTACCCAGTTCCAAAGTTGCTTTCACATTTTCAGGTATCTTTATAGCAATGCCCCACTCCTGGTACCAATTTTCTGTATTAGGTCATTCTCTCATTGCTATAAACGAATACCTGAAACTGGATAATTTATTTAAAAAAAAAAAAAAGAAGTTTAATTGGCTCATAGTTCTGCAGGTTATATAGGAAACATAGCACCAGCATCTTCTCAGCTTCTAGGGAGGCATCAGGAAGCCTACAATCACAGTGCAAGGCAAAGGGAGAGCAGGTGTCTCACATGATGGGAGTGGGAGCAGGAGAGAGAGAGTGTAGGGGCAGATGCCACACACTCTAAACAACCAGATCTCACAAGGACACAGTCACTACACAAAGACAGCACCCAGCCATGAGGGATCCACCCTCATGATCCTACCAGGCCCCACCTCCAACATTGGGGATTTCATTTCAACATGAGATTTAGGGAAGACACATACCGAAACTATATCAGATCCCAAAGGCAATCTCTCTTTCTGCTTTCAATCAGCTCCTACAGGACCCAGAAAAATAAAAAAGTGTTCCTTACCCCCTGCAAATATGGTAAATAGCAAACAGAGTTCAGATTTTCAAAATCTGTGTACTCAACGTCACACACACATACACACATACATAAACATTTGCTAACAAATCTATTGCCAAGATTACTTAAAACTGAAAATTGTTTAAGACATTGTTTGAGTTCTATGCTAACAAACCCTGGACATCTTTCAAGTGTCTTTGGTGATTTCACTGCTAATTCTCTGCTACATGTGCTATAAGATGGTAAATCTAGGAGCCAACATTAATCTTGTCTATAATGCACTGTCTTCCCACAGTGCGTTACAGAGTGCCTAGGAACTAATAGCTTCCATCTCAGCACTGTGAGAGAACGTTGTAAGGAAAAGGTTAGAGACAGGAAATTCGAAGGACTATTCTGTTTCTTCACCAGTCCACAACCACCTACAATTCACCTTTAGTTTTGCTACCAAATTTAGCTGCCTAAAACGTAGATGTAATCAATCATTTTTTATGCTCAAAAACTTTCAATTATTCCCCATTATTTGAAGGATAATGTTCCATCTCCCTACACATCATTTTACATCCCCCAGGCCTACCATGGTCCTTATGGTCTGATATGGTTTGGGTTTATATCTCCACCCAAATCTCATCTAGAATTGTAATCCCCAGGTCTCGAGGGAGGGACCTGGTGGGGGGTGATTGGATCATGGGGGCAATTCCCCACTCCATGCTGTTCTCTTGATAGTGATGAGTTTTCACAAGATCTAATGGTTTCTCTCTTTCTCTCTCTCCTGCGCCCTGTGAAGAAGGTGCTTACTTCCCCTTCTGCCATGATTGTAAGTTTCCTGAGGCCTCCCCAGCCATACAGAACTGTGAGTCAAACCTCTTTTCTTTATAAATTACTCAGTCTCAGTTCTTTAGAACAGTGTGAAAATGGACTCATACATGATCCTTGTCTCACAAAATTCCTACCAGCTTTCTCATCCCACTCACAATTCTCTCATTCATACCAGAACTCATTTGTTTCTTTGCTTCTGCCCACACCTCACACAAACTTTCTCCCTTCTTCCCCATTTTCACCTGTGGGAGTCATTACTTTAAATGCCCTTCTTTCATGAAACTATCCCACTAGTTGGAAATAGTTTTATCCTGGTATGAACCCCCAAACCATGTCTCCCAGTATCATTTCTAATACACATGGGCATGCAGGCCTGGGGATCCCCAAGAGAGGAATATACAGACTTATGGGCCGAGACAGCCACATACATATGTGCAAGGTACTTTGTAGTATGGGATGGAGCCAAGAGTTGAAAGAAAACATAACTTTTTTTTTTTAGCTTGAAGAATGTATTGTAAATATTTAGGCACATAGTATGTGAATACATGGGCCTCTTGCCCTGGGCCCTGCAAATGTTAAGGACAGACACAAACAGAATGGAAAATTTTGGAAAAATTGTGAACTCCTTGCTATTGCAAGTGTTCAAGCACAAATTAGGCAACAATTAGTATTGTTTTTTCTTTCTCCTCCTCCTCCTTCTTATTCTTCTTTTTAACCTTTTAAAATATAACCTTTTGGGGACATAAAAGGCCAAGTTGTAATTTCAAATTCTCATTCACCTCTGTGGTCTGTGCTGGAACACAGCAGCATGAAACCTGACACCAAGCTCCCACACTCAGATCTGCAGCTCAGGGCTTGCCCTCACTGTCTTTTCACCCTTGACTCCATCCCACACTATGTGGGACTTTGTATATGTGGGTGCAATATTGAAAATTTTACCTAAGCATAAAAAATTCCATCACCAAAAAAGATGTGTGTGTATATAAATATGTATGTGTAAAATTCCATCATCCAAAAAGGGGGGTGTGTGTGTGTTTATATATATATATATATATATATAAATGCGTGTGTTTCACAGTGCAAAACTGAAAACAGCTAAATATTCATTAAGGAAGAATTAGTAAATGTAAT
>NW_012098754.1:637138-639383 GCF_000951045.1 Mandrillus leucophaeus
TAATAAACTATTTTTATTATTTACAGAAGATAGATATCCTTTTATTTTTATTTATTTATTTATTTATGAGACAGAGTCTTGCTCTGTCACCCAGGCTGGAGTGCACTGGTGCGATCTCAGCTCACTGCAACCTCCGCCTCCCCAGTTCGAGCAACTCTCCTGCCTCAGCCTCCCGAGTAGCTGGGATCACAGGCATGTGCCACCATGCCCAGCTAGTTTTGTATTTTTAGTAGAGATGGGGGTCTCTCCACATTGGTCAGGCTGGTCTCAAACTCCCGACCTCAGGTAACCCGCCTGCCTTGGCCTCCCAAAGTGCTGGGATTACAGGCGTGAGCCACTGCACCTGGCAGACATCCTTTTAAATAAAATAAAAATTATTATACACAGAGTCTAATATGATTATTTAGACATGGGGTCATGAATGTTTACACTGCGGCTGAGGCAATGAGAATGGAAAATAAGGGTAAAATGTGAGAGACACATTGCTTAGAAGTGAGTGTGAAAAGAGGGAACAAGGATGATTCCAAGAATAGTGAAAAGGTTAAGTTAGGAAAGTGGGGACTGATTTGAGAGTGGTAACTAGATTTGATTCTGAACATAATGGTTTAATTGGATGACAAAGAATTGTATAAGAAATGTATAAGACAGAGAATTGTACAGAAATATATAAGAGAGAATTTGAGCATTAAAGGTGATGTCAGACTGGAGATATAGGCTCACAAATTTATAAAAAATAAAACATATAGTTGAAGACCAATAATAGAGACCTAAGGAAAACAGAAAAAAGAAAGAAAATCTGAGCCCTGAGGAGTTCCCAAATTTGTAAGTAGAAGAGAAATCAATGAAGGATAAAGAGTTATTAAAGTCGTAATTCATAAATTGGAAACTCAGAGGGGAAAACAGTTCTGTGCTTAAATAATGGAGTGGGTTAAAAATTTTTACACACAGATAATGCAAAGTCAATGTAGACTTGTTTTTCCAATATAACTTTTTTATAAGCTTCCATTCAACTAAGAACATTGGGAGAAGTAGGGACGGAAAGAGTAACATTAACTAGCATGTATCTGAGTCTTTTGGACTTTTTTTTTCCTCCCTCATCCCTTCTTAATTTGACACCCAGGTATAAGTTTCGTGAAAAACTGGGGTTTACGTGAAGTCTGAGACATTTACGCATGTCTCTTCCCAAATCTGTATTCACTAACATGCTGATAACCAGAAAACAAGCGTGGTGTCAGTACTGACTCCACAGCAATTGTCGTATGCTCTAAGTCAGAACTTGGTTTTGCGAGAGGAGGAGAGAAAGAAAGAGAGAAAGAGAGCTGGTTACACATTTAGCAGTACACCACTCTTTATATGCCTAATGGCAGTGAGAAACATGAGATGCTCTTACTGTCCTTTAGGTTCTCTGATCTCAGAGCTGTGCCTCATCTGCCTGGGCACTGGTCAGCTTGCTAACGGCCACTGAGGATGTCTGCAGCCGGTCAGTGCAAGACCCAGTCTCTTGGCTTAGGCAGAGCCCAGGGTCCTTTCTTGCTGACTCAGCCTCGTCTTGCTGTCATCAGTGGTAAAGATAACTCTGAGATCACCCTCACCCACCTCATTAGGACCTCTTGATGGAGAGTCTCCTGCCTCGGGCTTCTGCAGTTACCTGCTTCACTCATCTTCAGCAGGAGGCCTGCTGGCTCTCTACTCTTCTATTTCCCTTCTCTCCCATAGGTCTTATAAAAATTCCTAGGACTTGTCTATGCCATTTGGAAACTAAAAGAGGTTCACAATTGCTAACTTAGTCTCTGTCTGCCCAAACACTCCACGCTTCCATTTTTATTCTGATGCCACCCCTTCTGTAGTTGGTACAGTAGCATATTGATGGTCTCCCAGAGTTCTGACCAGAAAATGGGGCAAAAGACCCTCTCCTTTGACTTTTCCTCATCTCCTATCTATCTAGTAATCCTTTGCCACAAGCCCTGAGGCTAAAAGAGAAACCATTCCACATATGTCTGGCCATCTGTCCTCTTCCCTTTAACTATCTTCTTCCCACTCCTTGATCCAGAAGGGTCAGGCTTTCCTTCCTAAGGCCAAGACCACCTTCCACCATCTCTTTAGATGTCTCTACTATGGCGTATAGTAATCTCAACTTTCAACAAAGCCTGTTGCTCAAGACGATTGCCTTCCTAGGGGCCAAAAGAAAATATTATTTAGCAGTCAAAACTGAGTAATGTCTTTATCATTCTAGTTTGCACCACCC
>NW_012098754.1:639698-643568 GCF_000951045.1 Mandrillus leucophaeus
AAAAAAAAAAAAAAAAAAGAAAAAAACAAAAAGAAGAAGAAAAGAAAAGAAAGAAAGGAAAAGGTAGGAACCCTGGGGCAACCATATTTACAGGTGTAGGAAAATCTGTAAAATATTTTTGATATGATCTCATTATGTAAGTTTTGGAAATGAGCTAGTAAACAAAGTTGAACAGATTTCTTTAACTTAGAAAGAATTTAAGATTCATATACACTGTAAATTTCTAAGACAGGGATATAGTATGCAGCATTTACTAAATTCATTTGATAAAGAAAATATTTTTCAAGGATCACCTTATGGAATTAATTTTCTATGGAATAAACTTCTTTTGAAGACATTGAGTTACTCAAGAGAACCAAAATAATACTGTGCCCAGAGAGAGGAGAGAGAAGAATTTTTCCAATGAAAAGAAGAGTTTTGTTCTTAGTGGTCTCCATGTGTCTCAAAAACCCAAAATTCTGTCTGTTAGAGAAGGTAAACTGGTATTAATTAAACAGATCCTCTAAACATAATCATGTGTTATTTATGACCATGTTAAGGGCTTTTGGTAACTTCATTATTGATTTTTCTGCCATTAGAACTTAACAATTGAGTAGACTCTTCCTTAGGGCTTCAATAGCAACTTCACAGATTGAATATGTTAATAGAACTGTAAAAGTGATTAGTTTAATCCTGTTGAGCGATTTGTGCAATGGGAAAACCTGAAAGAAGGCAGCTCTGTAAGGGATTAGACTAAACTCTATTATCTGCTTTACGGATTACCTTCCCAGAGCTAAGAGCACTGTTTAACATTCATCTTCTCTTACTTTCTCACTTGCTTTTTTCTTACTGTTATCCACAACCCAATAGGCAATAGGTGGAGAGACATTAGGTTGCTATTATAACAGACTTTTATTTTAATATCTGTAACTATTCTATTATCCTACTGACATTCAAATTGATCTACACAACTCCAAAAAGTAGCCAAACATGAAGAACCTGAGGCAGCAGCACAGATTGACCTTTGGTAGTGTGGTCATGATGTCCCCAAAGTCAAAGTTTGGGTTGAATTTTCACTGGAGCCGCATCTTTGCTATTCCACTGGGTCTCCCATTCACTCCAAGAAAAGCATCACAGCCATAGGCCTGTCTTCCTTGCCTTTCAGCTGCCTTGGATGACTCAGATGGACATGACGCCTGGGTGCCTGCCTCTGACCCAGCCTGTCCCCAGTGGGTTGCCATGGAGAGATTAAGCTGACTATAGGCCCAACTTCACCAAAAAAGAGCATTTTGAATAGTGCTTCACAGCCTGCCAGAGAGATGGGAAAACAGAATAAACACTTTTTAATATGCAAGACATTCCTTGCAAAAAAATATTAAATTTTTTTTTTAACCATCTTCTCCTACTCTATTGCTGGGCATATAGAAATGTTAACAGATTGTCTCATGGTTTGTACACAGATTACATAAATATGGCATATATAATATACATTATATGCCATTAAAATTTTATAAATATAAGCATGGCTATGCAAATGTTATACAGATGTGTATATTTAAATATCTAGTTTTTTTTGAATTTACAGATTTCTAGTTCAATGACAGTGTTCCATTAAAAAAGAAGGAAGCTTGTCTACTCAGAACACAAAGAGAGCCCCGGGAATGGGTGTTACCAAACTCAAATGCAATCCAGAAAAGCTACCTTGTCATATATGAATTCCCATAGTATTTTTCAAAAGTAGGGTGATATTATCACGACAATAAAGTATAAATTCATTTAAAAGCATTACTGATACCACAGTAGCTTTGTGTTTATTATGCAATTTTTAAATCAAAATGCTAAAAGTGCAACTGTTTTCTGGGGAATCCATGAAATGTTCTTAAATGAGAAGAAAGGTTATAAAATAATGGAATTAAAGGTGTTACAATTTTCTTCTTTTCACTTGATTTCATTTTCTAATTTTTCTAAAATAAGCATATGATACTATTATAATAAGGAAAAAATGTTTTACTCAAAAAATTTGAAAGCCATTACCATAGGTACCAGGACTTAGGTAATTAAATAGGGTAGGTGCAAGGATATTTGGTTTGAAGGTGTTCCAAACAGATGGCCCAGCCCGGAAAACAAATCACCAAGATTTGGGGAGTAGGCAAATTTGAGAGAAAGTTTTAAGGGAAGGGAAAATTTCACAAGTGGAAAACTGAGAAGAGGAAGTGTTCAGTCGATTAAACAGCAGGAACCACGGCCACAGAGGCAAGGTTCTGCCTGGCAGGCCAAAGGATCGCTGTGTTAACTGGCAACACCCACATGTTCTGTAGGTAGATAAAGACACACTGATTAGGAATGACCAGGTTCAGCAGCGCTATGAATGCACAACACCCATAGCATTTAGGGAATGGAGGGCTATTACTGATGTTTTGATCCAGACAGTAACATGTACAAATGAGAAGGTCAGTGGGATAACAAACAAGAGAAAAAGAGAGAGCAGCTGTAGCCAGGCTCCTGTTTCTCATGTGAGAGATAAAGCAGACAGTAACCCACACAACGGGACTGTTTCCATGAACTTACAGGAAATTCCCAGTCACCTGTGGATTAAATGATAAAGCCTCTTGTTCTGCATAAGGAGCTTCAGTAACTTGCCCATCACGCTCTCCATTCCCCTCAAATCCCCAGCGCTGCTCTCTCTACTCACCTTAGGTGTGAAATTAAGGTCTCCTCGCTGTCTCCTAGGACCCTAGGACCCTCCCCTTTCTGGAATGCCACTGTAGGCATTTTCACCCCTCTAGTGCAGTGCAATTCTAAGAACTCGCTGAGGAATAGGGCAGGCTGTCTGTGGAGCAGAAGACGGGAAGGTTTTCCAGGCAGGTGGTCCAGGCTGGAAAACAGATCAGAAGAGGGAGAAAATAGTGCTATGTCTCAGACAATGAACTCAGCAGATACTCTGAAGAGAGCCAACTTTTCATGAGGGGTAGGGAGGAAGATGGCAGGCATAAGATGAATCATTTAAAACTGGCACTTGCCATCAAACTAGCAAATAGCCAAGTTAGCTGATAACGAATTTCACCTCACCTCCTTTTTATCTTTTTCTTTTATTCATTCATGCATTCAGTGTACATTTATTGAATATTTCATGTCATCCCAGAACACAAACCCCTCACTAGCCATAGGAAACTGCTAAAATTCGAGAACTGCCTGGAAACCATGCTTCTGTATGACTTTATTTGTTAATGTATATTCCTTTCTTTATAATGGCAGCCTTTACAAATCACAAATATATACTCTGAAGAGAGCCAACTTTTCATGGGGTTGGGGAGGAAGATGGCAGGCATAAGATGAATCATTTAAAACTGGCGCCTGTCTCTTATACACATCTAGATGTGTATAAGAGACAGCTCAAGACGATTGCCTTCCTAGGGGCCAAAAGAAAATATTATTTAGCAGTCAAAACTGAGTAATGTCTTTATCATTCTAGTTTGCACCACCCTTCCCTTAATGCACTAAAACTCATTGCTTCGAAAGAGTTTCGAAACCTGGCACGGTAGCTCATGCTTGTAATCCCAGCACTCTGGGAGGTTGAGGCAGGCAGATCATGAGGTCAGGAGTTCGAGACCAGCCTGGCCAACAAGGTAAAACCCCGTCTCTACTAAAAATACAAAAATTAGCTGGGCATGGTGGTGGGTGACTGTAATCCCAGCTACTTGGGAGGCTGAGGCAGGAGAATTGCTTGAACCCGGGAGGCAGAGGTTGCAGTGAGTCAAGATTGTGCCACTGCACTCCAGCCTGGATGACAGAGAGACTCCCATAGGTCTTATAAAAATTCCTAGGACTTGTCTATGCCATTTGGAAACTAAAAGAGGTTCACAATTGCTAACTTAGTCTCTGTCTGCCCAA
>NW_012098754.1:647188-651721 GCF_000951045.1 Mandrillus leucophaeus
AGAACTGCCTGGAAATCGTGCTTCTGTATGACTTTATTTGTTAATATATATTCCTTTCTTTATAATGGCAGCCTTAACAAATCACAAATATATTTGTGAAATTCTCCCATGTATACATGTGAAGTACATTCATATATCAAAAGATCACACCTCTGTTGAGATGCATAAGGGGCATAATGATCATTAAAAAATAAAATGGGTCTCAAACAGATCGACCTCATATGAATGACAAAAGTAGAAAGTTAACAAGTCTGAATTCCCATTCACATCCCACTCTATGTATGAAGTGCATACTTATGAAGTGCACAGCCTGCAAGATAAAACATGGGAAATTTTCTACAAAAGGAAATTGGATGTTTTGATAAGGTTTAAAGGATTTAAGGTATAGTCAAAAAGAAGAGCAAAGCCCTGGATTCTATCCTTCCTTGTGAAAAAGAGCAAATCTTTTAAGTGCCTTACACATAATAGGTCTTCAGATATTTGTTAAGTGAACCAAACAAGCCAGATACCGAATGCATTTCATTACATAAATTCCAAAGAACGCAGGTGCAACCAAAGGAAAGAAGGAAGAGAATGGAGCTTGCAGTGAATAAATGAAGTTGTATTTCTTTGCTCCCTGACATTTGGGACTGAGATTCAAACCTGCTACTATACTTTCACATATATTATTTAACTTGCTCTTTACAGTAACCCTGTGAGAAAAGTATAGCAGACGTTATTATTATCACTATTTTACAGAGGAAAAAAAGCTGAAGTACAAAGAGTTTAGGACAAGGATTCAAATCCAGAATTTTTGTCCATTTTTTTCTTCTAGCTAGCACCTGCTTTTGTCATGTTGTGGTCAACTACTTCCTCCAAGTGCCTAACTTTCAGGGCACAGTGTTTTCTTGAAAATGTATGATTTTCTCTCCCAAGCCTCATCCAAGTTCTCAGTTTTGCCCTTCGGATCTCTGGAAAAAGATTTTGTTTTGTTTTGCTTTATTTTGGCTTGGTTCCAAAGGTTTCTCTGTCATAAACATTGGAAGGCTTGGCTATGAGCTATTTTGGAACTTCAGTGTCATTAGTCCAAAGGGAAGGCAGAAAGCACTAGGGAAGTGAAGGCTGGAAAAGCAATAAACCTAATTACAGAGTACAAAGAGACATGGTGAACTTGTCCTTGATTCTATCTACTGTCCATATCCGTGAGGGCTCATTCCGGGGAGGAGACCGCAGCAGCAGGCAAGGTAGTGAGACCAAATGAAGTCACATGGCTGCAGCATGAGAGTTTCAGAGATGAGTCTGTTAGAAGCAGGACTCCAGCCAGAACCAGCAGTTGGAAATACACACATTCAAATCTAGCTATGAAAGACGGGGAATTTCTCTGAGCTTGGCACTCTGCCAGGGCCCCAGATAAGTGTGTTGATATTTGGGACAGTGTTGCATTCCAACCAGGGACAAATGTACTCAGTAGAAAACAAAGTCGCCTGCGCCACATTCACTTAGTGGGCACCTGGGGCTAACTGGCACCTCAAGGACACGTGACGCTGGTTCTTGAACAGCAGAATTTAAGTTCCAACATGAGAAGAATGGCCAAATGACACCGGAAAAAAGAAACACAGAGAAACAATACTGAGAGGATGGGGCTCAGAGATGGGGAGAGGAGGAGCCAAGGGCTTGTTTTTAGTAACAGAAAATAACTAGACATTGTCAAAGAGTGATAGACCAAGAATTCGAAATAAATATATTTATGGATACATAGACGAATACCAGAAGGAAACACAACAAAAATTAGTTACCTCTAGAGAGTGAAATTAGAAGAGGGAAACGTGTTTGCAGGGAGGCTGCTAGTTTTATTATATTCCATATAGTACTATATTTTAATTGTGGCAAAATACACACAACATAGAATTTACCATTTTAAGTGTACAATTCATTGGTGTGAAGTACATTCATATTCCTATGCAAGCATCACCACTATCCGTTTCCGGAAGTTTTTCGTCAAACTAAACAGAAGCTCTATACTCCACCCATTAAATAACTCTCCACACCCGCCTTTCCCCAGTTCTTGGTAGCCTCTATTTACTTCTGTCTCTGTCAATTTGCCTATCCTAGGCACCTCATATAAGTGGAATCATACAGTATTTGTCCCTTTGTGTTTGGCTTATTTCTCTTAGCATAATGTTTTCAGGGTTCATCTATATTGTAGTATACATCAGAATTTCATGTCTTTTATGGTTAAATAACATTCCATTGAATGTACACATTTTGCTTCTTCATCCATTGATGGACATTTGGGTTATTTCCAGTTTTTGGCTGCTGTGAATAATGCTATGAACACTGGTGCCTAAGTATTTGTTTGAATTCCTACATTCACCTTTTTCTTTAACATATCTGCAAGCACTATTTTGTGTAAATTTGTTTCAAAGGATAGTTAAGAAATGAAAAAATAAAAGACAGGAGAGATGAAGGAATGAAAGAACAATGGACAAAGGATGAAATGAGTGGGCTGAACTTGTAAGTGAAGGATCCAGATTATTTAGTCAGAACGCCACTGTGTGTTGGGGACAGGAGATGGTGGTAACCCATACTCCTCTCAGTCACATTCCCTTAACTCCACCCAATGCAAGAGTAGATGGAGACTCCAAGACTCCAAGAGTGAGATAAGTAGTCTGGGTTCTGAATCCACATACTACCTGTGGGAATATAGGCAAATTACTTAACCTCTGTCATACTCAGTTTCCTTAGCTGGTAAGAAGTTTAAATATCCTCCTCTATTTGTATTTCTGCCAAGCCTGTTTACATTTCTTAAATGTAAGAAAATCTGAGATTTCTTACATTTAATATTCATAAGTCTTAAGAAACTGTGTGCCTATATTATGTCTACATTGTAGAGATAAAGAGATGAATAAATGTGGTCCATGCTCTCATGAGGCTTACACTCTCAGAGAAAGATGGTCTTGGTGTACAGGCAAGCGCAAGAATATGTGTGCTGCACCAGTGGCTACATCACTCAAGGATGGTCAAATCTACTCAGAACTAACATGTGTTACATTGAACATCAGGTTGTTTCATCCTGGTGTGTGTTCTGATTGGCTAATGCCTATGCTGTACTAGTTGTTGTATTTACTATTTTGAGTATCACCCTGATTTCACTTGCATGCTGTCAGGAAAGGTGTCAGAGAAGGAACACCCAAGCAGAGTGCTGACTGCTCAGTGTCATCAGCCAGGCAGCAGGAAGGTCTAGAACAGCACTTTCCAAGCAGAGGGTCTGGAGGTGTTCTTTGCAGCTGGAACACAGTGTCAAGGAACAGAGCTCAGCAATTGAGGAGGCTGGAGAAACAAGTAAGGGCCAAGGGTCACCAAGCAACAACTACAGCAGAAATTCAGGTGAGAGCGGAGGGTCTCCTAAGACTGCCAGAGCAACAACAATAAGGGTAGCAATCAGAGGACCCCTGAAAAAAGCCCATTGGAGAGCCCATTGGGTGTGAAAATTGCCGAGTCATTGTTGACCTTTGCCAGTGGCAAAATGAAAGACTTATTGCTGAAGGCTGAAGATTAAATGACTTAAATCCCATACCATATGCTCAACCCCATGTTTCTTCCAGTCCTTCCAGAGTTCTGAGGGTGGCTTACGTGTTTCCTAGTAACTTCTAGCGCTGAGGTCTCACTTAGGATGAATTAGCTCAATTTATAGATATTTTCATTGTCTTGTGCATACCTCACACTGAACCATACTTTCAACTCTCAATTAATTCTGACCTTGCTTTCCCTACTCCAAGATAGCACCAAAGTTCTATTGAGATGGTGGGCTCCCTCACCATGGTAAGTGATACACCATGTCTTATTAAGAGGTTGTGTTAGTGATAATTGGGGGCCCAGTATTCAACAGCACCAATCCAGCCATAGAACTGAGACTTCTTCCTTCATTCACAAGCACACATCATGAATACACGGTGTTTATATCTATAGCTGACATCGCTAGGTTTGTGTTTTATGTCCTAATATTGCTCAGATCCCACTCATCTTAAAAGTTGTTGATTTCTCCCTTATCCTGAAGTCTTGTAGACAGGCTCCTCCCCTCATACCCAGTTTGGCCACCAAAAGCAAAGCAATGTGACTTTCTAACCCCTCCCTGCCACCACAACCACTATCTCCTCTCTCAGGTTCTACTTTTGCAAATCCAGGGACCCTGTAATTAAAAGCCCTGCCCAACTATGGACCTCCGCCCTTTAACAGTGCAGAAAATCTGTTGAAGGTCTTGACATTTTTGTCCTGAGCTTCTTTACAAGAGAAAAATGGCATGGATGTTTACTTACTCATTTGATCTACTAAACTCAGTAAAAGTCCTTAAGCAGGCTGGGAATAGTAGCTCATGCCTGTAATCCCAGCACTTTGGGAGGCTGAGGTGGGCAGACCACCTGGGGTTGGGAGTTCAAGACCAGCCTGACCAACATGGAGAAACCCTGTCTCTAATACAAAATTAGCCAGGCATGGTGGCACATGCCTGTAATCCCAGCTACTCGGGAGGCTGAGGCAGGAGAATCACTTGAACCC
>NW_012098754.1:651788-671939 GCF_000951045.1 Mandrillus leucophaeus
AAAAAAAAAAAAAAAAAAAAAAAAAGTCATTAAGCAGAAGTGGCTCTAGAACATTTTAGGTTTTAAATAATAAGTTTATTGTATTTTCTCTATTATACACTATGTATAACAGCTTACGGACAAAAGTGTATGTTCAAGGGAGCATAAAGAAGTTATTCAAGTCATCCTGTGGAAGTCTGGAGAAACTTCCAGAGGAGCTAGGATATGAATGGTGAATTGGCCTTTTGTGGCAGAGGCAAGAGTATTTCAAGGGTTTGGTTGAAATAAGAATAATCACCATGGCTACATTTTGAGCATTCCAAATATCAGCCCTGCTCTAAGCATTTTCCTTGAGTTAAAACCTTTTAATCCTCTCAGCCACCATGAGAAATGCGATGTACTGAATGTTTATGTCCCTCTGAAATTTGTACATTGAAATACTACCCCCCAGTATAATTGTATTAGGAGATGGGGCCTTTGGGAAGTAATTAAATCATAAGGGTGGTGCTCTCATGAATGGGATTAGTGCCCTTATAAAAGAGACCCCAGAGTGCTCTTTTGTCTTTATGTAGATGGCAGTCTGCAAACCAGAAAAGGGCCTCCACACTGGCACCCTGATCTCAGACTTCCAGCCTTCTAAACTGTGAGGAATAAACTTCTGATGCTTATAAGCCACCCTGTCTGTGGTACTCTTATAGAAACTGACTGACTACAACAGGAGGTCAGTACTATTTTAGTTTTGCGGATGGAGCAATTGAGACACAAAGGTATTAAGTAACATACTCAAGGTCACATATGTAATTTCTAGGGTCCAGGATTCAAACCCGGGTAATCAAAGTCCACACACTGAATCACAATGCAATACTTCCTTCTAATGAAGAAACAAAATGAGATAAACAATGAGCTAAGGGGCTGAAGCATCAGGCACAAGAGAAATAGATAAGGGAGTGAAGCTCTATAGGATACCCATCTTCCATATTCGGGATTTCGTCATTTATAGGTTTTCTAAACGGTGTTTCTTCTCAATTGTTTCAGAGAAAGAAAAGAGTACAGTTCAGGATTGTTATTTAATGCTAGAAGAGGGAAGGGGTGTAGGAACCGAGCTGTCGATTCCCTCCTGGGCAGGGGTCGCCCCGAAGGAACACCCGACACGGGAGTCACAGCAGAGAGTTATTTATTACTAGCGCGCTAGGGTCCCAAGCTCTAAGTTAGCCCTGGGACCCCGACTGCTTGTTACAGGCTGTTTATATAGGCAAACACAAGTTCAAACACAGCTTATGGCCCGAAATTTAAACAAAGCTTAAGGCGCAAAATAATTGGGTCTAGCTATGGCCTGAGCAAGGTGTCTTGTTCTAATTAGTTAGAGCAGGACCTTATGAGGTTCTTTCCTGGAGTTGTTAATTCTGGGAACTTCGAGGCAGGGTGGGACCCCCGGAATTGACAGGGTGGGACCCCATGAGGTTGTTTCCCGGAATTGGCAGGGTGGGACCCTATCAGGGTGGGACCCTATCGAGGCAGGGTGGGATCCTATCTAGGGCCACCTGGTGCTAATTTTTTAAGTTTTATGAGGCCTAGTTTCAGGGGTCCTGTTACAAGTTTAGATCAGCAGAGACCCACATGATGCATGAGAACAATTGCTAGACTGGGAATTAGAAGACTCAACCCTGACACACAAAACATGCTCTGTGATTTGGTTAGATCTCTTAACTCTCTGGCCTGCAGTTTCCTCACACAAAAAAATCAGGGTTTGAATGGAATTGTCTTTGAAATTCCATCAGGTTCCATGTCCTCATTGCCTCCTGCGGGCATGCACTTGGACCTCTCTGCTCACTGGCTGCCAGCTGAGTTTCTCATGTTTGTGCTTTCCTACTCCTCCTCTCCCTCTGCTTTATCCCATCTGTTCGCTCCCACTGTTCTGGCACCATCTGTTGTTTTCAGATGTCCTGATAGCGCAAGAATGCGTTTTAACATGGGAAGTTTCTCCTATATGAGATGAAGCTCTTCATAGGAAGGATGTTTTGTTAATAAAAAAAGTTACAAATGGCCAGGCACAGTGGCTCATGCCTGTAATCCCAGCCCTTTGGGAGGCTGAGACAAGCAGATTATGAGGTCAGGAGATCGAGACCATCATGGCCAACATGATGAAACCTCGTCCCTACTAAAAATACAAAAATTAGCTGGGCATGGTGGTGGGCGCCTGTAGTCCCAGTTCCTCGGGAGGATGAGGCAGGAGAAGCGCTTGAACCCAGGAGGTGGAGGTTGCAGTGAGCCGAGATCGCAACACTGTACTCCAGCCTGGCGACAGAGAGAGACTCCATCTAAAAAAAGAAAAAAAAAAGTTACAAATGTATTCTTCCATCAGGATAGTATTCTGACAATCTCAATACTTCTTCTTTATGGTGTTTATGATATTAGAAGTAAACAGTCCCAGTTAAGAGTCGTACATAAGCAGGAAAAGAAAAAAACTTTGTGAATATTTTCCCAGACTCGTACATATTATTAACTATTTATTGTTTATTTTCACATCTCAGTTGCTAAGACATTTGCTAAAACTCCTATATTAATTGTAAGATTTGTTTCTGAGAAGTAACAAGAAGAGAGAAAAATGAAAAGCAAACCAACAGGTAGAGGAAATGTGAGAAATCTAGGATAAATTGTGTCCAGAAAGAATGGACCAAATTTTGATCTTAGAAACGCATGCCTCATTTTATTTCATATTTATTTTAGTTCTGTAAAAAACTAAAACTATGCAGTAATTATACAAGAATACTCTAAACCACGTTTGAGAAATGCAAAGTGCAGTGTAGGTTACAGTGTCACTAACCTTCGGCATAACCTCACGGAGTCCCCATACACAGGGTTATTCTCCCCGTGTTAGATGTGCCACTATCTAAAAGTCATCCAACCTGGTCATGGCCTCATATCTTTTGCAATTGGGGATTACAAAGAATCTAAAATTCCATTCTCTCTATTGTTAACATAACCCTCGAGTCCAGATTACCTCTGTCTTCAGGGAAATAAATTCATAGGAATTACAGGACAAGGAACAGATCACAAACACATTTCAATTTTATTCCTGTCTCATGGAAAACAAGCAAGCTAGAAATGTAAACGTCTGTAAAACATTCCTCGGACCTTAGATGAGAGGTGTTACATAAACACGTTTTCAGCTGAGCCTGAAAAATTTGTTTCCTTACAAACTTTCTATACAATCCTGCCTGCTTTCCAGGAAGCAGCCTCTCTCTTCATCAGAAAATTCTTCACAGGACTTTCTTCAGAGCCTGCCCGCTCTTGTTTTTCAGCTCTCTTGACATGTGACCCATTCTTTGAGAAGCTTGTTTGTTTATGCTGTGGTGCATCATCCATTTTCCCACTGCCAAGGCGGCTCTGCTCTCATGTGAATCAGAGATCACTGGACTGCTCTGACCTAGAGGTCCACAAATGGCCCCCTCCCCAGCTTCTCCTAACCGCAACATTTGCTCTTCTGTTTTCTTTGACTTCCTGTCTTGCCTCCTTCCTCCCCTGTACTGTTTCTTTAGTCCCAAACCTCCCTAGTGTTTGTCTCTCTGCTTGATTCATCTTTATTTTTTATTGTATGTATTTAAGGTATACAGCGTGATTTTTTTATATACATAGTGAAATGGTTACGACAGTGAAGCAAATTCATTTGACCATCATCTCGCATAGTCACTCTTTTTGTGAGTGTGGAAAGAGCACCCAAAATCTACTCTCTTAGAAGGTTTCCAGCGTACAATATAATGTTACAATTAGCATTGTCATGTTGTACGTTAAATCTCTAATTTTAATTATGCTATCAAGAGATTGCCTCTCTTCTCACCTGTCAAAATGAGTGGAAATTAAGTCCCCCTAGGCTCTCCCATTCTTCTCTAATCTCCCCAGCCTGCCCCAGCCTCCCAAACTAAAATTAAAAAACAATTTCATCAAGCTCCTCTAGGGCAGAAACAATGAATAAGATCTTGTTCAGCTTTACATCTCAAAAATTCTTTCCCCAGTGATTTGCAAGTGGTAGCTTATGTTTAATCAGCTCTTGGATTGAATTTGGAGGCATTAGTTTGGCCAGATAATGAAGTTCCCAATAAATGTCACAATACGGATTATAATCTGGTCTTTATGGTTCCACTCTTTCCTTAGTTATAATCAATATTTTCATGTGATGAACCATTTTCTGGGTTCCACTACTAAAAGTAAACTTTTATACACTAAGAGATGAAAGCATCTGAAGTTGGTTTAGGGAACCAAAGTTTCCCAGTAGTTGGATGCTCACAGTTCCCTTGAAATTAAACGGTATTGAATTACCACATAACCACAATACTAAGGCATACTCTTCACTGTTCAGCATTGTAAAATTGTGATAAATTTCACAATTGATGCATACATTTAATGGGGAAGTGCTGATTTTTTTTCCTCAAGCATTAGTGGTGTTTCCTGCAATCAATGGAGTTGTAGCATCAACAAATTGATATAAAATTTGGATTTCTGCATGTCAAAATAGTATTTTGAAAGAATGCTACATTTTTTTTTTGTTTTTCACTCTACCCAGTGAATATTTTACTCGGCAATAGAAAAAATCATGAATCTTAGTCCTTGATTAATTTACCCTAAACTCTTGAATTAAATGTCAATGCATCGTAAAATAACCAATGACACATCATTTGTTCAGTGTCACCAATTGTCTTCTGCATTTTCTAATTTTCCGAAGTGTGTTATGAACTAACATATCTTGTTAGGGCACTTGCCAGGTTGGATTCCTTTCAGAGCTGCATTTAACATGTTGTTTAATTTAGGGGTTGAACAAATGCCAGCAGCTGCAGGCTACGACTGCCTATAACATTGAAACTAATTTAGCTAGAGTCAATATCCTCTGCTTCTCATTCTCCAGAGAATTATCAAAATTATTGGTATTCTAGAATTAAATTAAGGTATTAAGACTCTATTCTAGCTTCTTATTGATATAAAAAGGTATTATATTGCCTAGAATGTTCAATTAAAATATTATAAGTACTTTATAAAGATTTTTTTGCCTTTGTATATAAAAAGACACATATTAAGAGGTATGTATTATCCTATTTGATAAGGCAATATACAAATCATTAAGAAAAGGATGAATACTCCTCAAAGGAGTGAGAGAAATGACAAATATACCTCACTAAGGAAATAGAAATGACCAATACATATGGAACAAGAAAAGTGCAGTATCACTATTAATTAAAGGCAAATTACTATAGCTACTAATTTTCCTTTCAGTGGTCAAGTTTTCCAATAAAGTGCTTTTGTAAGTGCTTTTTAACGGCTTTGTTGATATAAAAGCAGTTTAATATATTACAGATATATTAAATATCTGTTACTGTGCAACCCTCACCACTATCTAATTTTAGAATATTTTTGTTTCCCCTAAAAGAAACCCCATTTCCATTAGCAGTCACTTTCCATTCCCCATCCCCTGACTGCCCCTGGTAACCACTAATCTACTGTCTCTATAAATTTAACTATTTTGGACATTTCATATAAATGAAATCATACAAGAGATGGTCTTTTGTGACTAACTTCTTTCACCAAGCCTGGTGTTTTCGATGTTTGTCCGTGTTGTACCACGTATCAGCACCTCATTCCTTTTCGTAGCTCTAGTGAAGTTTTGACAATGTTCTGGCAAAACTGAGCTCTCCAACATTATGCTTGGGACAGTATATTGATTTTTTAGTAAGTCCTTTCTAGGGGACAATTTGGCAATTCATATTTAAAACTTTTTAAAAATATATAACGTTTCACCCAAGAATTCACTTTCAGGAAATTACCCCAAAGAAGCAATCATAGATGTGCTCATAAATTGGCCTGCAAAGGTATTATTTGCAGTGCTGTATGTGATGAGAAAATATTTCCACAACGTGATTCTCAACGATAGTGGATGTGTTAGGTAATTTTTTTTTTTTTCCAGAGACGGTGGTCTCACTATGTTGCTCAGGATAGAGTGCAGTGGCTATTCACAGGCACATTCCCAATACCGACCAGCACAAGAGTTTCAACATGCTCCATTGTTGACCTGGGCTGATTCACCCCTCTTTAGGCAACCCTGTGGTCCCCTTCTCCTGGAAGATCGCCATGTGGATGCCAATTTTAGTGTGGACACCTGATTGGCATAGTGCACCACAGCCTAGAACTTCTGGACTCAGGTGATCCTCCTGCTTCAGCCTCCTGAGTACCTGGGATTACAGGTGGGCACTACCACACCAGCTGCTAGATAAATTATAATGTAGGAATATTGTAGGATACTCTGCAGCCATTTGAAATGATGTGGGGAATGTGCTGTAGGAACTTGCATGAGTGCCCTGGAGCTATAGTGCTGCCATAATAGAATCAGAACACTTATGCATTTTTCAAAATATGATGCAAAACCTGACTACATAATGGGTAAGACATTTATGCTGCTTTTAAAAATTAGTTTTAAGACAAATCTCTTAGCTGAATACTTAAATTGCGGAAACTGATTAGTGACATAATGTTAAATGACTAAAGCAATTTCAAGCATGTCGTTGGATCTCACTTTGTTTATTAAAAGAAGACGTATGAGTGTGTGGTATGTAAAATAACTGGAAAAACATATGACATACATGTAGGTGGGTTTTTTCTTCTCTGTCTTTTCTGTAACATATTTATGACTCTACTTTTATGATGAGAAAAAAACAAGGTTTCAACTTTTTCTTCACTCCGTAATTCAAACATGTAGCACACTATGCTTCTTTTTTTAAAGTTATCTTTTGTATACTATAGAGAATCTTCTTAGATAGCTTTCTACTCTCAGGAACTGAGCTACAGCACTACTTCTATTTTCAACCAAATAACTGCACTTCAGCACTCTCCTTCATGGTCTGGCTAACTATAAAATTGTATTCAGTGGGGTTTATAAATAAAAGAATATTTTCCCCTTCATGTCATAAGCTCGTTTATACACACATTCTACACGAAAGTTTGGTTCCCAGAGCTCAGGGATGTGCCTGATATTTCCAAGGTCTTCTCATCTGTCTTTTTAAGAAGGATGAGGAGGTTAAACCAAATTCCATAATAATGTCTTATTTTGACACTATCCAAATTCAGGCAGTTCCTAGTTTATGTAGATGGCCAAACTATCCTCTGTGCCTCTAAAACGTGGATTGCCTTCTTTTTTTCTGGTAATGAAGAAATTCTATCAATGGGATCTTACAAATACCCTGATGTTTAGACATTTGAACTTTACAATACCTCTTGATTGATTGACTGATTCATTGATATATGTTACGATATATAAGTTATAGGTATTTGAGCAAATTTTAACTCTTCATCCTCATATCACAACTTATACTAAAAAATTAACTCCTTACTCCCTCAACCCAGGCAACACACACCATTAATTAAATTGCAATTTAATGACAACTACTGCAGACAAATTCTAAAGTAGGAAAATGACGTGCCCTTCTTCTGGGAGCCCCTGTGGATGTTCTTGAAGATCTCAAACTTATATGTATACAATTTGTAATTAAAAGGCAGATGAAGCAAATCTAGTCTGTTGATCTTTTTAAAGCTTGTCCAAAGCAAAAATTCTCCTATTGACCTTTAGAAGACAAAACCATAGTCAAAACAGTTAAAACCAGAGTGTGTCTGCTACTGGTGATGGGAGTCAAAGACTTCAAAACAGGGTTTGGCCAATAACTACTAGTAGGTCATTTTTGAAAGAAAAAAATGACATTTGAGCCATGGTGTCAAATGGAAATGGTCTTTTTCTTTCTCCAACTTCATTCATTTAAAGCTATGGAGCCTGGTGTGCTTTAATTGTGAATTTATAAATTTCTGTTTGTGGACTTTATTTCTAACAGTGACAGATCACTCTGTAAAAAGAGTTATTCAAGCAATTGAGTTTAGTAAGCTTACAAATGCAGAAAGAATGTGTCTTGACACAAAGATTATTTAAAAGAGTCATTGGCTACTACTTATAAGGTCTTGTTTGTAAAGATATATCTATTTTTTACTGTAGATTCCTTATTGCAGTTAATAATACATTTTAGGCAATAAGTTACCAAAAGCAAATATGCAATTAAATAATTTACAAAAGATTGCACAACTGGAAAATTCAATGACACACAAAAAATTGTTTTCATAAACTATATTTCATTCATACTTGCTTTTCTGAGGTAATACAAAGATAATAAGAACTTAGGAGAGTTACCTGCAAATAGTAAGCACTAAGAATTGATGCTGTTATTGTTATTACTATTTTTAGACAATTATTTATGAATGCTTTGAGCTGAAAACTTTGGGTTAGCGCAAATGGAAGCAGTAATTTTTGCTGCCATAGAGCTTGCCCTTTACTGAGGTGGTAGATGTAGATCCAAAAATCACACAAACAAATCCAAATTTATCACAGTCGTAAGTCCCAGGAATGAAAGACACACAGTGCTGTGAGAATGTGAAACAAGGGACTTGGGTTTTTCTAAAAGGTCAGGGGAGGCCTCCTGGAGGAGGTGATGTTTGAGCTGAGATTGGAAAAAAGAGTAAGAGTCAGAAAACCAAGAGGGTGAGGAAGTGTTCCCAACAAGAGAACAGCATGTTTGGGGCAGTGAAAGGTCATCAAGACTAGATCAAAGACACAGAAGAAAAGCAGATGGATTTGAGAAATATTTAGCTAGTAAAATCCACAAGAAGTCATGACTGGATAAGGATGGGAAAAAAACATAAATTGGGAAATGATGACTCCTAAAACCTGGCAGACACTACCTTAGTCAAATGATCAAACTTAACACCATCAGAAATGAACCAATTGACAGCATGTGATGCACTGAGAAGAAGCCAACATCACTTCTCTGTCATTTCTCTGGAAAGTGCATTACTAGAATCTAATCATGAGAAGATATCAAACAATCCTTAACAGAAGGACAATCTACAAAATCCATATCTACTGAAGAGTCAAAACAATCTTGAAAAGGAGTAAAATGGGAAACCACACACTTACTGATTTCAAAGCATACTGCAAAGCAACAGTAATTAAAATGGTGTGGTTCTAGCAAAATGATCCATGTATAGAACAATGGGACAGAATAGAGAAGCCAGAAGTAAATCCTATGTTTTTGGTAAAATAATCTTTGACAAAGATGCCAAGACTACTCAATGAGGAAAGAGCAGTCTTTTCAACAAATTACGTTGAGGAAACTTGATATTCATATGCAAAATAATGGATTTGGACCATTATCTTAGACCATATGCAAAAAATCAACTCCAAATGGATTAAAGACAAACTATAAAACTTCTAGAAGAAAACAGAGAGAAAAACTTCAGGACATTGGATTTGGCAATGATTTCTTGGATGTGATATCAAAAGCACAAGCAAAAAGTCAAAAATAGAAATATGAGACTACATCAAAGTTGAAAACTTTTGTACATCAAAAGAAACAATCAAAAGAGTGAAAACTCAACATGCAGAATGGCAGAAGAGATCTGCAAATTATATTGCTCATAAGAGGTTAATATTCACAATATATTTAGAGTTTCTACAACTTGACAACAGAAAACAACCCAATTTAAAAAATGGGCATACGGCTTTATTTTGAACAGGCAATTCTGCAAAGATATACAAATTGCCAACAAGCATATGAAAATATTCTCAATATCGTATATATCATAAGAGAAATGTAAGTCAATGCCACAATAAGATATCCCCTCACCTTCATTAGGATGCCCACTATCAAAAGAACAAAAAGAACAAGTGTTAAGGAGGATATGGAGAAAAGGGAACTCTTGTGCACTGTTAGTGGGAATGTTGATTAGTGTGGCCATTCTGGAAAACAGTATGGAGGTTCTTGAAACAATTAAGAATAGAACTACTATACAATCTAGTAACCCCATTTCTAGATATGTAGCCAAAAGAATTAAAAGCAGGATCTCAAAGAAATATTTGCACACCCCATGTTCATTGCAGCATTGTTCACAATAGTCAAGAGATGGAAGCATTCAAAGGTCCATTGATAATAAATGTATGGATATGTATGGATAAAGAAAATGTGGTATGGCTGGGCATGGTGGCTACATCTGTAATTCCACGCTTTAGTAGGCTGAGGCAAGAAGGTTACTTGAGTCCAAGGGTCTGAGACCAGCCTGGGCAACATAGTGAGACCTTGTCTCTACAAAAAACTAATACAAATTAGCTGGGCTTAGTGGCACATGCCTGTGGTCCCAGCTACTCAGGACACTGAAGTGGGAGGTTCACTTGAGGCCAGGAGGTCGAGGCTACAGTGAGCTGTGTTCATGCCACTGCACTTCAGCTGGTATCCCTATCACAAAGAAAGAAAAAGAAAGAAAAGGAAGGAAGGAAGGAAGGAAGGAAGGAAGGAAGGAAGGAAGGAAGGAAGGCAGGAAAAGAAAATGTGGGGTATACCTGTAATGGAATATTATGCCTCCTTGAAAAAGAAAGAAATCCTATCACATGCTATACAACATGAATAAAACTTAAGGACATTATGCAAAGTGAGATAAGCCAGTCATGAAAAGACAAACACTATATGATTCCATGCATATAAAGTACCTACTGTAATCAAAATCATAGAAACAGAAAGTAAAACAGTGGTTTCCAGGAGCTAGAGAGAGGGGAAATTAGTGGTTGATGGGTATAAAGATTCTGTTTTGCAAGATGAAAAATTTCTAGAAATGAGTTGCATTATAATGTGAATATTCTTAACACTACTGAACTGTACATTTTTAAATGGCAAATTTTATATTATGAGATATTTACAAAAATTTAAAAAATAGCTGATCTGGCCGGGTGCTGAGGCTCTGGCCTATAATCCCAGCACTTTGGGAGGCCGAGGCAGGCAGATCATGAGGTCAGGAGATTGAGACCATCATGACTAACATGGTGAAACCCCATCTCTACTAAAAATACAAAAATTAGCCAGGCGCGGTGGCTGGCACCTGTAGTCCCAGCTACTCGGGAGGCTGAGGCAGGAGAATGGTGCCAACCCGGGAGGCGGAGCTTGCAGTGAACCGAGATCGTGCCACTGTACTCCACCCTGGGCGACACAGCCAGACTCCGTCTCAAAAAAAAAAAAAAAGCTGATCAACAGTCTTCCAAAATATTAATGTCAACTTGAACTAACTTGTAGCTCCCACTTGGGTGGACAGAACAGCGTACAGAGACTGGCATCATGAACTTTTGCTCCAAGCACTACCACAAGAGCATAGCAGGGAAACCAAAAGAATTCATAGACCCTTTGAAAGAAGTGGCTTGTCACTGCAAACTCAATGAGACAGGTGAAAAACTGTGAGTGCCCAAAGTGTGAGGGGGTAAAGTCCACCCTGAACACACATCCCTGTTTGGGTGAGGGAGAAAGGACAAAATGGAGGAAGGTGAACAAGAAGGCACAATCCATGTTGCTTTCGGGTTCTTCCTCACCAACTTTCCCGCGCGCGGGAAAATGCAGCCCGCGCCTGGGAAGATGCAGATCAACTGAGCATGCGCCAGGTGACGTCAATCCGAAGAGATCAAAACTTACCTGGCCACGCCTATGGAGACGCCCCTATCATGCCCTTATCCCGCCCACTGCCCTCCCCCTTTCAGTACCAATGCATAAAAGTCCGCCACTGACAGGAGCTGGCGTGACTTCTTCAGCCCCTCCTACTTGTGGACCGGAGAACCTCACCCGAGAGCCCCGGCGCGAGTTCCCTGGCCCCATACCTGAGGACCGGAGAACCTCGCCGGAGAGTGTGTGCATATTTGCAATAAAAGGCTGCTGCTTTCTTATGTACTTTGGCCTCATGTTTAATTATTTAGCTCTCCTAAATTAAATTAAACAAAACAATCCCCACTACAGAACATGAAAATCCAAATCATGGGATAAGAATTTAACCTTACCAAGAGCTGAAGTGACTTTAGAGAACCAAGCAAAATACAAAGGTAGAAGAAGCAACAGGAAGAGCCCTGTAGGCACTCCCAGACCCCAGGGAAGCTATTTCTAACTTTATTTTACAGGATTCCTTGGGAAGGGCTGCCAGTAAAATTGGGGAAAGATTACAGGGAGAAGGAAACTTCCAGCCAAACTTTGTAATAATTTTGACCAAGCACAAATTATCCAGGGCAGAATCTGGGGGTAGGGGCAAATAGGAATTGCAGATACCAGCACAGAAGCTGCAACTGGTGGGGAGGGACAAAGCCTGAAAGCCCTGTTTACTTTCACAATCACAAGGCTTGCTGCCTGGGGCAAGATCTCCGCCCTGCTCACTGGCTGCCTTGATATAAATTTGGTGGTGTTGGTGGGGCATGGTGGGAGTGAGACTGCCTTTGCTAACTGTGTGGGAGCTGAGTGAGGCCTGTCACTGCTGGCTTTCCCCCACTTCCCTGGAGACCTGTATAACACAGCAGAGGCAGCCATAATCCTCCTGAGAAAATAAGTCCATTGGCCTGAGAACCACACCCCCATCCCCCACAGGGGCTGCAGCAAGCCACCGCCAAGGAGAATCTGAGCTCAGAAACGCCCAACCCTGCCCCCACCGCATGGGCTTTCTCTAACTGCCCAAAAGATATAATTCCCTGGGAGCTCTATGGCCCCACTCATTGCCTCAGAAACCCAAATACTTATCCAAATGACCTTAGGGCAAGCTTTAGCTCCCTGTATACTACTGCAGCTGATGCTTTCTTGAAAGTGCCGCCTTCACTGGTGGCCAAACAACTCAAGTCATTACAGCAACTCATAAAATAAAAACCCTGCTCCAAAAAAGGAGAAAACAACAGCTAATTTCACCACCTGCAACATCCTGGATAACCATAGGTCCTGAGTCAGTCCACGTGACAACTTCACTGCTAGCACAACCAGTATTTGAGAAAGCCAGCACACTAAACAAAACTACAACCAAGGACAATCACAGAGTTCACTCCCCTGCTAACTCCACTGGAGCAGGTGCTGGTATCCATAATTGAGAGACCTGAAGATGGATCACATCACAGGACTCCTTGCAGGTACTCTCTAGCACCACCCTGGAGCCCAGTATATCTGCTGGATGGCTAGACCCAGAAGAACAATAACAATCACTGCAGTCCAGCTCTCAAGAAGCTCTATCTTTAGGGGAAGGGGGAGCCCACCACATCAAGGGAGCACCCCATGGGACAAAAGAATCTGAACAGCACGCCCCAGATCTTTCCTCTGACACACTCTACCCAAATGAGAAATTACCAGAAAAACAATTCTGATAACATGACAAAGAAAGGTTCTCCATCACCTGCAAAAGATCACACTAGCTCATTAGCAACGAATCCAAACCAAGAAGAAATTTCTGAATTGCCAGAAAAAGAATTCAGAAGGTTGATTATTAAGCTACTCAAGGATTATTAAGCACCAGAGAAAGGTGAAAACCAACGTAAAGAAACATAAAAAATAATACAGGATATGGATGAAAAGATTTTCAGAGAAATAAATATCACAAATTAAAAATAATCACAGCTTCTGGAAATGAAAGACACGCTTAGAGACATGCAAAATATACTGGAAAGTTTCCACAATAGAATTGAGCAAGTAGAAGAAAGAATTTCAGAGCTTGAAGACAAGGCTTCTAGCTTAACTCAATTAGACAAAGCAAAGAAAAAAGGATTTTCAAAAATGAATAAATCCTCTAAGAAGCTTGGGATTATGTTAATCAACCAAACCTAAGAATAATTGGTGTTCCAGAGGAAGAAGAGAAATCTAAAAAAGTTTGGAAAACTTATTTGAGGGAATAATTGATGAAAACTTTCCCAGTTTTGCTAGAGATCTAGACATCCAAATACAAGAAGCTCAAAGATCACCTGGTGATATGCTTTGGCTGTGTCCCTACCAAAATCTCATCTTGAACTGTAGCTTCCATAATCCCCACATGTCATGGGAGGGACCCAGTGAGGGGTAATTGAATCATGGGGGTGGGTTTTTCCCATGTTGTTCTCATGATAGAGAATAAGTCTCAAGAGATCTGGTGGTTTTATAAAGTTCCCCTATACACTCTCCCTTGCCTTCTGCCATGTAAGAGGTGCCTTTGCTCCTCCTTCATCTTCTGCCATGATTGTTAGACCTCCCAGCCATGTGAAATGGAGTCCATTAAATCTCTTTTTATAAATTTATAAATTACCCAGTCTCGGGTATGTGTATATTAGCAGCATGAGAACAGACTAATACACCCTGGAAATTCATCACAAAAGATAATCATCTAGGCACACAGTCATTAGGTTACCTAAAGTCAAGATGAAGGAAAGAATCTTAAGAGCTGTGAGGCAAAAGCATCATGTAACCTAAAAAGGAAAATCTATCAGATTAACAGCAGATTTCTCAGCAGAAATCCTACAAGCTAGAAGAGACAGGGGTTCTACCGTTAGACTCCTTAAACAAAACAATTTTCAGTCAAGAGCTTTGTATCCAGTGAAGCTAAGCCTCATAAATGAAGGAAAGATAGTCTTTTACAGACAAATGAAGACTGAGAGAATTCACCACTGCCAAGCCATCACTATAGTAAATGCTAAAAGGAATCCTAAACTTTGAAAGAAAACCTCAAAATACACCAAAATAGAACCTTCTTAAATCATAAATCTCACAAGGCTTATGAAACAATAACACAATGAAAAAAAAAAAACAACAAGGTATTCAGGCAATAACTAGCACAATGAATAGAATAGTACCTCACATTTCAACACTAACATTGAATGTAAATAGCCTGAATGCTCCACTTAAAAGATACAGAATGGCAGGACGGATAAGAATTCACCAATCGAGTATCTGCTGTCTTCAAGAGACTCACCCAACATATAAGGACTCACATAAACTTAAGGTAGAGGAATGGGAAAAGATATTCCATGCAAATGGACACGAAAAGCAAGCAGAATGGCTAAGCATGGTGGTTCATCCTGTAATCACAGCACTTTGGGAGGCCGAGGAGGGCAGATCACCTGAGGTCAGGAGTTCAAGGCAAGCCTGGCCAATATGGTGAAACCCCACCTCTATTAATAATACAAAAATTAGCTGGGCATGGTGACATGCGTCTATAATCCCAGCTACTTGGGAGGCTGAGACACAAGAACTGCTTGAACCGTGGAGGCAGAGGTTGCAGTGAACTGAGATCATGCCATTGCACTCTAGCCTGGGTGACAGAGTGAGACTCCATCTCTAAATAAATAAATAAACGCAGGAGTAACTATCCTTATAAGACAAACAGACTTTAAAGCAACAACAGTTAAAAAAGACAAAGAGTGACATTATATAATGAAAAAGGACTAATTCAACAGGAAATTATCACAGTCCTACATATATATGCACCTAACACTGGAGCTCCCAAATCTATAAAGCAACTACTAGGCCTAAGAAATGAGATAAATGGCAATACAATAATAATAGGGGAATCGGGGAATCAATACCCCACTGACAACACTAGACAGGTCATCAAGACAGACAGTCAACAAAGAAACAATAGACTTAAACTATAACCTAGAATAAATTAACTTGAAAGCTATTTATGGAACATTCTACCCAGCAACTGCAGAGTATATATTTTATCCATCAGCACATGGAACATTCTCCAAGATAGACCATATGACAGACAACAAAACAAGTCTCAATAAATTTAAGAAAATCAAAATTATTATATCAAATACTCTCTCAGACCACAGTGGAAGAAAACTGAAAATCAGCTCAAAAGGATGCAAATACATGGAAATTAAACAATCTGCTCCTGAATGATTGTGGAGTCAACAGTGAAATCAAGATGGAAATTAAAAAATTATTTGAACTGAACAATAATAGTGACACAACCTATCAAAACTTCTGGAATACAGCGAAAGCAGTGCTAAGAGGAAAGTTCATAGCATTAAATGCCTGCATCAAAAAGTCTGAAAGATCACAAACAGACAATCTAAGGTCACATCTCAAGGAATTAGAGAAACAGGAAAGAACCAAACCCAAATTCAGCAGAAGAAAAGAAATAACAAAAATCAGAGCAGAACTTAATAAAATTGAAACAGCAACAATAGGGAAAAAATACAAAAGACAAATGAAACAAACAGTTGTTTCTTTGAAAAGCTAAGCAAAATCAATAGACCATTAGCAAGATTAATCAAGAAAAGAAGAGAGAAGATCCAAATAAGCTCAATTAGAAATGAAATGGGAGGTATTACAACCAAGTCTACAGAAATACAAAAGAACACTCAAGGCTACTATGAACACCTTTACACATGCAAACTAGAAAACCTAGAGGAGATGGATAAATTCCTGGAAATATACAACTCTCATAGATTAAAACAGGAAGAAACAGAAACCCTGAATAGACCAATAACAAGCAGCGAGATTGAAATGGCAATAAGAAGATTGCTAACAACAACAAAAAAAGTCCAGGACCAGCTAGATTCACAGCTGAATTCTATCAGACATTTGAATAAGAATTTGTACCAATATTCTTGACACTATTCCAAAAGAGAGAGAAAGAGAGAATCCTCCCTAAATTGTTCTGTGAAGCCAGTATCACCCTAATACCAGAACAAGGAAAGGACATAACCAAAAAATAAAACTGTAGACCGATATCCCTGATGAACGTAGATGCAAAAATTCTTAACAAAATACTAGCTAACAGAATCGAACAGCATATCAAAAAGATAATCCACTATAATCAAGTGGGTTTCATATCACAGATGCAGGGATGGTTTAACATATGCAAGTCAATAGATGTGATATGCTACCTAAACAGAATTAAAAACACAGTTCACATAATCCTATCAATAGATGCAGAAAAATCATTTGACAGAATCTAGCTTGTCTGTATGATTAAAACGCTCAGTAAAATTGGCATTGAAGGGACATATCTTGTGATCATAAAAGTCATCTAGGACATACCCATCGCCAACATTATGCAGGACAGAAAAAAGTTGAAGGCATTTCCCCTGAGAACTGGAACAAAACAAGGATGCCCACTTTCACGACTTCTATTAAACCTAGTCCTGAAGTCCTAGCCAGAATTATCAGACAAGAAAAAGAAATCAAGTGCATCCAAATAGGTAAAGAGGAAGTCAAATTGTCGCTATTCACTGATGAGATGATCATATACCTGGAAAACACAAAAGATGCATCTCAAAGGCTCCTGGATTTGATAAATAAATTCAATAAACTTTCAGGATACAAAAATCAATGTACACAAATCAGTAGCACTGCCATACACCAACAGTGATCAAGCTGAGAACCAAATTAAGAATGAATCTCATTTTACAATAGCTTCCAAAAAACAAACAAAAACAAACAAAAACTTAGAAGTATACCTAACCAAGGAGGTTAAAGACTTTTGCAAGGAAAACTACAAAACACTGCTGAAATAAATCACAGAAGACACAAACAAATGAAAACATATCCTATGCTCATGGATGGGTAGAATCAATATTGTGAAAATGATCATACCGCCAAGAGCAATCTACAAATTTGATGCAATTCCCATCAAAATACCACCATCATTCTTCACAGAACTAGAAAAAAAAAAAATCCTAAAATTCACATGGAACCCAAAAAGCCATAGCAAGATTAAGCAAAAAGTACAAACCTGGAGTCATCACATTACCCAACTTCAAACTAGACTATTAATTTAAGTCTATAGTCACTAGTCACCAAAACAGGATGGTACTGGTATAACAATAGACAAACAGACTACTGGAACAGAATAGAGAACCCAGAAATGAAGCCAAATGCTGACAGTCAACTGGTCTTCAACAAAGTACACAAAAACATATAGTGAAGGCTGGGTGCGGTGGCTCAAGCCTGTAATCCCAGCACTTTGGGAGGCCGAGACGGGCAGATCACGAGGTCAGGAGATCGAGACCATCCTGGCTAACACGGTGAAACCTTGTCTCTGCTAAAAATACAAGAAAATTAGCCAGGCGAGGTGGCGGGCGCCTGTAGTCCCTGCTACTCAGGAGGCTGAGGCAGGAGAATGGCATCAACCCAGGGAGGCGGAGCTTGCAGTGAGCCGAGATCGCGCCACTGCACTCCAGCCTGGGGCACAGAGCAAGACTCCGTCTCAAAAAAACAAAAACAAAAACAAAAAAAACAAAAAAAAAACTTATAGTGAAGAAAGGACACCCTATTCAACAAATGGTGGTGGGATAAATGGCAAGCCACATGCAGAAGAATGAAACTAGATCCTCATCTCTCACCTTATACAAAAATCAACTCAAGATGGATCAAAGACTTAATCTAAGACCTGAAACTATAAAAATTCTAGAAGGTAACATCAGAAAAACCCTTCTAGAAATTGGCTTAGGCAAAGAATTCATGACCAAGAGCCCAAAAGAAAATGCAACAAGAATAAAGATGAATAGATGAGACTTAATTAAACTAAAAAGCTTCTGCAGAGCAAAAGAAATAATCAGCAGAGTAAACAGACAACCCACAGAGGGAGAGAAAATCTTTGCAAACTATACATCCAACAAAGGACTAATAACCAGAATCTACAAGGAACTCAAACAAACCAGCAAGAAAAAAAACAAGCCCATCAAAAAGTGGGCAAAGGACATGAATAGCAAATTCTCAAAAGAAGATATACAAATGGCCAACACACATATGAAAAAATGCTCAGCATCACTAATTATCAGGGAAATGCAAATCAAAACCACAATGCCATACCACCTTACTCCTGTAAGAATGGCCATAATTTAAAAATCAAAAACCAGTAGATGTTGGTGTGGATATGGTGAAAAGAGAACACTATTACACTGCTGGTGAGAATGTAAACTAGTAAAACCACTATGGAAAACAGTGTAGAGATTCCTTAAAGAACGAAAAGTTGAACTATCATTTGATCCAGCAATCCCACAACAGAATATCTACCCAGAGGACAAGAAATTATGGTATGAAAAGGACACTTGCACATGCATGTTTATAGCAGCACAATTCTCAATTGCAAAAATATGGAACCAGCCCAAATGCCCATCAATCAACAAATAGATAAAGAAAATGTGGTATATACATATACCATGGAATACTACTCAGCCATAAAAAGGAACAAAATAATGGCATTCACAGGAACCTGGTTGGAGTTGGAGATCATTATTCTAAGTGAAGTAATTCAGGAATGGAAAACCAAACATCATATGTTCTCACTTATAAGTGGGACCTAAACTATGAGGATGCAAAGGCATAAGAATGATACAATGCACTTTGGGGCCTTGTGGGGAAGGTTGGGAAGGGTGTGAAAGATAAAAGACTACACACTGGGTACAGTGTACACTGCTCAGGTGACAGGTGCACCAAAATATCAGAAATCGCACCTAAAGTACTTATCTATGTAACAAAACAGCACTTGTTCCCCAAGAACCTACTGAAATTCAAAACATTAAAAATGTAAATAAATAAAAATTCAGTGTGATGAGAAATAAATAAATACATAAATAAATAATTCAATGTCATGAAATCCTAAGACTCAGGAATTATTCCAGAATAAAGGAGACTAAAGAGAAATGACAACTGAATACAATGCATGATACTGGATTTTCTTTTCACAAAGGACTTTGTTAAGGCCTTAGAGGAAGTCTGAATAAGGCCTGTGGATTAGATAAGGATATTGTATCAATAGTAATTTCCTGATTTTGATAATATACTACTTTTATGTGAAAGAATTTCTGTAATTTTAGGAAAAAATGAGTGAAGTATTTAGGAGCAAACAGGCATCCAATTTAAAACTTACCCTTAAAGAATACACATGCACACACAAAACTCGTGTGTGTGCGTGTGTGTGTGTGTACAGAGAAAGAGATAGAGCAAATAAATTGTTAACATTTGGGGAATATGAGTAATGGATATCCAGAAAGTTTTTTGTAGTATTCTTTTACTTTCTTTCTTTTTTTTTTTCTTTGAGATCGAGTGTCACTCTTGTTGCCCAGGCTGGAGTGGCACTATCTCTGCTCACCACAACCTCCAGCTCCCGGGTTCAAGTGATTCTCCTGCCTCAGCCTCCTGAGAAGCTGGGATTACAGGCATGTGCCACCATGCCCAGCTAATTTTGTATTTTTTTTTTTTTTTAGTAGAGGTGGGTTTTGTCCGTGTTGGTCAGGCTGGTCTCGAACTCCCAACCTCAGGTGATCCACCCACCCTGGCCTCCCAAAGTGCTGGGATTACAGACGTGGGCCACCATGCCCAGCCTTTTTTTTTT
>NW_012098754.1:671989-682631 GCF_000951045.1 Mandrillus leucophaeus
TTTTTTTTTTTTTTTTTTGAGATGGAGTCTCACTCTGTAGCCCAGGCTGGAGTGCAGTGGTGTGATACCGGCTCACAGCAACCTCCACCTCCCAGGTTCAAGCAATTCTCCCGCCTCAGCCTCCTGAGTAACTGGGGCTACAGGCACCAGCCACCACAGCTGGCTGATTTTTGTATTTTTAGTACAGACAGGGTTTCACCATATTGGCCAGGATGGTCTCAAACTCCTGACCTTGTGATCCACCTGCCTCTGCCTCCCAAAGTGCTGGGATTGCAGGCGTGTGTCACCGTGCCTGGCTTTTTTTTTTTTTTTTTTTGAGTCAGAGTTTCACTCTTGTTGCCCAGGCTGGAGTGCAATGGCGCCATCTGGGTTCACTGCAACCTCCACCTCCTGTCTTTAAGCGATTCTCCTGCATCAGCCTCCCAAGTAGTTGGGATTACAGGCATGCACCACCACACCTGACTGTTTTGTATTTTTAGTAGAGACAGGATTTCACCATGATGGTCAGGTGGTCTCAAACTCCTGACCTAAGGTGATCTGCACACCTCGGCCTCCCAAAGTGCTGGGATTACAGACATGAGCCACTGCACCCAGCCTGTAGTATTCTTACAAGTTTTCTGTTAGCCTGAAATTATTTCAAAAGTTAAAAATTTTAAAGGTGATTATTAATTTTTTGGCTTGTCCAACCAGATGTTCAGTACTGAAGTGCGGAATATTCTGAGAAGGGTTTCCCACTCTAT
The DNA here is from genome assembly GCF_000951045.1 of Mandrillus leucophaeus. Classification (NCBI taxonomy): domain Eukaryota; kingdom Metazoa; phylum Chordata; class Mammalia; order Primates; family Cercopithecidae; genus Mandrillus; species Mandrillus leucophaeus. The sequence continues at coordinate 672,730 of NW_012098754.1, forward strand.
TCCTGCTCCTCAAGTTCTGGTGCTGGGGCTTTCCATTTCAATATTCACTGCTGGTTTGACATGTTTGAGGACTCTGAATTTTTTATAAAGTGGGAAGAAGAAACAGCCAATGTGATTCCTCCTGACAAATACACAGGACTTACTTAAATGTAGATGCTGGTCCACAGGCATTGACTGGCTTCTGTGCTTTGATTTGGCTACCCAGTGGCTTACTGTTGCTATTCACCAATGTGTTAGGCAATATGCTTATCTAGAGCCCTCCACCTGATGCTCCACCACACACCCAATCATTACGTATATTAAATTAGATCTATTGCCCTGACCACGTCTGAAATCACATCCTGTTCCCTACCTCTGCTCTACTCTCAACCTAGGCATCCTCTTCTACTCCTGCATGGGCTTGAACTTCAAGTGGTATTTTTGGTCTCTAATCTTTGTCCAGTTCTATTACATAAAACCTGTGCCCTGCTCTCTCTAATTCATACCTTTACTCTTGATTTTTCAAACACCTCTCTGGGGATCAGAGAATGATGGGCTGCAGATAAAATTTTGAGTAATGCCGGCTTTATAGTCGATAATTCAAGCTTTTGTTTTGGATGAATTTGTCTAGGAAAAATTTTAGTGAGAAGACTAGGGAGCCATGAGGATCTCCCAGTATTTAACAGGTAAAATATTCACTTATTAAAGTATAGGCATCATATATATTTTTATATTATAATTGCAATGAAAAATTAAAAACAAAGATACCGTAGTCCCTCCTTATCCATGGGAGTTATGTTCCAAGATCTCCAGTGGATGCCTGAAACCACAAATAGAACCAAATTTTATCTACACTAAGCTTTTACCTATACTTACATTCCTCTGATAAAGTTTAATTTCTAAGTTAGTCACGTTATGAGATTAACAAAAATAACTAGTAATAAAATAGAACAATATACTGTAATTAAAGTGGTGAATGTGGCCTCTCTGTCTTTCTCTCTCTCAAAATATCTTAATGTTTTTAGACTATAGTTGACCATGGGTAACTGAAACTGTGGAAAGTGAAACCATGGATAAGAGGGTCTACTATAATAACAGTGCCATGTGTAACTTTCAAAGTGTGGTACGAAAGCAGACAATATGGACAAGGGTGTGGAGCTTATAGTTAAATGGAAAGAATGTTAAGCCAGGAGTCAGGATTTGGTACCTCAGTTCTAGTCTCGTCTCAGCCACTATCCTGGTTACCAAAGATCAGTCAGCCTCTCTGGTTCTCAGATGAAGTGGTCATAAGCCACCTGGCTCCTGAAGTTTCTTCCAGCCATCTCTAAATCTCTATGTCTATCTCTTAAACGTTTATTTAGTGAGACAATTTTTCTTGGTCTTCTTTAGGACATTTGTAGTGCCTTTCAACCTAGAGATTCTATGATTTCATGAATTATTTTCAGATTAACTGAAAATATTTTCACCCTGAGGAAAAGAATTGATCAACATGAGCCATAGCAATCAGTTAAACTGACTTAGTGACTTACCCTCATTATTGCAGAGTTCACAGTTGCTGGAAATCTCATTAAATCACAGAAAAGTACACTTATATTGACATAGAGGTAAAATTAATAGTCATTAATTGGAGGGGAGGAGATAACTTCATTTTTTTCTTATCATAAATGTAAAAAATTCTCATTGGAAAAGAAATTAGAAATGCAGAGTATTCTAAAGAAGAAACTAAAGATCACCTACAATTCCATTGCCGGAAATAACCTCTCACAACATTATTAAACGTGACTTTTTAAATACTATCCTAAAGCAATAGTTATACTTATATATATTATATGTGTTTACAATGGCATTATCCTAGTGAAAAATTGAGAACTACTCCATCTACAGAGGACTGATTAAATAAACCATTAGCCATCTATGCAAAGGACTATTACATTAGAAAGTGTGAGGTGTTTGCTTGAGTTAGCAACTGATCACAATCAAATACAGGGCTTAACTCAATTGTGATGTGTCTTGACACTGCATGCTATGGATTACTAGTACTCCCCTTCTGATCAGCATACTTTTAGTGCTTCATTCAAGGCCAAGAACATGGCTAAGTCAATCCCAATAGTTCATCACTGTGGTGTATTTTTAGCGAGGGATCACTTTTAGTACTAAGTACAGAATCATTTTGGGTCGAAGTAGGAAAGCAAAAATCCCAGTAGGCATTTCAACAGACAAATTTTATTAAAAGGAACTGATTGAATAGTATTGGCAAATTGAAAAATGAGGACACTGAAGTAACACATAGCTTTGTCGAAACCGTTAGAACAAAGTATCTTGAAAAATGGGAAGAGGATACTAAAACGACACATAGCTTGCAACTGCATGAAGCCCTATCACCTCAACGATGAGAAGCACAGAGAAAAGGTTAGAGAAATTAGCACCTGAAACTTGGAGAAGCCCTCCAGAGCTGGGATGATCTCCGAAGAAGGATGGTGATGGTGCTTCGGAAGGTCAACGGAGGAGCCTATGAAGTGGGGACATTAATGTTTCCTATTTTATAAGGTTCTTATGTAGATTAAATGAGATTATGCATGTGAAGCTCTAACTGTAATTATTGGTGGGAAGTAATGTAGGCCAGTAGTTAAGTGCAGAAACCATAAATCAGGCTGCCTGGGTTGAAATCTTATTTCTGAGAAGACCAGCATGTCATAGAAAGTCCCGTTACTTTCTCGTTATCATAGTGACTATATAAATAGATTGCAATTCACTAAATCTTACTAGAATAGCAAACTGGACTATTTGTGATTAGATAGATACAAATTCTCAAAACAACTCTGACATGTTAGTAGTATAATTTTTCCCATATCTCAGCTTAGAAAACTGAGGTATGGGTAATTTTCTCAAGGCTACATAGCTCATAAGTGGTAGAACTTCTACTGAATCAGAATTTTCCATAATATTTATCATCTTATTTCTTAGTTCATTTGTGCTACTATAACAAAATGCCACAGAGTGAGTAATTCATAATGAACATAAATTTATTGGCTCACAGTTCTGGAGGCTGGGAACTCTTAATAACAAGGTGCCAGCAGGTTTGGCAATTCTGATTCCAAGATGGTGCCTTGAATGATGCATCCTCTGGAGGGGAGGAACACTTTGCCCTCACATGGCAGAAGGCAGAACAAAGAGACAAAAGGGGGCCCCAATTTACCCTTTTATAAAGTTATAAATCCCACCCATGAGGGCAGAGTCCTCATGGCCTAATCAACCTCTTAAAGGGGTCACCTCTTAATACTGTTATAATGGAAATTAAATTTCAACATGAGTTTTGGAAGGGACAGACATTCAAACCACAGCACTGTCTAATACATTATATATATTTTTACTTATTTATCTCCCTCTACCCACTGGATTACAAGCTTCATGAGAACAAGTTCTTCATTCATTCCTTCTTTCATTTATTTATCTATTTACTGCTGTATTCCAAGTCCTTTGAACAGAGACTGGCACACAATAGGCATTAAATAAATATTTGTTGATTGAATATGAGCCTAGTAGGGACCCAGAGAAAGAACTATATATATTATCCCACTTTATGATGGCTACAATGTTTAGATAGTAGAGTATGTATTATTTTGTCTCAACTTTATAGAAAAAAAAATTTAACACAGTGAAATAAATAGTTTAAATCACAGATGTAGAAGAGCCCAGACCTCACGATTACCAGCCCATAGCTCTCTCCCATTATAAAACAGTCTATTCTTAAAATTTGAGGTAAAAGTCAAAAGAGATAATCAGAGAAAGTGTGAAAAATAGGTATTAGGCTCATAATAAAATCTTTATGAAGTCAATGCGTCCCCAACCACTGTGGAGAATGCTGTAGTGGAATAACGAGCTATTTCACTATTACCGTCTTCAGTAGACAGTCAGCATAGCTTTCTCTCTTACCTGAATACTTCTAAGAATGTAGTTTCAACCCTAAGTCAAAATTACTTAGTAAAATTTCTGGGCTTTTTTGTATCCAGAAATCACTACTAACTTTATTTGAAAACCACACACACACAAAAAGATTAAAAATGGGTCTACTTTAGGTTTCCTAGATAGCAGCTTGAGTTATAATCACTAATTAAATATTTAAAGACTTCAAAGCAGTATTTAGAGGAATAAGTGGGTAAATGCAACATGGCCATTTTACTTGAACTTCACAGGGTTTTGTAAATCTCAATTAATTAGTGTTTATAAGCTACCATGAGATCATTGGATAAATAATAGATAATAATAATTAAGTGTTATTATTACATGAAATGCATTATTACATTTAAGTGCTCATGAAAATTGCTAAAATTAAAGAGCACTGAATGGCAAAGCCCATACAAATACATTAAAGTGTGTATCATTCCTTTAGTCTGAGCCCTGAGAGATATTTGAAATAGGTTAACTGCCATGAAAAGTTGAAATGTTTTTATGGATGGGGAAATGGAAGTACAAAGAGATAGAGAGCACACACAACTAGAAACAAAGCATGGTTTTCCTTGATCCCAACCTGGCACAAAGATACAGAATCATAATTGAGGCAAGACCAACTTACCAAATAAAAGAATAAAGAAACAAGTTGTAAGCTCTAGTTGATAGCAATCAGCATAAACTTGCTTTGCAAAAACTAGCAGGTCTTTGTTCTTAAAATAACTGCTTCAGCCTTGCAGACGCCGCCACCGGGAGCCCTGTACTATCAGCCCTGGTCTACCCCACCGCGTTCTCCGACATCGCCTTTGACGGTGAGACCTTGGGCTGCATCTCCTTGGAGTTGTTTGCAGACAAGCTTCCAAAGACAGAAGAAAACTTTCATGCTCTGAGCACTGGAGAGAAAGAATTTGGTTGTAAGGGTTCCCGCTTCCACAGAAATATTCCAGGCTTTATGTGTCAGCGTGGTGACTTCACATGCCATAATGGCAATCGTGGCAAGTCCATCTATGGGAAGAAATTTGAAGATGAGAACTTCGTCCTAAAGCATACAGGTCCTGGCATCTTGTCCATGGCAAATGCTGGACCCAACACAAACGGTTCCCAGTTTTTCATCTGCACTGCCAACGCCAAGTGGTTGGATGGCAAACCTGTGGTCTTTGGCAAGGTGAAAGAAGGCATGAATATTGTGGAGGCCATGGAGTGCTTTGGGTCCAGGAATGGCAAGACCAGCAAGAAGATCAGCATTGCTGACTGTGGACAACTCTAATACGTTTGACTTGTGTTTTATCTTAACCCCCAGACCATTCATTCTGTAGCTGGGGAGAGCACATTTCCACCCCATTTGCTCACAGTATCCTATCATTTTTGTGCTCTCGCTGCAGTTCCCTTTGAATTCCATGTTTTCCTTGTTCCCTTCCATGCCTAGCTGGATTGCAGTGTTAAGTTTATTATTATGAAGTAACAACTAAATAAAAAATTAAAAAAATAAAATAAAATAACTGCTTCTACTGATCAAGGAGTCAGAGTCACCGCGAGTTTTCACCTAAGTTTCCATCTGTGCTGGAAATCAGTGCCAACATCAATATGTTCAATTACAAGCTACAAGTTTGAAAGATGTTTCAATTTTATAAAATTAAATGTAATCTTCTTAATGTAGCTTTAAGTTAGTTTATAGAGTGAATAGGGATGGTATGGCTGCCACACAACTTCCTAGTTCTTCAAATTACTTCTTCAGTAAGTTCTCCCTGTATCCCTGGGAAAATAGAGAAGCTCCTTTATTTTCAGAACGGGTGAAATACCGAGAAGCTGTGAGAGTGTTTTTGCTAGTCATTTGGACAAGTGAGTATAAACGAGTAGGGGTCAGAGTTCTTCCTTTCATAACTATGAAAATCAGTGTGTCGAAAGTTTATAAATGGAGGGGAGGCACTGAGCAACAGGTGAGGGTATTTGTTAGGATCTTTCTGCCAATGCTTTTCCCTTTGGCCTTTTCCAGGAGCATGGCTCTTTTGTATTTGTCACCCAGGACCTTGGTATCTGAGTAAATAGCATGGTTTTAGACAGCAAATAACTCTCTAGCCATAGCAGAATTCAAACGTGAGTTGATAAACTTTTTTTTTCTTTCAACTCTGTCACTGTTCATTTTTCTCCCTTCTGACCTTGAAAACAAAAATTGATCTGACTTCTACAAGAAGATTTGGTTTAGAGTACCATAAGCTACTAAACAGTAAGATATTTCAGATATAGTTTAGAAAGACTGATGAACAAAGGATAAATTAATCAAGATTAGTATAAAATGTCCATGCCTTATTTAAAGTAAAGTTGTATTTGGCCAGGCACGGTGGCTCGCGCCTGTAATTCCTGCACTTTGGGAGGCCAAGGCGGGTGGATCACTTGAGGTCAGGAGCTTGAAACCAGCCTGGCCAACATGGGGAAACTCTGTCTCTACTAAAAATACAAAAATTAGCCAGGCGTGATGGTGCATGTCTGTAATCCCAGCTACTCAGGAGGCTGAGGCAGGAGAATTGTTTGAACCCAGGAGGCAGAGTTTGCAGTGAGCCAAGATTGCAGCATTGCATTCCAGCCTGGGCGACAGAGCGAGACTCCATCTCAAAATAAATAAATAAATTAATTAATAATAATAATAATAAAGTTAGGTTATATTCATGGAAATTTGAAAAGCATTTGAAAGCATTTAAATAAACACATGTACTATTTATTGTCAAACATGAAGTTATAGACATAGTCAAATCTCTACAGACAACATAGGGTCAGTATACATTTTCCAATAAATTTTGAAAATAGTGTTTATTTTCTTTAAACATCTATGGCATTTTCCATTGTCACATCCCCATTTTCCTTAACACCAAAAATATTGTCCCATCTTCACACTAAAAAGTCCCAAGACTATTTTAAGTACTAGGCTATCTTCCTTAAAAACCTCTAAATTATGTGGTTAAAATGCTTTTATTGCTTACAGAGTAGTTCTAAATTATGGTCCTTCCCCACTACCCGCCCAATCAGACCTCAAGATACATGATACATAAATTTGTTTCCCTAAAACTATATGCTTACATTTTCTCTTGGTTTGTTTATTTAATGAAGTTTTCCATAAAATCTAACTCATTTTTCTTTAACTCCAGGGACTGCATTTTTTTCAGTCCAATCTAAAACTGGTGTTCTTGTCTGTTATTTTCTTCACAAAACTTCCGTCAATGATTTCTATTTTTAATTTTAACTTTCTACTAAATTTCTTGAGATGATATCTTGATGCATCTGAAGTTTATTAGGAAATATAGGAAGAAAAGTTAATGATAAAATTATGCAATAGTGAGTTAAATTTGAATAGCTAAATATTTGTTGATAAAGAGGCTTTGGGGATTCCAGGAGTTGGGGAAGAACTATCCATTGGATTCCTTCTTGTCTCTAGGAGCAGACAATACAAATTAGGTATGTACATGTAGCCTTTTGACCAGACACTCTTTGACCTCTATTCCTGCCCCAGTTCTCTTAGACCGGCTGCCTCTGACAGCAGCCTGCATGAAACCACTTTTAAACAAAAAAGCTTCTTAGTTTACCTGATTCTACCCCTGTGTCATTTTAACCAAATTTTCTCTGCCACCCCACTGCAGCATCTCAGAAGAATACTTAAAGGAAAGTTAGATCTATACAGTTTGGTATTTTATTTTCCTAAGTCAGAGTCTCACTATTTTGCCCAGGTTGCTCTTCAACTATTGGGCTCAATTGATCCTCTTGCCTCAGCCTCCCAAGTACCTGGAAATATGGGCATGAGCCACTGTGCCAAGTTCGATAGCAATATTGGTGTTCCTTTCTTGCAGTGCTGTACTATATTTAAAATAACTCTTCTTGTCGTTTGTAACCACTTGCAAAACATCCCTGATTTCTTCCCAGGTCATCAAGTGCACCACATTACTATCACTTTGAAATGGTAACTTTGTGGGCCTATCTGCATGCCCCTTCCATAGAGAAGGAAGAATTCATTATTTAATTTTATTTCTATGTTTGTAGTTGGAGTCTTGCTCTGTCACCCGGGCTGGAGTGCAGTGGTACAATCTGGGCTCACCGCAACTTGCTTCTCCTGGGTTCAAGCTTTCCTGCCTCAACCTCCCTAGTAGCTGGGATTACAGGCATGTGCCACCCATGCCTGGCTAATTTTTGTATTTTTAGTAGAGACGGGGTTTCACTATGTTGTCTAGGCTGGTATTAAACTCCTGATCTCAGGTGACCCACCCACCTCAGCCTCCCAAAGTGTTGGGATTACAGGCGTGAGCCTCCGCACCCAACCAAGAAAGAAGAATTTTTGTAAGTGGTTAATGTGTTCTATCTGAAGATCAGCAAAAGGAATTAACTACTTTAGCAGATTTAGTTTAGCTATTTGCTAGCAATGTGAATTTTGGCAAATCAATCTCTCTAAGTCTCTAAAATAGGAAAAGCAATACCCCTCCTAGTGTTTTGAAACACAGTGACCATCTATTGCTATCAAATTCCCAGCATTCTTTTTCCCTCTGGGAACAGCGCCTTCCTACCTCGTGTAGTTCTGATACAATGGTTAATTCTGAGAGCCCCATCAGTCTCCTGACCACAAGGTTTAGCAAGTGGCACAGACCTAGCCAAGCAGAATACTGCAACCCTCTCTTTGTACTATAATTGCTCCCAGATACGGGCACATGACCCACAAAGGGCCAATTGAAATCTCTCTTTGAGTTTTGCTATATGAACGCACAGAATCTCTCCTCTAGGACAGCAAACACTGAGAAATATGTGAAGCCAAAGCCAGGTGGAGAGAAAATCTGACGTGAGAGTTTAGGACAGAGTTCGAGATGCTCCTGAAATTTTAAATTAAGCCTTTACCACCGCCCCACCCCCCGAAGGATTCCCTCCCCTTCAATGCTTACACTAGTTCAAGTTGGTTTGTGCCACTTGCAACTTAAAGGGCTCTGAGTAATAGAGAGGGTTAAATGAGACAAAGTATGTGAAGTATAAAGGCATGTGCAAAGATGAGGTGCAACTATCACTCCCAGGGAATGCCATGCCACACCCCTAAATTTATTATGAATAAAAATTAGTATCAGAGAAATAGAGTCAGGACTGTATGATGTGGAATCACTTGATAAATATGACTGTGGTGTACTAATGACATGACCTCCAATTATGTCCCATACAATCCATATCCAAAATTTAGGGGACACTTTCCTCCTGAAGTATACCCTGAATTTCTCTCTCTCTCTCTCTCTTTTTTTTTTTTTTGAGATGGAGTCTCACCTGTCGCCCAGGCTGGAGTACAGTGACGTGACCTCGACTTATTGCAACCTCTGTCTCCTGGGTTCAGACGATTCTCCTGCCTCAACCTCTCGAGTAGCTAGGATTACAGGCATGTACCACCACACCTGGCAGTACATATAAAAATACAAAAATAATTTTTATATTTTTAGTAGAGATGGGGTTTCACCATGTTGGTCAGGCTGGTCTTGAACTCCTGACCTCAGGTGATCTGCCCACCTCAGCCTCCCAAAGTGCTAGGATTACAAGAGCGAGACACTACGCCCAGCATAACCTGAATTTCTACAGAACAAGATATGTATAAGACAGTACAAACTGAGTTCTTATGGGCCACACTACATGATGAAGTTTCAAAAATTGCCTAAAAGCACAAATCATTTAGAGATACTGTCAAAATACCACAGAATTGAACCTATTCTGTTAAATTACATTGTACACACTCTGTTTATGTCTTCTATGTGAATGTTCAAAGAACAGAGACTTGTGATATTTTGTATTTTTGTGTCTTCTATGACTATGATGATTTCTCCTCTGTCTTCTACCTCCCCCCACCTTCAGTACTAAATTGGATTGTTACCTTAAAAGGCAAAAATTAGTGACTATATTTGTCCCTGTTGAAACAGGGAATAAACAAACAGCTGCGGTTAGTGCGTAGGCATTTAAGACGTTCAGAAAGC
>NW_012098754.1:682681-685207 GCF_000951045.1 Mandrillus leucophaeus
ATCACTTGATAAATATGACTGTGGTGTACTAATGACATGACCTCCAATTATGTCCCATACAATCCATATCCAAAATTTAGGGGACACTTTCCTCCTGAAGTATACCCTGAATTTCTCTCTCTCTCTCTCTCTTTTTTTTTTTTTTGAGATGGAGTCTCACCTGTCGCCCAGGCTGGAGTACAGTGACGTGACCTCGACTTATTGCAACCTCTGTCTCCTGGGTTCAGACGATTCTCCTGCCTCAACCTCTCGAGTAGCTAAGATTACAGGCATGTACCACCACACCTGGCAGTACATATAAAAATACAAAAATAATTTTTATATTTTTAGTAGAGATGGGGTTTCACCATGTTGGTCAGGCTGGTCTTGAACTCCTGAACTCAGGTGATCTGCCCACCTCAGCCTCCCAAAATGCTAGGATTACAAGAGCGAGACACTACGCCCAGCATAACCTGAATTTCTACAGAACAAGATATGTATAAGACAGTACAAACTGAGTTCTTATGGGCCACACTACATGATGAAGTTTCAAAAATTGCCTAAAAGCACAAATCATTTAGAGATACTGTAAAAATACCACAGAATTGAACCTATTCTGTTAAATTACATTGTACACACTCTGTTTATGTTTTCTATGTGAATGTTCAAAGAACAGAGACTTGTGATATTTTGTATTTTTGTGTCTTCTATGACTATGATGATTTCTCCTCTGTCTTCTACCTCCCCCCACCTTCAGTACTAAATTGGATTGTTACCTTAAAAGGCAAAAATTAGTGACTATATTTGTCCCTGTTGAAACAGGGAATAAACAAACAGCTGCGGTTAGTGCGTAGGCATTTAAGACGTTCAGAAAGCAGATTGTGGTTTAGATATCTGTCTCAAAAATGGGATTCCCAGGATAAGAGTCCATTTAGAAATTAACACAGTGTACAGGTAGAGCAAAGACATCAAGGAGAAATAAAATCTGGAGGACTAGCTCAATTCCTTTAAAAGCACAATGTTAGACAGTAAAATACACAATGATGTTAATTTAACTCTGTGACATGTGGGCAGACAATTTTCTGACGCATCAGAAAATAAATAGGGCAAATATGTTTTTAGTCTGTGTGTTTTCCTCTGTAGCAAATGGAAAAAAAAAGCCTGCAATTTTGCACCAAGATCCTGTTTGTGAAACACAGAAGGCCATGTTAGTGAAAACCAAGAATGCCACATTTAATTTAGCTCAATATAATGACTATTTGAGCACACATTGTGTGACCGAGACTGAGCAAAAGAGTGGGCATATGAACTGATTAATACTCAATCTCAAGTAGAAAAGTAAAATGTAAAAGCCCAATCTACAAAATGTACAAGAGAGAAATTTCTCTACTTGGCCATATGGATAAAGAGGGTTTGAAACCACGCATTTTGACTCCTGATCAGGTGTTCTATCCACTGTATCACAGGTTCAAGATTCCACATGTCTATGTTTATCTGTTCCCACCCTGTTTACATCAGGTCAACAAATAGAATGTGTATTACGTACTCCATGAATCCTCTAGGAGAAATAAACCTAGCTCAAAGGAAATAGTGGGTAACTGTCACTGAGCATAGCTGGGAAGCTTCCTGATGGAAGTAATCTGTGTAAGATATTGAAAAATATCCCCTTCCTAAATTATTTATTCTAATTTAAGCAGGGAAACGCTTGGTTGAAGCCATAAATGAATGAATTAATCTTCAAAAACCACTGAACTGTGCAAGTTTCCATGGCTTCTAGGGCTAAGGGGATCTTGTTCTCATAATGAAGTGGAAGCAACTATTAACATAAAATAAAAATCTAGGTCTGTACTTTGCCAACTTCGCTTTGTTCCATCAAAGCCATTCCCTCAAACAGTATTTGCACAGCACTACAGTCATATTTACACATCAAGGTCAGAATTAGATGGAACCCATTTCTGGTCTCCAGTTCTTTATCCCAATCCCAACCTCACACTGTCCATCGTCCTGGTTAATTAAGAGAGAGTCTTCCTCATTAGAAAGTAGACTACTTTCTGAGGCCAAAAAATCAGTCTCCACAAATAAAGCCAAATATTCTATTTCAGGTTTGTCTTGTCCTTCAAGGTAAACTAAGTTTCACTCTCTCTTCCAGCACCAGTGAAGGTGTAACCATAATTGAATGGCAAAGCCAAAATGCTGGGAAGTTGAACCAGGACAATCTACAGGCTGTGGAATTTATCCTGTGTAATTGAAAGTTAAAAGCCACAATTCCTGCTCATCCATAATGTTTAACCATACTTTGGCTGAAGATTCAAATAAAGGTTTTCAGTCTTTCCACTCTATTTTTAGTTCTCATGATGTATCAACCAAAATATAATCATAATGTTCTTGTTGCATTATTTGAAAACGCTCTACGCTTAACCTAAACAATCAGACCTCCAGAAAATTAGGGAAAATATGAACTTTTCAGCAGATTCTCTAGGAGAAAATAGGATTTTGAATTACCTTATTAGAATCAAATTACATATAGAAGAACGTTACAATTATTTT
>NW_012098754.1:685257-688637 GCF_000951045.1 Mandrillus leucophaeus
TGTATCACAGGTTCAAGATTCCACATGTCTATGTTTATCTGTTCCCACCCTGTTTACATCAGGTCAACAAATAGAATGTGTATTACGTACTCCATGAATCCTCTAGGAGAAATAAACCTAGCTCAAAGGAAATAGTGGGTAACTGTCACTGAGCATAGCTGGGAAGCTTCCTGATGGAAGTAATCTGTGTAAGATATTGAAAAATATCCCCTTCCTAAATTATTTATTCTAATTTAAGCAGGGAAACGCTTGGTTGAAGCCATAAATGAATGAATTAATCTTCAAAAACCACTGAACTGTGCAAGTTTCCATGGCTTCTAGGGCTAAGGGGATCTTGTTCTCATAATGAAGTGGAAGCAACTATTAACATAAAATAAAAATCTAGGTCTGTACTTTGCCAACTTCGCTTTGTTCCATCAAAGCCATTCCCTCAAACAGTATTTGCACAGCACTACAGTCATATTTACACATCAAGGTCAGAATTAGATGGAACCCATTTCTGGTCTCCAGTTCTTTATCCCAATCCCAACCTCACACTGTCCATCGTCCTGGTTAATTAAGAGAGAGTCTTCCTCATTAGAAAGTAGACTACTTTCTGAGGCCAAAAAATCAGTCTCCACAAATAAAGCCAAATATTCTATTTCAGGTTTGTCTTGTCCTTCAAGGTAAACTAAGTTTCACTCTCTCTTCCAGCACCAGTGAAGGTGTAACCATAATTGAATGGCAAAGCCAAAATGCTGGGAAGTTGAACCAGGACAATCTACAGGCTGTGGAATTTATCCTGTGTAATTGAAAGTTAAAAGCCACAATTCCTGCTCATCCATAATGTTTAACCATACTTTGGCTGAAGATTCAAGTAAAGGTTTTCAGTCTTTCCACTCTATTTTTAGTTCTCATGATGTATCAACCAAAATATAATCATAATGTTCTTGTTGCATTATTTGAAAACGCTCTACGCTTAACCTAAACAATCAGACCTCCAGAAAATTAGGGAAAATATGAACTTTTCAGCAGATTCTCTAGGAGAAAATAGGATTTTGAATTACCTTATTAGAATCAAATTACATATAGAAGAACGTTACAATTATTTTATAGTTTTAATTTTTTTCACTCATAAATGTGAACACATGCTAGGTCAGCACACTCTTTTTTGTCTGTGCTGGAAAGGAGCAAACCAGGTTTTGCCTTCATTTAGCTTTCCAGAAACTATTTATTGAGCAGCTGTGGTGTGTCAAATAATTACAAATAAGCAGGACAAGGCCTTTGTCCTCGGACAGAAGAGGTAGTGAATAAAGTAAGCAAACATGTGCATTTAAGTGTGCAGCAAAGCATTACAGACATTATGAAAGAAATTAGGACAGGACACAGTTGTTGTATGAAGTTGACTATGGGTCTCAGAAAAGGAGCCATCATCATAGGGAACAGTACATGTTTGCCAAGTACTGTTGAGACATGGCAGAATGGTGAGGTTGACAAGGGATTAGGGAAGGGTACTCCAGCAGTCACAACAGGAGCAAAGGCAAAGATACATGAGTAGGCTTAGTCCAGTATTTCTTAGACTTGTGTAGTATTTAGATCTCTTACAAAGGAATATATTTCTCATGTATCCTGGAGTCAATTTAGATTATATGCAAAGAAACACAACACTAAGTATAAACCCTAATGCTTATAGCTGTTACATAATTATAAAACCAAACAGATGAACAAATTAATCATAAAGAAAAACATAAAACTAGTATCATTTAAATAATATCAGTTTAATGGTATGACTGATAATTTTTGCTAAAACAATATTGTCTTGGTTGCTATGAATCTTTTGAAATTGACACGCCTGTACTACTTTGTCCTAAGTGATGATTCAATTATTTCATCTTTTTTTAAAACTAGAACCATTGCCAAATATTTGTGCAGCAAGCCGTGACATCACTTGGTCTTCATTTGTAAAATAATCTATCATTTGAAATATTGAAATACTGTCTTCTCCATCTTCATTAGTCCATAACGGTAAGGCAAGTTTGTGGTATTAGTGAGAAAGTGGTCATTGCTGCAGGGGGCCGTGGCTTGTGCCTGTAATCCCGACACTTTGAGAGGCTGAGGCAAGTGGATCGCTTGAGCTCAGGAGTTCCAGAACAGCCTGGGCAAAGGGCGAAATCCTGTCTCTACAAAAAAAAAAAAAAAAAAAAATTATACAGACACACACATAAAATATTAAAATATATATTATCTATCTATCTATCTATCTATAAATTAGCTGGGCATGGTGGCATGTGCCTATGGTCCTAGCTACTCAGGAGGCTGAGGTGGTAGAATTTCTTGAGCCTGGGAGGCAGAGGTTGCAGTGAGCCAAGATCACACCACTGCATTCCAGTCTGGGCAACAGAGGAATACCCCATCTCAAAAATAAAATAGGAAACGGTCATCACCCTAGACCCTTAATACTCAAAAAGTGTTCCAGGGAGTAGCAGCACTGGCATCACCTGGAGCTTGTTAGAAATATATTGGGCCATACAGGACTTACTGGTTCGTACTCAGTACCTTAACAAAATATCCAGGTGATTCCTATGCACACGGAAGTTTGAAAAGCACTAATGTAGATGATTCAAAGTAGGCTTATATTATTTTTAAATTTTTCAATCAAAATTAAAACATAAAATTTCTCATAGATGCCTCTTGAACTTCTGATGATCCCTCTCGCTAACTCATTAGGGGAATTTAAAGAAATTCAACTGGACTGAAGCATAATTTCAGACGTAGAAGATAAGGCAATCAATAATGTTGGAGAGACAACAGAGACTGGTTTGGCACACGAAAGAGTATGGACTCTATCCCTTAATCAATGAGGAGCCACTGAAAGATTTTAAGCCCTAGAGAGAATAATGAGATTTGCTTTTTTTAGAAAGATTATTCTGGCTGTAATCATGGATTAGAGAACTGCTGACTGGAGCCAGGGAGACAAGCTAAGGACTTATTTTAATTGCCTGGGCAGTGAGGACTGACCTAGTGCTGAAGCTGAGGTTAGAGAGGAGACAGCAACGAGGTAGTTTGGTGACTGATTGCATGTCAAGTTTCCTAGATATCCAACTTAGGTAGAAAATGCAATTTGAAGGGCAGGTTTAGGAAAAAGGATAAGTGTACCAAAGTGTACATGCTGAGCTTGTGGTACCTTTGACATATCCATTGTGGAGATGTCCAGTGGGCAGCTGCTACAAGGGTCTGCCTGGAGATACAGATTTTGGAACAGTGAAAGAGATTGCAATAAGAATCATCAGAGAGGCCGGGTGCAATGGCTCATGCCTGTAATCCCAGCACTTTGGGAGGCTGAGGTGAGCGGATCACCTGAGGTCAGGAGTTTGAGACCAGCCTGGCCAATATGTTGAAAC
>NW_012098754.1:689903-699801 GCF_000951045.1 Mandrillus leucophaeus
AGTCCCAGTCCCAGTCCCGTCTTCTCTGTGTGAGTTGAACCCAGAGGCCTAGGATAAAACTAAAAAAAAAATTATTGCTCAGTAGTGTCAGTTATTAAATTTAAATAAGACCTTTTTTTTTTTTTTTTTTTTTAAAGACAGAGTATTGCTCTGTCGCCCAGGCTGGAGTGCAGTGGTGCAATATTAGCTCACTGCAACCTCCACCTCCCGAGTTCAAGCAATTCTCCTGCCTCAGCCTCCCAAGTAGCTGGGATTACAGGCCCCCGCCACCCATGCCTGGCTAATTTTTGTATTTTTTTTTTTTTAGTAGAGACGGGGTTTCACCATGTTGGCCAGTCTGGTCTCGAACTCGTGACCTTGTGATCCACCCACCTCGGCCTCCCAAAGTGCTGGGATTACAGGCGTGAGCCACCGTGCCTGTCCAAGTAAGACATTCTGATAGTCTTTTCTGAAGATAAAGGCTATCAAGTGCACCTAAACAGTGAGAGTAAGAACATTAGATATGTAATGATGTAATTGAAGGGTGGTGTTCCTATCGTCATTTCCCTAGCAGAGGCTCTGCCTGCAGGCTGGCTCCCCCTGACATTGGCATCTAGCTAAGCTTCTGTCGGCCATTCTACCTACCATTTTTCCTCTTGCCTAATCTCAAAGTTGTATTCTCAATTTCCTTTTCTAAGACTGCTCTTCAATCTTGGTGTCTACTAAGAAATGTTCTAGATCAGCTGTTCTCAAACTTTATCCAGCATGAGGATTACCTAGAAGATTTATTAAAACACAGATGCTGGGCCCCTCCTGGGAATTTTTAATTCTCTAGGTGGAAAGTGGAGCCCGATTTTGCAATTTTAACCACTTTCCAGATGATGTTGATGTTGTTTATCTTTAGGTCCTCAGTATTTTATTCATTAATTTTGTCAAAAAATGTTTACTGACCACACACTATATGCCAGACGTCCATTTTGCACAGCATTCTCTTTCTCTAGAGCAGTCTTTTCCTAGAAGCTACCAATGACAAATTCAAGTGCTTAAGGATTTGGGAATGCTTCTACTTAAAACAGTTCTTCTTCCATTAGTTTGATTAGCAAATGTTTATTCAGGACAGTAGTAAAGGAAGCCTCATACTAATCTAGGCTCAATTATTCCAAAAATCTTAATTAGTGAATGGAATGATGATTTATGGCCTTTTTTTTTTTTTTCTTGCCCTCCAAAATAGAAATTTGGAGTTATATAGGCTATTGATTAAGACTCAGTAAAGATCTTGGTTAGATCTTGTTTTTGTTTTTGTTTTTTTTAGCTATAAAAGTCATTTTTGTAACAATTTGCTATGTGATGATATTTTTATCATATATTAATTTCCTTTAAGTTTTAGTTATGTTGGAGAATTTCCTTATTCTTTGGTGATACATGTTAAAATATTTAGAGATTATGTGTCAAAAATATCTAAAATTTACTTTATTTATTTATTTATTTTTGAGACAGAATTTCACTCTTCCACCCAGGCTGGAGTGCAGTGGTACCATCTCAGCTCACTGCAACCTCCACCTTCCGGTTTCAAGTGATTCTCTTGCCTCAGCCTCCCGAGGAGCTGGGATTACAGGCACCCGCCACCACGCCCAGCTAATTTTTGTATTTTTGGTAGAGACCGGGTTTCACCATGTTGGCCAGGCAGGTCTCAAACTCCTGACTTTGTGATCCGCCCGCTCGGCCTCCTGACGTGCTGGGATTACCGAGCCCGACTAAAATTTACTTTAAATGTTTCATGTAGGCCAGGCGCGGTGGCTTATGCCTGTAATCTCAGCACTTCGGGAGGCCAAGGCGGGAGGATTGCCTGAGCTCAGAAGTTCGAGACGAGCCTGGGCAACGTGGCAAAATCCTGTCTCTATTACAAATACCAAAAATTAGCCGAGCATGGTGGCCCGCGCCTATAGTTCCAGCCACTTGGGAGGCTGAGGCTGGAGAGTCACTTCAACCCAGGAGGCGGAGCGTTGCAGTGAGCTGAGATTGCGCCACTGCACCACTTCAGCCTGGGCAACAGAGTGAGGCTTTGTCTTAGAAACAACAACAACAACAAACCAAAACAAAACAAAAAAACTTTTATATATACGTATGCATGTGTGTATATATATATATATAAAGAAAATGAGGAGTGACAAAATGTTGACATTTGTTGAATCCAAGTAGAAAGCATGTAGCTATCCATTGCCTTATTTTTTCCAGCTTTTCTGTCTGTTTGAAAATTTTCATGATACAAAATCGAGGGAAAAGCAGGTTTAGAAGATTTGTAATGATTCATTAAATATTCATTTTCAGTACCAACAAGATTTTCACCATATGGTAAAATGTTGTTCTACTTGACCACATAATGTAATAGAGTTCAGAGACTCCACAAATCTTTGAAGCAATCTTTGAAAGATCACAAAAAAATCATAAGGGTGAAATACACTGCAACATTAAATGGAACTGGGACGACTACTACTTTTATTTATCTAGTAAACTAAAGTTTAATCTCAGTAATACACTTTTGTCTCACAATAAAATTTCAACAAACTGGCAGCTGGGGAAAAAAATGACTAACAAGTGTAAAAATAAGAACTTTACTCTTCTGAAAAAAAAATTGTTCTTATACCTAGTTTTGTAAAACCTGACAAATTTTGCAAAATTTTCTAATTCCATTAGCAGATAAAATTCACGCTGACAGAATGTAAGATAATATACCTTTTAAAGGATGATACTATGTATCTTTATTCCTTGTAAAGGAAGTTGCCGCTGTGACTATGGGTTACAGATTCTTTCAGATTTGTTCTTTTTTCTTTTTTCTTTTTTTCCATCTGAAATGTTCAAACAGTAGAAACTGTGGGTCTGTTCTTTTTCAACGATCCTTCTTATCACATTCATTAGTGTGCTTCACTGTGATCGAGTTATGACTTCTCTTTGCCGGGTGTGGAGCCATTTATTTTAGTTAGTTTCCTTAAGCTCCTTCTGCGCTAGTTATTTTCCTCATCACGTCTTTCACTGCCTTTGCCAGGGCCTGTTACAGTGTGCTGGATGGCAGCAGTTCTAGCGCAGATGTACTCATCGCCTGGAAGCACGGATAATGAGCTCCGCTCCTTTCATGCTCAGTAGAGCTCAAGCAACACGTGGAGACCTCCGTGCCAAATGGGAGAAGCCTTTCTCTACAAATCTGTGCAGACACCTCTACCACAGAAGCTGAAGAATGAGTGTTAGAAGATTGTAAGGCACTCAAGTATTCAAAACAACATTTGTTAGGTATCATCTATGGGCTGATAGCCTGCAAAGTGCATGAGATACAAAGAAATAAGATTTAATCTAAAAGCTTAGAGTCTAGACGCAAAAAATGTAAATGTGGAAAAAGCTATATAAAAATAGGCCGGGTACAGTGGCTCACGCCTGTAATCCCAGCACTTTGGGAGGCCGAGGTGAGTGGATCACGAGGTCAGGAGTTGGAGACCAGCCTGGCCAACATAGTGAAACCCCATCTCTACTAAAAATACAGAAAATTAGCCAGGCGTATTGGTGGGCGCCTGTAATCTCAGCTACTCAGGAGGCTGAGGTAGGAGAATCGCTTCAACCTGGGAGGCGGAGGCTGTAGTGAGCAGAGATTGCGCCATTGCACTCCAGCCATGGAAACGACAACAACAACAACTATATATATATATATATGTATGTATGTGTGTGTGTGTGTATATGTGTGTGTGTATATATATACACACACACATACATACATATTGCATATCATGTGTCCCAACGTATTCATTGTGGTATGGTCTTGGAGTCAGATACTTCACTGTTTATCCTGGGGCAAGTTATCTGGGTATTTTTGTTGGCTTGTGGTTCTTGGTTTTTGTTTTTGCATTTTGGGTCTTCAACAATCTCATCCTCATTATAAAATTCCTACCTCCAGGGTTAGTGTGAGGATTTGTAGGCCTCGTGGGACCCCGGACAGTGTGGTTGCTCAGTAAACATTTGCTTCCTTTCTGTGTGGTCAGTGGCTGCTTTGAAATCCAGAGGAGGCCACACCCATCAGGGTTTCAGTGAGAGGTAAGAGAGGAACAGCACTTCCTCTTCTAATGCAGCTACAAGCCTCTAAGCACACAGGGGTGGAGCGTCAACAACACTCTAGCTATAACTGATTGTCATTATCGGTTGGAGGAGATTTCTTGTTCTAATTTTGAGTCATAGAGGTATAGAAAGGTCTCACGTCTAGAGCTAAAAATAACCCAAGTGAAACCATGGATGTTATTTCATTATTAGCATAGGACAGTGTCTGGCACACGGTAAGGATTTAATAAATGATAGTCATTATCATTATCACTATCATCCTTAGTTTTATACTCAGGAAAGGTGTAAAACCTAAACGTAAATTATCCTAAGTCACACAGTTCATAAATGGCCTTTGGGTGACTATTTGATTAATATTGCTGCTATAATTTATTAGATTGAAAATTTGATTAGGGCAGGATTGAGGTAAATTTACTCAAAATTACTCTTCTTGTATTTCCAGCATCTACAGCAGCACAGAAATATAACAGATACTTATGAATATTTGTTGAGTGTGTGTGTGTGTGTGTGTGTGTGTGTGTGTATGTGTGTTTAGCATGGCCTTTTTACCAAGGTAGACCTGGATGGAAATCCCGACTCAAGTACCTTCTAACTATTATACATAAATTTAGGCAAGTTAATCACTTTCAGTTATAACTTTCCCACCTGTTAAAAATGGGGCTAATCAGGCTGGGTGCGGTGGCTCACGCCTGTAATCCCAGCACTTTGGGAGGTCGAGGCGGGCAGATCATCTGAGATCAGGAGTTCGAGACCAGCCTAGCGAACATTGCAAAACCCCGTCTCTACTAAAAATACAAAAATTAGCCGGGCGTGGTGGCACGTGCCTGTAATCCCAGCACTTTGGGAGGTTGAGGCAGGCGGATCACCTGAGATCAGGAGTTCAAGACCAGCCTGGCCAACATTGCAAAACCCCGTCTCTACTAAAAATACAGAAATTAGCCGGGCATGGTGGCACGTGCCTGTAATCCCAGCTACTGGGGAGGCTGAGGCAGAAGAATCACTTGAACCTGGGAGGCGGAGGTTGCAGTGAGCCGAAATGGAGCCATTGCACTCCAGCCTAGGGAACAAGAGCGAAACTCCATCTCAAAATAAATAAAAAATTTAAAGTGGGGCTAATCAGACTGAATACCTATTTCACATGCTTGTGGATAAGCTTAAATGGGGCAATACATGCAAAAACTGTCATGCCCAGTACTGGTGGAGGGTGCTCCTTTTCATTTTGTCTCCTTTTCCTGTGCTCTTTATGAAGTTTTCTGTCACAGTTAGCAAACATCATGGTTTGCCACAAGAGGGCAATACTAAATTGAAATCAAAATCTGTGCTAAAAAAATGTCTTTTCCTAAATTAAGTCATTACCTCTCTCCCCATCTCCCCCTCTCCTTTTTCTTTCTCCCCACCCCTCATAAACATAGTTAGTTGTTGAGTGTTTCTTGCTTAGATATCTGTTCTTTTCCTTCATCCTGCTCATCTGAAATCTGTCATCATAATAAAAAATAGATTTGGCAGGGACTTTAGAAGTTATACTGTGCAGTGGCTCACACCTGTAATCCTAGCACTCCGGGAGGCTGAGGCAGGAGGATTGCTGGAGCTTAGGACTTCAAGACCAGCCTGGGCAACATAGCCAGACACCATCTCTTAAAAAAAAAGTCATATTGTCACACAGAACAAATTCCACTCTCTACAGCTATTCTTCCCCTCTAGTTGACCTTGACTTCTGCTTCTGTGTCTCTTCTGTTAAGCTAACCCAACACCCCTGAGTGTTTGTGCTGCACTTTTCTTTCTAAGAAAGTGCCTCTTAATTATTCTAACTTTACCTCAAACTCAGCATAGGAGACTAAACCTAAACGTATGTATATTTCTTCTAAAAAAAAAAATAACACTTCTGAGTTGTATAGGCTTAAATCTCAGAGTCATGTTGGATTCTTACCTCATCCACAAAAATTAGACTATATTTCCTTCCTTTATTTAATCTGCTTACTGCCCATCTGTTGCCCAATCTCATGTGTACTCATCCCATCTAAATTCTCTTTTCTCATCTCTCAATCATTTGACTTTTTGGTCTTCCAATCATTGCTCTTGAGTCCATCTATTGGATAATGAACTCTTGAAATCCATAGACTCATACAATGTGGGCTATGTTCTGTACTCTTCCTGTGAGACTCCCATTTCCTACCCCTGGACAAAGCAAAGTTTCTTTTTCAACCCGGACTACATTTAGCACTTGTCTGTGCTTTATGACAACCATGGAGAGGAAGCAGAGAGAGCTGTATGGATTTGAGAGGGGCTCTACAATTTGTGAGAGCATTTTTTTTTTAACTGGAAAAGACAATGTTACTAAGCCACATAGGCTACTGTCACTAATGATGTGTACATTTGTCCATCAGAAATACAGTGTCATACACCAACTAATTTTATGAGAAATAGTGATGTTAAGAGCATTGTGTGTGACAACAATAATACTTTTAATAAGGCAGAATAAAAAGATCTTGCTATCTAAGGGCTTAATCTGAACTTCCTTTTTTGGCTGGCAGAAGAGTATTTTAGAAATTGTTAAGTCAAAAATTAAGTAGGTTCAAATGCTTGTTTCTTTTTGTTTATTTGTTTTGGGTTTTTAAAAATTTTTATTTGTTTGAGATGACAGAGTCTTGTTCCGTTGCCCAGGCTGGAGTGCAGTGGCACAATCTTGGCTCACTGCAACCTCCGCCTCCTGGCTTCAAACGATTCTCATGCCTCAGCCTCCCTACTAGCTGCTGGGATTACAGGTGCACGCTACCACACCCAGCTAATTTTTCTATTTTTAGTAGAGATGGGGTTTCTATTTTTAGTAGAGATGGGGTTTTACCATGTTGGCCAGGCTGGTCTCGAACTCCAGGTGATACGCCCACCTGGGCCTCCCAAAATGCTGAGATTACAGGCTGAGCCACCTGGCATGGCCCCTCATATGTGTTTTAAATGTATATCTAATTCTTATTTCTTCTTTGCTTCTCTTTTTGATGACTGAATCATCTAAGTGAAATAAGACAGACACATAGTGCAAATATTGTATAATTTCATTTATATGAGATACCTACATTGTCAAATTCATAGAGACAGAAAGTAGAATGGTTACCAGGAGCTGGGAGGAGGGGAAACCAAGAAGAAACACTTGGTTTCTGTTTAGTCATCTCTTACCAGGCTTGAGCTTAACCTCAGATTATCTGAGTCTGGGTGGTCTAAATCTACATAATTAATTGAAAAGTAATAATAGCTTGACAGTAACACTTACTGAGTACATAGGAAGTGCCAGGCTTAAATGTCAGACATGAGTTACGTCAAGAAAAAGTTTTAGGCAGATTTACAAATGCCATATTAGTTTACTATCCTCTACTATATATTTGCTCTCAAAAACCAGTAAACAAAGCCCACACATCCTATTCCAGAATCAGGAAAACAAACAGAAACATTTCTCTGTGTCAAAGAGCTTGTCAGCCAATAATATATGCGAAGCTTACCATGCAGCTTACAGTGTCATGTGTTATGAAGCGGAGATTTCTGGACAGGCTATATTTCAATCCATTACATTTGTTTATGAAAACAAGCTTTCAGGTATTGCTGATCTTTTATACAGAAAGTCTATTCTCTTGGAAAGAATCTGGTTCAGTTAATTATGATGGAGAGAATAATGCATGGAAACAACAGTTTAAAACTGACAGTAAATCCACCTCAAAGCAAAAGCATTTCTGGTTTTTCTCAAGTAGTTGTGTTAATGTGGCATAAGAGAAAGCCTGACTAGCAGGTATAATTAAAGTATGAATCACAGGAATAGGGCATGAGTAACTATGAAAACACCTACAAGAAATAAGCCCATTATAACATGATAAACTTTAGGGACTCATGAGTGAAGGGTAGGGGAAAAAATCCTAATTCCATGTAAATGCAATGATGGGCCTGAGTGGAAACATATTGATAAACAATAGCATCAATGTATTATTAGCACAGCATCTGTGTGAGGCTGTGGAACATAGCATCTTCTGCCTTATGTTATATGGGTACTTATTCTCTGCGTTTCCTTTTTCTGAGAACTGCTTGAGGTCATGGATAATGCTTCTTCTATCTTTTTATGGAAATCACTTCCCCACCCAGACCTTAGTCATGTAGACAGTAGACATAAAACATATAATTACATACATGAATGGGCAAATGATAACCCATATCATAGAATCTACAACACATCTGCCCTGGCATGTAAGACGTTTAAAGAAAACTAAACATTGACATCCAACATATTAAATGCAACTTATGAAACACCATTGATGCATTTTTAAAGACTTAATCACAGTACGATGATTTAATGAAAAACAGGAAGAGAATGTTACATTTTATCGTTTCATATCTCAGCAGTTTGGCACTGGATTCAGTTGTTAGGAACAGCAACATGGCAAAAGTTGAAAGGAAACTGTTTGGCATGGGTGGTTTTTTGTCTTTCAGGCAGAGTAATAAGTAAATATAAAATCACCTCAGGTGAAACACAGTCCACTGCTGTTTATGTCATGTCATTTCATTAACTGACAAACAGAATTACTGCCTCTCCCTTCCCCAACCCTGCAAAAGAAAAAAAAAAAAAAATTGAAGAGTATTTAGTTGACAAAAATTCAACACTTGGAGTTGAAATGGCTCTAATGGTGACTGGCCATTTTGCCAATATGTTGAGGGCCAAAGATGTACATATGGATGGAAGGTGTTTTGAGATGGAGTCGTTCTGTCTCCCAGGCTGGAGTGAAGGGGAGCAATCTGGGCTCACAGCAATCTCCGCCTCCCAGATTCAAGTCACTCTCCTGCCTCCAAGTGACTCTCCCGCCTCAGCCTCCCGAGTAGCTGGGACTACAGGTGTGCGCTCCACCAGCCCCAGTTAATTTTTGTATTTTTAGTAGAAACTGGGTTTCATCGTGTTGGCCAGGATGGTGTCCAACTCCTGACCTCAAGTGATTCCCCTGCCTCAGCCTCCCAGAATGCTGGTATTACAGGCATAAGTCACTGCGCCTGGCCCATACTGTTTACATGATCTTATCCTGTTTTAGGTTTACATGTTATTTTTAATGTTCATGTACATTAAAAAAATTGAAACCAAAAATCTTGACTGGCTCTGACACTTAATTGGGAAAAATGTAAAGCACTTTAGTGGAATTTTTCCCATGATCTGTAGAATAGTTTTTAAACAGATGGTTCATATGGACAAAGCAATGAAAATGTAGAAATTAAAAGCAGATCCTTAAGAACAATATCTGAGTTCTCAGAAATCCAATAGATGATGTCAGGAGGAGATGTAAAGCAGTCGCTTCTTTTGCTGTCAAGGTTTTAAAGGAACAGAAATTTATTAGGTGAACCTCCACTGGAGGAAGGATAATGCCTGTGGGTAGGAGTTAACTATTTATTTCAAACTCCAGTCCACTTCAACAATTTGAAAATCTCCCCGCTCCTAGGACAAGTCCATCCAGGTGCCAATAGGAGATACTGCTCTTGTGATGCAAATAGGTATTCTTCTAGAAGTACGAGCACGTAAGTAGAGTGAGGATGACTTGAAAAATCATCCCACCTTCCCAGCTATGGAGTGGGGGCGGGGGGAAGAAACACCACCAGGGTGAATCAAGGAAACTGAGGGGTGGGAGAGCGACGGGACAACTTCTCAACGTGGAATTCAAATGCATTCAGTGTGAAAGTGTGAAGTAAAATCTAAACGAACTCTAGACAGTAGTATGTTCCATCTACGCTTCAAAACACTCAAACTTTAGGGAAACTTAACGTTGGTTTTTCTCCCAGAGAATTCTAGGGAGTGGGTGGAGGG
>NW_012098754.1:700506-714748 GCF_000951045.1 Mandrillus leucophaeus
ACCGCCGGACCGGACGTGCCCGCGGCCGCCGCTGGTAGCGCCTGTGCCATGGGGCTGCCCACTCTGGAGTTCAGCGATTCCTACTTGGACAGCCCGGATTTCAGGGAGCGCTTGCAGTGTCACGAGATTGAGCTGGAGCGAACCAACAAGTTCATCAAGGAGCTCATTAAGGACGGCTCTCTGCTCATTGGGGCGTTGAGGAGTAAGTAGGACTGGCGGGGGAGTGGGCACCCGGATCCAGAGCGTCCCCGCGGGGTGCGGGTCCGAAGGGTGGGTTGGAAGAGTCGGAGCTTCTTTTGTTTGAATGGATTTGGGGACAAAAGCTGAAGAGCTCCCCTGCTGGTGGCCAACAAAGTTTGTTCTTAGGTGTTCTTTACTTATTTACTTACATATCTACAAGGAAGGGAAAGTTCTCTACAGGGCACTGGAATATAGCCTGAGGAAAGTCGTTCAAAGTCATCTTGTTGTATAATGCTCCTAGAAAGATGTTGGGGACTTTAAATTTTTTAAAAAACATTGTTGTGTCTATTAATAGTTTGAACTAAAAAAGCCCTTAAGGGGGTAATCAAGAGTTCGTCTTAAGGATAAAATTAGGCTAGTTTAGTGATATTCAAAGAAAGTTATTAAAAATTTCTCCCGTACATCAGTAGCTCTTCATTGGACACAGTCATTGAGTTGGCTTTTTGAAAAGCAGACATTTGTAGTTTTGCCATTTTGTAAGATAATCGAAGACAGCATGGCACCAGTGCCTTTTAACTCTGCAAGTTTTCTGTGCGTCTTAGTTTTGGTTTGCATTGTGTGGGTGTTGGGTGTGTCATTGGGATGCAAGTTCAGGAGTTAAAGGCCAATCAGAACTTTTGAAGATCTATAGAATATAAAGACTGTTATAGTGTATAATATAGGGCTTCTTCCACCTCCTTTCCCATACACCTCCTGACCAAATTTTCCTGCCTCCTTCTTGTATCCTCTGGATCTTTGCTTTCAATTACTAAGAACCTAAGAGTATCTGAAACTCAGGAGTTTCTCTTACAGAGAATTGAGCACAGCTACATGATATGGCTTGTTACCTTTCCCAGGAGGTATCTGCATCTTTAAAAAAAAAAAAATATTTATTTCTTTTTCTTTTTTTTTCCATCTTCAAAGGAGCCTGTGAAAAGTATTTGCATCTTAATAGAGGTTTCTGGACGTTTTAACTACTGAAATGAAGCCCTGGAATCTCTGGTCACTTAAAGCTGGGTGAATGAGATACTTTAAAAAGGTAGAGAGACCTTTGGGTGATCTAGTAATCCCCAGGACATATATGGGGGCATCATCTTTGTATAACATGGTAGGGATGTGTGTGCCTAAAACTGAGACCATGCTAGCATCGGATCTATATTTTGAAACACGTATTAGCAGTAAGGAGGGAGCTTAGCAAGATGTCTTGAAATTAGTGTGCTCCAAAATATCTTTTATTTTAACCATCCCAAATGTTAAAACATTTACTTAACCACTTGTGTTACTTAACCAAGGTAAAGATAATGTATTTTATGCCCATATTCACTTAATTTCTGAATTCGAGGCTACTACTGATAATGGCATTTACTGTGATTTGTGAAAAATATAGTTTGTCTGCAATTCTTGTCACCCTGCGTAAACACTAATGTGAACTGTCCTTCCTCTGGCTTGCAAATCCTGGTTAAAGTCTCACGGGACTAACCTCTTTGCATCTGAGACAGCATGATGCCTCTTCAAAAAGAGCTGCACCTCAGAGTGCCAAATGCCAAGCCAATTCTTGTTGGAGGTGCCAGATGTTCTACATTTTTCTCCCCGCTCTGCTTGAGATAAACTGTAGTGTTTTAGAAGTTGAAAATACTTACATACCTGTGATAAATGCTCTGACAGGTACATTATATTACGAGTGACATTACATACTTTATTATGATGGTTGAATCTAGCTTTGTAAAAAGTCAGGTGATTCCCATCATTATAGTTTGTTCTTCCATTCATAAGTGAAGAAATCTTGGGAGTGTAGGCTCTTTGAAGATATAGGCCCTGCATCATTAATTTGGCTTATGTACTTAAATATACAACCTGCTGTCTTTCTAGGATTCTTAAGTTTGTGGTGAGAGTGTATTGCTGTAACTAACATTTGATTATTACTTCTTTCATTGTGAAAAGGAAAATAGTTTATTCCTTGGTAAAATAATTCCTAACAGCAGCTGCCAAATAGGAGGGATTTTGGAGCAAAGGAACCCTTGAAGTCACACTATTGCACTGATTTTCTTCCTACCAAGCCACCTTTTGTCCGTTGGGGAGGATGCTCTGAGGCTGGGCTGCAGCTGCTTGGATAATAGGAGGAGTATGTCAAAAGGATTCGAGGCCTGCTTGGTTCTATCACTGGCTGCCCCTGCCCTGACCACTAGCCCAGACATGTCCCCTGGCAGAGTACCATGGGGCTGCCCATTCCACTGTGGGAGCCTCCCTGTACCATGAGTCTGCCCTCTCCACTGAGGGAGCTCTTCTTCCCCCAGTCTGTCCTTTCTGTTTTTCTTTCCTGCCTGGTAAGGACTTCACCTTCCCTAACTTTATACAGAGTATTTCAATAGATGTATCCATTATCCATTTCAGTTTTTTTTTTTTTTTTTTTTAAGCACTGCACTGTTATTTTTGTTAATAATTAATGCATTCTTTTTTTTTTTTTTTTTTTTGGAGAGGGAGTCTTGCGCTGTCGCCCAGGCTGGAGTGCAGTGGCCGGATCTCAGCTCACTGCAAGCTCCGCCTCCCGGGTTTGCGCCATTCTCCTGCCTCAGCCTCCCAAGTCGCTGGGACTACAGGCGCCCGCCACCTCCCCCGGCTATTTTTTTGTATTTTTTAGTAGAGACGGGGTTTCACTGTGTTAACCAGGATGGTCTCGATCTCCTGACCTCGTGATCCGCCCGTCTCGGCCTCCCAAAGTGCTGGGATTACAGGCTTGAGCCACCGCGCCCGGCCAATTAATGCATTCTTAATGTAAAATGTTTAGCAGACAATCATCTATGTATTTCCAAGCATATTATATTATTTTTATCCCTGTTGTTAACTTTTCCCGTGAGAGTTTTGGCTTGCACTCTCTTAGTTAATACACACCTGACCGTTCTCATAAGTCACACATGCTCCTTGCTCTGTGGTTCAAGTTGTAATTTCTTCAGTAGACTATTTGGAAGGCTCCTTTAAATTGAACTAGAAGATTTCAATTGAACTAGATGATTTCAATTTTAAATAATACATTTAAGATACTTAACGTGTATTTAAACATCTATTATTACGTTTCAGATTCATGTCCACTTGGAGAAAAAGGATAATAGTTAATTAAGTGTATTAACCTAGAGTTGGATTTGAATTTTGATGTCATCAAGTACAGTGTGATAGTTGGCAAATAAGTTTACCTCTCTTAGTCCTAACTTTCCTGTGAAGTGAGGAAAATCTATAACAATCTTACCATTAGGATTGTTTGGTCATTTTGTTATATGCCACATAGATATTTTGTGAGTGATGTTTGAAAATATTCTTACTGGTGAATAGTTTTAGTTAATGGTGTATGATTGAACATCTATACCCTTTTCATCAAATGTAATTCTTTGAACTGTATCCTTTTAACAGGTGTCAGTCTCAAAATTTGAGCTGTGAAAGAGTGGGTTACTTTTGTTTATTAACTTCTTTTCCTTTTAGGAATTACATTCAAAGAAACATTTCAAAATTGATTTTTTATATAATTTACCCTTTACTTTTTCTTGTCTTTATACTTTTGAATTCAAAGAGTCATCTTTAAGTAAAATGAGCTTTCTCCTTGTAAGAATACACAGACCCCCCAAAAAGAGACAAAAAGAGAATAGACAGAGATAGACAGAATGGAAACTTGAGTAGCAAGGAGATTTTTATTTATTTATGTTTTTGAGACAGGGTCACTCTGTCATCCAGGCCGGAGTGCAGTGGTGCAAACATGGCTCACTGCAGCCTCTCCCTCCCAGGCTTAGGTGATCCTCCCACCTCAGCCTCCCCAGTAGCTGGGACCATAGAAATGCACCACCAGGCCAGGCTCATTTTTGATATTTTTTGTAGAGTCAAGGTTTATACCATGTTGTCCGAGCTGGTCTCATCAAACCCCTGGGTTCAAGCGATCTGCCTGTCTCCACCTCCCAAAGTGCTGAAATTATAGGCATGAGCCATCACACCCAGTGCCACAAGATTTTAAGTGTTCTAACCACAGACACAAAAGTGATAAGTTTATGGGGTAATGATCATATCAGCATGATTTAGCCATTCTACAATGTGTGAAATATATATAACATCATGTTATGTCTATCAAAACATTATATTGTACACCATAAATACATACCACTTTTGTTTGTCAATAAAAAATTAAAAAAGAAATAAATAGCAAGAGTTATACTCATTGAGTTGAATTGATTGGGTGGGGAGAGCATTATCATCTTTCCTTCTCCACCCTAGCCTGCAGCATCTTGACTGTCCTTTCTTCCTTATTTCAGTCTTCTTCTAGTTCCCTTAAGCTGGAACTGGCCTGCTGTTTGGTCTGCTTTTTGGAAAATGTTTCTAAACTTGTATGTTTAGTATTGATCAAAGGAAAAAAAAGATAAAGGACTCTTGTATACATTTATTATTTCTTGTGATAATTAAATATACACAAGCATGGAACTATAATTCTATGCTTATAACATTCATGCAATCTTAAAAGAAAATCAGTTTACAAAGTAAATAAAAACAATATCGTGAAACCAATACAAAACTTGTCAGCAACATTTAGTTAATCTAATGGACGATGTTATTGTGCTGAAGCTAATTTTCTTCTCAGAGGTTACTGATAATATCTGGTGTGTTGTTGGTGATTCATTTTCTCACTACTTTTCCCAGTTGCAACCTGCAGTTCTTGAGAATCTTCTTGCCCTGATGATGGCCTTCCTTCCATCAGAAGCTTTATTTGTTTATTACTTGGTCATATTGCCTTTGTTCTGGTAGCAGTTGTTCCTGGCACTAGTGATCCATGACCCAAATGAACATGGCACCGATTATGTTGATGATGTGGACAGCGCAGTCAATTAAGGCATTAGCCAGAGGAGAGCACAGTTTCTTAAAGGTGTCTACCCTGAGTGTCCACAGACCTCAGTTTGAGATACACTGCTATGATATATTTTTGATTTGGGAATTAAGTAGGTGTTTTTAGTAAAGGAAAACCCTAAGTGCAAACAGCAGGTGGAAATGTCTTAGGCAAGATGAGGTACCTCTGCCTTTCATTTTCTGTGTTTCACTAACTCAGCTTAGCCTTTTTTCACTCAGTGTTTTACTTTTTAAGCCAGCTTTGATTTTGTGTGTGTGTTCTGGGCCCACTTTGCTACTAGAATTTTTGGTGGCACAAGGAAAGATTAAAAGGAGGGGAAAAGGCAAGTTTACAAAATTGGAGACTTCCCATAGTTACTGCCCTGTTTACTTGGTCATCCTTTAGCTTTTTGTAAGAACTGCCATGGTTTTAGACTCTTTTTGGTTATTTAAATTTGCACGTAGTTGGGTTTTTTTTTTTTTTTTTTTAAAGTGGAACTCATCGTGGACTCCTGTTTATTCGGCAAAGAGTCCCTTATTCCACTAAGGTTGTTTGCTTGTGTAGTTGGGCAGCCTAATCAGAGGTGTGGAGGTGTAATTACTTCAACCATTCATTTACTTCTTATAATCATTAGAATTTAAGTTAAATGAGCAGAAGTAATTGCATCTTTCAGATGAGCTGTAATTAATTTTAGGAACTAGTAGATTAGGAATGTGGTGCTTTAAGTTTCTGTTTCCAGAGACCTGTTGCAAGTAAAAGCAGTTATACTTGTGTTAATTTAAATGTGAGCCTTGGCGCTCATTAGAGTGAAATTAAATTGGGCTGGCTATTTACTTCCATCTTACCTCTCTTCTCATGATCTCCATGAGTTTAATAGGTGCTCTTTAACAGTATCTTTATTTCTCCTAGATTTCTTTTTTCAGCCGGTTGTAATTAAAGGCCTCTTCTGGGTTAGGTCAGAGAATGGGTTGCTGTTGGAACAAAAAACAGTTCCTGTCTAGTGGAGACTGGCTTAGCAATAACTGCCTTTTGCACTGCCTATTACAGTTATGATCAAGGTACTTTCATAGTGCAGGAAACTCAGGTAACGGCCACATTTTAAGTCATTGAAGAGCTGATTTAGCAAGTCTCCATTCATTTATTAACATTTCTTAGAGTACAGTGCTGATTGTGTTAATGATGGTGTTTAAGAATTATTCAGATTATATAAGATGAAAACGATAAAGCTTACATTAGGATTGGTTCCTTTTCTTTTTTTTTTTTGTTTTGATGGAGTGTCGCTCTGTCGCCAGGCCGGAGTGCAGTGTGGCATGATCTTGGCTTGCTGCAACCTCTGCCTCCCCGGTTCAAGCAGGTCTTGTCTCAGCCTCCCAAGTAACTGGGGTTACAGGCGTGTGCCACCACTCCCGGCTAATTTTTTGTATTTTTAGTAGACATGCGGTTTCACCATGTTGGCCAGGCAGGTCTCAAACTCCTAACCTCAAGTGATCCACCCACCTCGGCCTCCCAGAATGCTGGGATTGCAGGCGTGATCCATAGCACCTGGCCGGGATTGCTTGGGTGTCAAGTGCAGTTTTATTAATGTGTATATGGAGAATGGCAAATCTTTTCTCTAGATTCATAAACAGAAATAATATCCTAATATTTTAAAATGAGGAGATTAAGCTGCATTAGGTAAATGATATGCAACACTGAAATGTTTATTTTAGATAGATAAGAAAGGTTGAAGGAAAGGGGGGTTATTTAGTCTTAAGTCACTTTCATGAATATTGATTTCTTGCCAGAGCCGTGATTGCCACCTTTTCTGTCCCAGCCATCTCTGCGGTATAAATGGTAATTTCTGCTCATTTCAGCCTTCTAGGCAGGTGCCAGCCTCCCTGCAGCTCTACCTGCCACCCACCAATTTCACCTTGCAGCTCTTCCAGTCTTCCTTTTCCTCTAGCCTGCTGAATCTCTGCCCAGCATCTGATAATCCTTATAGTATATCTCCAGTGATTCAGGCCTCATCAACCATGGGCTGCTTCTTGCTGACTTTCATCCTAAAAATTAAAATCACGTACTGAGGTCAGGCGCGGTGGCTCACGGCTGTAATCCCAGCACTTTGGGAAGCTGAGGTGGGTGGATCACTTGAGGTCAGGAATTCGAGACCCGCCTGGACAACATGGTGAAACTCTGTCCCTACTAAAAATACAAAAAATCAGCCGGGCATGGTGGTGCACACTTGTAATCACAGCTACTCAGGAGGCTGAGGCAGTAGAATAACTTGAACCCAGGAGGCAGAGGTTGCAGTGAGCAGAGATCGCGCCACTGCACTCCAGCCTGGGTGACAGAGTGAGACTCAGTCTCAAAAAGAAGTAGTAAATAATAAAAACACTTGCTGAATACCTGGATCTGTAAGGCACAGGGCCTGTACTCCATGTTTTACGGCTGCCATGTTCTGAGTTATAATGGCTGGTTTTTGTATAAGCATAGCAACTTACATAACATTTGTTCACCTTAATGGCCCTTGAAGCAAAGGAAAAGAGGCAGGATGATACCAGGACAGTCAATGGAAATGTAATTATTTTAATTATTTTGTCTTTGGCTAGGTGAATTTAAACATCAGTCTGGATATTTCCGGTAAGGTAGATTCTTCTCTCTATGATTCATTTGCTCTTGATGCTTGGGCTGGAATGCAATAGCGCGATCTTGACTCACCACAACCTCCACCTCCTGGTTTCAAGTGATTCTCCTGCCTCAGCCTCCCAAGGAGCTGGGATGATAGGTGGCCGTTATCACGCATAGCTAATTTTTTTGTGTTTTTAGTAGAGATGGGGTTTCATCACGTTAGCCAGGCTGGTCTCAAACTCCTGACCTCAGGCAGTCCACCCTCCTCGGCCTCCCAAAGTGCTGGGATTACAGGGGTGAGCCACCACACCTGGCCTCTAGGATTCATTTAACCAGAATATTTGGTTAATCAGAATACTCCATTCTTTATATCTGCAGTATTCTGATTCTGTTATCAAGAATCCAGTTATAATACTAAAGAAAATGTTTTGGTGGAACACAGATAGAACACTGTGTGTAAGGAATGTGAACTGTGGAATAGTAAGGTATCTTATAGTAGCTAATAATCTGTCAGTCGTCCCAACCATTTTCCTTTTTGCAGACATGGGAACACATAAAAGAGGAAAAATAAGCCTGAATTTTCTAGGATTTTGAGAATAATTCTTCTAATTTAATTTTTACGTGAAATATAGTGGGGAAAAGCTAGGATAAAGCTGATAGTGGCTGGGCGTGATGGCTCACAGCTGTAATCCCAGCGCTTGGGGAGACCGAGGCAGATGGATTGTTTGAGTTCGAGTTGGAGACCAGCCTGGGCAACATGATGAAAACCCATCTCGACAAAGTATACAAAAAATTAACTGGTGGGGTGATGTGTGCCTATAGTCCCAGCTCCTTGGGAGGCTGAGGTGGAAAGATCGATTGAAGATTGGGAGGTTGAGGATGCAGTGAACCATGATCGTGCCACGCCACTTTAGCCTGGACAACAGAGCAAGACCCTGTGTCAAAACAACAACAACAACAACAACAAAAAATAATAATAATAACACATTGTAGATTATTTTATGTAAAATCAATTATGACAGATTTTCAGTTCCAATTTTTAGATTCTGTGGTAAAAGTCTATTTTTTTAAATTTTTTAATTTTATTTATTTATTTTTTTTGAAGCAGAGTTTCTCTCTTGTCACCCAGGCTGGAGTGCAATGGCGTGATCTTGGCTGACTGCAACCTCCACCTCCCGGGTTCAAGCGATCCTCCTGTCTTAGCCTCCTGAATAGCTGGGATTACAGGCGTGCACCACCACACCCAGCTAATTTTTTGTCTTTTTAGTAGAGATGGGGTTTCACCATGTTGGTCAAGCTGGTCTGGAACTCCTGACCTCGTATGATCCACCCGCCTCAGCCTCCCAAAGTGCTGAGATTACGGGTGTGAGTCACTGTGCCCAGTCCCCTAATTTTTAATTTTATTTTAATTTTTAGAGACAGGGTCTTGCTGTGTTTCCCAGGCTGGAGTGCAGTGGCTATTCAGAGGCAAGATCGTAGTACACTACCGCCTCAAACTCCTGGCCTCAATCAGTTCTCCCACCTCAGCCTCCTGTGGAGCTGGAACTATAGGAACATGCCACTGCACTCATCTCAAAAAGTCTTAATTTCTAAAGGTGTTTTTAAAATGCCGAACATGACATTCTACAATGTTGGTTTATCTGACTTGGTGATCATCTCTGGGTATACTGGAGAGGAGCTTCTATTTTGTTAAGAATGGGGAACCATCCTAGGAGGTTGTCAATGTCAGGTAATATGTAAAAAAAAAATTGGAAAACTGCTGCCTGTATATAAACTTGTTAGATTAATAATAGTACTATCCCTGAATCTTGGCTTTACTCTGGAAAAAAGTGGGTAGACATGGAATGACATCCCTTTATTTGGAAGTTAGGCGCATTCATCAGTAGTGGAATTTCTATGATATTTCCTCATGCAAATCTAAAAAGCCATATTGCCTACTGCTCTATGAAAGACATGCCAAATAGTGTTCCCTCGTGTGTAAATATATACTGGAGCTTATCCAAATGAAAGACCCAGGTTCAGTTTTCTCTTTTATATACAGGAAAAGTGATGATTTAATTTGGAAGACTGGTCTGTGTCTGTGTGTGGACGGAAGTGATAAGGCACTAATAGAAATAAGTATTCTGTGTAGTGTATTATCCCTTTCAAATGAGAGCTATGTAAATTGGTTTAGTTCGCTGTTGTGAGAATTTTGTCTTCTTCATTTATTTAATTTCCTCATTCCTTAAAATGTCTGAATGAAAGATAGGGCCCAAAAGGGGTGAGGGTGGGAGTGGATAGCAAGGGGAAGCAAATTAAAGTCAGTTGTGAAAACAATTTACGCATTATGGTTTTGGAACTTGTATTAGACTTTCTTTTCCTTCTATGAAAAAGTTACTCTGTAATACTAGAGAATCAAAAGACTCTAAGACTAGCCTTCCAACTGTTTTGTTAATTTATTTTAAAACATTTTTTAATTAAAAATTAATTATTTGTAGAGATAGGGTCTTGCTATGCTGCCTTGTCTTGTCTCCAACTCCTAGCCTCAAACCATCCTCCCACCTCAGCCTCCCAAAGTGTTGGGATTACAGGCACAAGCCACCACACCCAGGCTTCCAACTGTTTTAAAAGTTGGTTGTAATCCCATTACTTTGGGCAGCTGAGGTGGGAGGATCATTTGAGGCCAGGAGTTCAAGACTGGTCTGGGCAACACAGTGAGACCTGTCCCTATAGAAAAAAAAGAAAATTATCTGGATGTGGTGGTGTGCACCTGTAGTCCCAGCTACTTGGGAGGCTGAGGCAAGAGGATCACTTGAGCCCAGGAGGTCAGTGCTGCAGTGAGCCATGATCACGTCACTGTACTCCAGCCTGGGCCACAGAGCAAGACCCTGTCTTAAAAAAAAGGTCATTTTCCAAAATGGAGAAACCCCGTTCCCTGTTTCTACTAAAAATACAAAATTAGCCCGGCGTGGTGGCACATGCCTGTAATTCTAGCTACTCGGGAAGGGAAGGCTGAGGCAGGAGACTCGCTTGAACCCGGGAGGAGGAAGTTGCAGTGAGCCGAAATTGCACCATTGTACTCTAGCCTGGGCAACAAGAGTGAAATTCTGTCTGGAAAAAAAAAAAAGGTCCTTTTTTTTTTTTTTTTTTTAAGTTGGTTGTGGAAAACTTAAGGAAGGACATTCTGTTTAAAAATCGTCGACTTTAGAGATAATCGAGGTGACTTTTTTAGAGGCACACTGTTTGTGGGAGATTTGGGAAAGCTGTGTACCATGAAATAATGATGTTGACATATGAGCTAAGGAGGGAGTTTTTAAAAGCAATTCTGGTTTTCCTTAGGGGTGACTTTTGCTAAGGTTATTACTTCTTGTAGTTCCAGCTCCATCACTGAACCTGTTTCTCAGTCTGTGATGTTTCAGAGCTCCTCTTCCATTTTCATTTTATTTCTTCTTCTTTTCTCTTAAATATTGGTGGTGCCTTCTCAGCTCTTTGACTGTTTGCTTTCCTTGTGTGATAACATCTGCTCCCAGGGTTCCAGCCCTGACCTAATTTTCCTAAACTTTGGGCCTGATTTTTACCAGCCTAGGAGATATAACTACCCTGATGCCGATGTGCTTTAGGCAAATCAGACTCAATCTGTCAAAAAATAAGTTTTTCTTTTCCTCCAGCTTGCTCTCTTTGTATTCCTTTTTGTTCAGTTATAACATCATGCATCTGGTAATCTTCTCAGGAAACACTGAGTCCTTCTAACTCTTTCCATTTTTCACCCCATCCATTTTGTTAGCCCTATAATTCTATATCGAAAATATTTCAAATTTGATTTCCTCTGTCTGCATTGATATATTTAGTTTATATAGAGAGAGATTAATGATTTTTTTCTTAGCTTAAAACAGAAGTTTATTCATATATATATATATAGCGTGATCCCGGCTCACTGCAACCTTTGCCTCCTGGGTTCAAGGGATTCTCCTGCCTCAGCCTCCCGAGCAGCTGGGATTACAGGGGTGCGCCACCATGCCCAGCTAATTTTTGTATTTTTAGTACATATGGGGTTTCACCATGTTGGCCAGGCTGGTCTCTAACTCCTGACCTCAGGTGATCCACCTGCCTTGGACTCACAAAGTGCTGGGATTACAGGTGTCAGCCACCGTGCTTGGTGATTCTCTTATAATTCTCGAGGTTAGAAATTTGAAATAAAAGTGCCGGCAATGCCATGCTCTGTCTGAGGTCTCTGTGGGAGGACCCTTCCTTGCCCTTTCTAGCTTCTGGTGGTTGCCAGCCATCCAGGGTATTCTTGGCTTGTAGATGCATCACTCCAGTCTCTGCCTCTACTGTCACATGTCATTCTCCCTATGTGTCTCTGTTTATTATACAGGCAGATGTCAGAGATATTGCAGGTTTCATTGCAGACGGCTGCAATAAAGTGAATATCACAATACAGTGAGTTATGTACATTTTTTGGTTTCCCAGTGTATGTAAAGCTTATGTTTACACTATACATAGTCTATTAAATGTGCAATAGCATTGTGTCTAGAAAATGTGCAAACCTTAATTACAAGACACATTATTGTTGAAAAATGCTAACAATCATCAGAGCCTTCAGCAAGTCATAATCTTTTTTGTTGGTGAAGGGTCTTTCCTGGATGTTCACAGCTGCTGACTGATCAGGGTGGTGGTTGGTGAAGGCTGGAGTTCCTGTAGCAATTTCTTAAAATAAGACAACAGTGGGGTTTGTCCCACAGATTGACTCTTCCTTGTGCAAAAGATTTCTCTATACCATGAAATGCTGTTTGATAACATTTCACCCATAGTAGAACTTCTTTCAAAATTGGAATCTATCCTCTCAAACTCTGATGCTGCTTTTTTAAAGTTTATATAATATTCTAAATCCTTTGCTGTCATTTTAACAATGTTCACAGTATCTTCACCAGCAGTTGATTCCACATGGAGAAACCAATTTCTTTGCTCATCTGTAAGAAGCAACTCTTCATTTGTTTAAGTTTGAGATTGCAGCAATTCAGTCACATCTTTAGGCTCTACTGCTAATGCCACTTCTCTTGCTATTGCCATTACATCTGCACTTGCTTCCTCCACTGAAGTCTTAAACCCCTTCAAGTCATACATAAGCGTTAAAATCAACTTTTTCCAGACTTCTGTTAATGATATTTTGACCTCCTCTCATGAATTACAAATGTTTTCAATGATATTTAGAATGGTGAATCCTTTCCAGAAGATTTTCAATGTATTTTGCTGAGATCCATCAGAGGAATTGCTATCTATGGCGGCTATAGCCTTAGAAAATGTATCTCTTAAATCATAAGATTAGCAAGTTGAAATTACTTCTTGATCCATGGGCTACAGAATGGATATTGTGTTCGTTGGCATGAAAGCAATATTAATCTTTTTGTACATCCCCATCATAGCTCTTGGGTGACCAAGTACATTGTCAGTGAGCAGTAATATTTTAAAATGAACCTTTTTTTTTTTTTCCTGAGCAATAGGCCTCTAACCACACAGTGGATTAAAATATTCAGTAAACAGAGGTACTGTCATTCAGGCTTTGTTCCATTTCTAGTGCATGGGAAGAGTGGATTTAGCATGCTTCTTAAGGACTCTAGGATTTTCAGAATGGTAAATGAGCATTGGCTTCAACTCAGTGTCACCAGCTGCTTGGGCACCTGACAGGAGAGTCAGCCTGAAGCTTTGAAGCCAAGTGTTGACTTCTCTTCTGTAGCTAGGAAAGTCCTACAGACATCTTCTTCCAATAGAAGGTGGCTTCATGACCACATTGAAAGTCTCTTGTTTATTGTAGCCACCTTCATCCATGCTCTTAGCTAGATCTTCTGGAGAGCTTGCTGCAGCTTCTACATCAGCACTTGCTGTTTCACCTTGCTCATTTATCATATGGGGATGGCTTCTTTTCTTGTACCTCTTGAACCAACCTCTGCTTGCTTCAAACTTTTCTTCTGTAGCTTCCTCACCTGTCTTATAGAAATCATAGTATTGAAGAGAGTTAGGACCTTGGTCTGGATGAGGCTTTAGCTTAATGCAATATTGTGGCTGGTTTGATCTTCTCTACAGATCACTCAGACTTTCTCCGTATCAGCAATAAGGCTACTTTGCTTTCTTATCATTTGTGTGTTCACTGAAGTGTCATCTTTTTTTTTTTTTTTTCCTGTCTCATGGAACTAGGAGAAATGGAGTAGCACTTTTAATTTCCTTCAAGAACTTTTCCTTTGCATTCATAACTTGACTGACAACAGAGGCCTAGCTTTCAGACTGTCTTGGCTTTTGTTGTGCCTCCCTCATGAAGTTTGATCATTTTATATTTAAAGTGAGGGATGACCGGGCACGGTGGCTCGCACCTGTAATCCCAGCACTTTGGGAGGCCAAGGTGGGCAGATTGCTTGAGCTCAGGAGATTGAGACCTGCCTGGTCAACATGGCAAGACCCTGTCTCAAAATAATAATAATAATAATAATAATGATATATAGTATGTAAAAATTAAAAAATAATAAAGTAAGGGACATGCAACTCTTCCTTTCATTTGAATACTTGGAGGCCATTGTAGGGTTATTAGTT